>NW_027530380.1:1000138-1009836 GCF_008692635.1 Crocuta crocuta | reverse complement strand
GGCGTGGGGTGAAGGCTGGGGACCTCACCCCTCCTCTGACAAAACACCTGCCGCCTGCAGCGACGGGCCAGCCCCTCCTCACTGCAGAGGATGGGGGTCCCGGCGCTCCAGGCCCCCGCCCTCCGTGACAGGACCCTCCAGAGCAGGGTTGTCGTGGGGACGAGTCCCAGAGACCCCTGTGCTCCCCCTGAACCCCCTTCCAGTACCCCTCACGGGCTGGGGGGGCAGTGAGGTGGACGAGGGCAGGCTGTGGGCAGCGGGGAAGACGCGACCCTGCGAGCGTGGTGACCGGGGCTGGAGAGGGCTGGGCAGCCCTTGGGTGAGCCTCCAGGGACGGCCATCTTGCCACCGACGTGCTGGTACAAGGCTGAGGGGTACACGCGACCTGACTCTCGGCCGGTCCCTGAGCCAAGCTGGGCCACCTCCGCTTCCCTCATCCACGGCATACCTACTTATTAAGCACCTTTGGTATGCTGGGCACGAGGAGTATGGTGGTGACTAACGCAGACATGGTCTCTTCCAAGTGGAGTAGAAGTCCAGCGGAGAAGAAAGACCCTAATCAAATATGAAACGCAAAACGCAAATAAACACGCATGGCCAAGGGAGAGAGGCACTTCGTGTCTTGAAAGGCGGGAGTGTGTGTGGTGGGGAAGTGAGGGAAGACGTCTCCCAAGGATGCGGCCTTGGAGCCAAAACCCGGGGCTGGAGGTGAAGCAAATGGCAGAGAAAGTCTGTGCAAAGGTCCTGTGGTAGTGCGGAATGTGGTTCCTTCCAGAGACTACCAGAAGGCCCAACATCAGTGGGGAGAGATGGGGGCCACCCCTGAGGGAGATGACCTTGATGATGCCGTGTTTCTTGGTCAAGGGCAATGGCAGCCCTCGCAGGGTCATGCTCACGGCTCACAGACATCCCTTCGACCACAGGTTGACCGCTCACTGGGGTGATGACGGCTACAGACCCGCACCCCCCTTTCCTCGGCGGTTTGACGTGGCTGCGTCAGCACGTCTCCTCAGGATCCCCCCTCAGAGTCCCTCCTCGGAATGCCAGCCATGCCNCGGGCCGGCCCACAGTGCCCAGCGGTGCCTGGGTACCAGGCTCAGATGCTGCAATTATGGGGTAAAAGTGTTTCCCCTTCTGCCTCCCACCGCCCGCATTCCTGAGGCCGGGCCTGGGGTTTGGTTGCCAGGCAGCTGCGGGCCTGGAGGGCGCCTGCCCCGCGAGCTGGCGCGTCCGAAGCCGCTGATTCCTTCTCCTCGGCGGCCATCTAGCAAGTTCCGGCTGCTGCCTCGGGTTATCGGTGAGATGTGGGAAGTGTTCGCCACCAGGATCGCTCTGGGGACATGCGTGTGTGCACGCGGGTGTGCACGAGTGTGTGCACAGGTGTGGGGGCCCCTCCTGTGCCTGGGAGCCTCCTGGGCCCCGTGCATGTGTGGATGCCCGTCTGAGCTCACAGAAGCTCAGGGCGTGCGGGGTGTGCAGCCGCCTGGCACCGGTGTCTCTGTGTGCCCGGGGGGATGTATGCGTGTGCATGGGCACGTGGGTGTGGGGCCCGTCTGAGCGTGTGTGCGGGGGGCGGGGCCTGGGGAGTCAGTATGCCTGCGCGTGGGCGAGAGCGAGCATCTGTGTGCATTCGTTGGATTCCAGGGCTTGTTCGAGGAGTCAGCCTGTTTTAACAAAATTCTCCCCATAGGACACAGAGGAGGCGCAAGGGGTGCTGGGATACGGCCGAATGGGGTGGGGGTGTATGGGTCAGGGTCTCCAGAGAAACGGAACCAGTGGAAAGATCTATCGTAAGGACTTGGCTCGTGGGATCACGGAGGCTGCAGGTCACAGGATCTGAGACCCAGCAGAGCACGTGGTTTAGTCGTCTTTTTTTTTTTTTTAATTAATATTTTTATCTATTTCTAGGAGAGAGAGAGAGAGACAGCGTGAGCAGGGGAGGGTCAGAGAGAGAGGGAGTCACAGACTCTGAAACGGACTCCAGGCTCTGAGCTGGCAGTCAGCACAGAGCCCGACGCGGGGCTCGAACCCACGAACCGCGAGATCATGACCTAAGCGAAAGTCGGACGCTTAACCGACTAAGCCACCCAGGTGCCCCCATGGTTTAGTTGTCTTGAGTCCAACGCTTGCAAACCAGGAGAGCCAACGGTGTCCTTTGGTCCGAAGGCTGACAGGCCGGGCTGGAGACCCAGGAAGAGCCAGTGCTTCAATTTGGGTCCAAAGGTAGGAGAAGCAAGTCCCAGTTCAAGAGCAGTCAGGTAAGACGCATTCTCTCTTACTCAAGGGAGGTCAGGCTTCTGTTCTTTGCAGTCCTTCAACTGATTGGATGAGGCCCACCCACCCTGAGGAGGGCAATCTGCTTTACTCAGTTTATGGATTCACATGTTAATCTCATCCAGAAACACCTTCGCAGACACACCCAGAATCACATTTAGTCACATGTTGAGGCCCCGCCATAACCCGAGCTCTTACTGTCACAGGGAAAGCAGCCTGCTTTTGGCGTGTCTGGTACCTTCCGTGTCTTGTGCTCAGACATATCCTCAAACCTGCTGCTTCATGACCTCTGGGCGATGGGTCCTTACAACTCTCTGCCTCCATTTTTATTGTGGTGAAATAGACATCCCACAGTATCTGTTATTCCAGCCATTTACAAGCAAACAATTCAATGGTGTTAAAACATCCACAACGTTGGGGCGCCCGGGTGGCTCAGTTAAGCGTCGGACTCTGAATTTTGACTCAGGCCATGATCTCACGGTTCGTGAGATGGAGCCCCGCGTTGGGCTCTGTGCCGACAACGCGGAGCCTGTTTGGGATTCTCTCTCTCTCCCCCACCTCTCTGCCCCTCCCCTGCTCATGCTCTCTCTCGCTCTCTCTTTCAAAAGAAAGAAAGATTAGAAAACATTCACAGTGCTGTACAATCGTTACCGCTGCCTATACTGACGCCTTTTAATCATCCGTGACGCAAAGTCTGTACCCATAAAATAATGACCTCTTTTCTCCCCACGTCGCCAGACTTGGGGGACCCTTAGTATACTTTCTGTCTATGAATTTGCCCATTCTCGGGGACCTTGTGTAAGTGGAGTCAGACGCTATTTGCCCCCCACGACTGGCTTCTTTCACTCGGCATAACGTTACCTGTCAGGGGGGTTTCCCGAGGCCGAGGACGCCTCCCCCCGCGTCCCTAAGAGCCCACCATCACCTTCCTCTCCATCATGGTGCCTTAAAGCGGGGTTTCCCATGGGCCCGTGTGGAGTGCCCTTGAATAGTGCCTGCTACGTACAATAATTCAGTGTGTGGTGAGAGCAGCCTTTCAAACCGTAGGGGACATGGGACAACTTAATAAAGGGGCCCGGGGTCCCTTAGTACCAAGTCCCAGTCCCAATGCCGATTCCAGAATAAATTCCCGGGGTCTCTGCCTGCCACGGAACCCTGCCTGAATCCCGGGGTCTCTGCCAGGTCACTGCCTGGCTTGATTACTTCAGGCAGACCCCCCTCAGAGGTCCGCCCACCTCTAAAACGGTGCCACATCCCGTCCCATCCTGCTCTGTCCCAGCCTGGCTTGTCACCTTCCCCGCTGGCCGAGCTAGCAGGACATGCCCCTTGCCGGTTGATACTCTCCGACTTCTGACTTCTTTTGCCGGCGGATCCCCGGCTGCTGGCACAGCGAGCCATCGAACGGGCGAATGATGAGCACACGGACACATGAAGAATGTAAACTAGAGAAGCACGTGAGAGCTGGAAGAAATGTCCCTGTAAGGCCCCAGGACCCACCTGTCTATGGATATGAGTGAGGCCACAGGTGTGTGTTCACCAAAATGCACTGACTGGTCACCACCCCCACCCCCAGCCTTCCCGCATTTAGTCAAAGACTAGCGGGTGTAGGTGAGAACCCTGGGCGTCTCCCACATGGGTACCGATTGCTCTCTCGTTCCCTGGCTATAGCGGCTCTCTGGGCGATGGCCGTGTCTGAAGGGACGAGGTCCTGCCCCTGAAGCTTGTACACACCTGAGGCTCGGGGCCCCACCACGTTTCCATTCACCGGAAAACTCTGAACTCCAGGTAAGGTGCTGCCGGGACCCCGCTGCAGAAGGGCAACATGTACGGTCAACTGATTCTGGTTGAAAAAGACCGTTCTGAACATTTAAAAAAAAAAAAAAAGTAACAATAAATGAATTCAAGATATTTGATAGCACGCACACTCTTTTTTATTAAGAGAAAGTAATAAACCGAGTCCAGAGACCTGGAGAAAACATTGCAACAAGTAAAACGAGAGACGCGCATATTCTTAATATATAAAAAGCTCTTACGAATCACTAAGATGAACAATGAACCAGATCATTGGGTAAAAGACAAAAAGGGGTCTCGCGGGTGAGGGGCAAAGGGCCAATAGCCTATGAAAAGGCGCCAGGTCTCACTTGGAAGGAAAGAAGTGACAACCCGATTACCCGTCAGGGTCGGCGGCCCTGGTCTACAGCGCCGTGAGGGAAGTAACTGCGAGCCGCTTTCTGGAAGACAACCTGCAACACGCAGCGGGCCGGCAATCGCCCCTGCGGGACGCGCCCCAAGGAAGCCCTCCCACGCGGCGCCAAGCCCTATGCCCGAGGACGGACAGCACAGCAGGACCCGGAGTGCCTTAGGGCTGAAGGCGGCAGAAACGTAATTTACTGAGCAACGTGCTTGGTGAGAGATCATTTCCAGAGGCTGCTTCACCCTGTGGGGAGACCATCCTGATCCGTTAACGCGGAGAAACCGGGAGACGCAACCGCGGCCACAATCTGGTACTAACTGTGCACCACGGATGAGCACACGTGCGGGTCACAGATAGGCTGGCGCAAATGTACCAACACGTGAGCGGAGCTGCCCGGCTGCGGTTCGGGCTTGGCGGGTGTCTTCTCCTTTCAAATGCCCCGGATTTTCCAAGTTTTCTACAAGGATCGCAAGTTAACAATAACAGGAGCGCCTGGGGGGCTCAGTCGGTTAAGCGGCCAACTTTGGCTCAGGTCATGATCTCACGGTTCGTGGGTTCGAGCCCCGCTTCAGGCTCTGTGCTGACAGCTCAGGGCTCAATTAATGATATGACATCTAGTGAAATAAGCATTATTTAATCAGATCGATGGCTCAATAGATGGGTTGACAGATGGGTTGTATCTGTTTGGATTAACAAGTCATTTCCATTTTCCTTCCTATGCATTTATGGGCTTCTGGAAATTTCTAGATTGAACTGTATTCATTTTTATAATCAGTTAAAAAAGTTGTTTTATTTTAATTGTTAATGTTTACTTATTTTTGAGAGAGAGAGAGAGACGGAGTGTGAGTGGAGGAGGGGCAGAGAGAGAGGGAGACACAGAATCCGAAGCAGCTCCAGGCTCTGAGCCATCAGCACAGAGCCCTGCACGAACCCACGAACGGTGAGATAGTGACCTGAGCCGAAGTCAGACACTCAACCGACTGAGCCCCCAGGCGCCCTGAACTGAAGTTATCTGAAATGAAGATGAGGCGCTTGCTGACCCCATAAGTCATCCCGAGCCTGTCCCCTCCCACGGTAATGTTGGTCTCTCCCCAAAACACAGCAGCACCTTCCCGTCCCTGTCAGCACGCAGAATCCACCCCAGAAATCCCACCGCCGCGAACCTCCACTGTGGAATTCTCTGCATAAATGCAGACGTGTGCGCACGCGCACACGTGCGCGTGTGTGTGGCTCTGCACAGGGGTGTTTATAACGGAAAATTGGGAGCAGCACTCACATCCGTCGACAAGGGCATCGTTAACGGAATCACTGCGGCCACACAACGGATGCCGCGGGGCAATTAACACGATGAGGCACCGTTGTGTGTTTATTGACTCGCGTAGATGTGCCCTGGCTGCACCGATGTGCGGGGAAACCGGTCACGGGAGGGCGCGCCCAGAGCAGCCCCGCGCTCGGCAGTCTGTGACCGGCTGCGTGCGTTTCTAGGCGCGGATGCCTGGACAGGCGGTCGGGAAAATTCTCACAGGGTGATTTCTGGGAGGGTGGCGTCCTTCCCGCCCTTTTCCTTTTTCTGTTGCGCTCTGGTCACTTCTACGTGACATGATGAAGCTACTCTAAGAAGTTACCCTGTAAACAAACGAGCGATGACCCAATCAGATTTAGACGCAACAAAATCGGAGCCGCTTTTAAGGGGAGCAGGTGGGAGGTGGAGAAAGGGAACCTTGAGTCCCGAAGTGGTGTCAGTGCAGCCACGCCCCTCCGTCACCCACGGCTCCTTGCAGTGACAACATGGAGGCCCGGGGAGGGGCGTCCCGGCTGGAGCCCAGCGCACCCTCGGCCCCCCAGCACCCTCCTTACCCAGCACCTGCACCGGCTCGCCTGGGCTCTGATGCCTCGGAGGCGACATTGTGAGTTCACGCCCGGACACGGGGCTGCTGTGCTTTTTAAAAGCCCTCTGTGACCCAGACATCTGTGGGGTCCACCCCTAGTCCCCCCACAGCCTCCCGACCTAGACAAAGGGGGTCAACTCTGGGGGTCCCGAGGAAGCCTGGCACATAGTAGGTGTTCAGGAAACACTGTGGAGGAGCGAGGCCTCCTGTCTGCATGAAGCTGGCGGCTTCTCCGTCGCCCTCGGGCTCCCTCCGTCCCCAGAGTCTGACTCCAGGCTCCTGCTTATGCACACGTGCGCTCTCCCTGCCTCCCCCCTGCCTCTTGGTCTTTCTTGGTACCTCTGTGCCTGTCTATCTCTCTCTCACACACACACACATAATCACCCACTTATTCAGCAGGGAAGCCGGAAGCACAGACCCTCCAGCCTCCCTCCTGCACTCGGATCCTGGGCTGGGCCCTGGCCGTGTGGATTTGGGTGAATCAGTTACGACATCTTCTCATTTGAAATCCAAGTGATGGAGACCATGCCCGGCTGTTGCAAACAGGACCAGGGGCCCAGGCTGCGGGCCTGTTCACACTGTATCCCAGGGCCCGGGAGCGCCTGGCCCCGGGGCAGGCGTGGTACACATACCTGCCAAGCACCGGGTGGCAAATGAAGGACCACCACCCGCCAGTGCCCAGGACCATCCCTTCATCCCTGCACCCACACTCCTGGGCAGGCCTCCTCTGACGCCCCTGGGTGCCCGGGCCCCTGGGAGGCCCAAGGCGCCGCTGAGGAAGAGGAAATCTGAGGCCCTCACATCCCGCCCGAGGACCAGCTGGCCTTGCGGATTCCAGAACATTCTGCAGCGGCCGGCAGGCCACGGGGCCAGGAAGCGGAAGGTGCAGAAATAGAAACGCACAGCCGGGCAGTGGCTCCTTCTACCCTGGAGGAAGGGAAGTGGGGGCTAGAGGCCCAGGGAGGAAGCGGGGGGTGCAAAGGGGAGGCTGAGGGGGGGTAGCCAAGGAGTGCGGCGCCCCCTGCCCTCAAGGAGGCCGGACAGCCCTTGCCCTCTCCTGCGACTTGTGACCACACCCAGGGACGCCCCCACTTTCCCGACAGAAATCCAGAATGAGGAGCTCTGATTCACCATGAGTTCAACCCGAAGGCACTGCCAGGGGCACTGAACCCCCTGGTGGCCTACTGGGGCTGAGGGTTTGCGCTCTCAGGGCCTCATTCCCCTTCCCAGCCGCGCCCCCCTCCCCACCCCCAAGCAGGTGCAGGGGGAAACAGGCTCAGAGGACGTAGAGGGGTAGGGCCCCAGGTCCAGGCACCCCACCCCCAGGACCTGTCAGAACAGAGGCCTCCTGGGGCGCCTGGGTGGCTTAGTCGGTTGAGCGTCCGACTTTCCCTTAGGTCATGATCTGCGGTTCCTGGGTTCGAGCCCCGCGACGGGCTATGTGCTGACTGCCAGTTCGGAGCCTGGAGCCTGTTTCAGTCTGTGACTCCCTCTCTCTCTGACCCTCCCCTGCTCACGCTGTCTCTCTCTCTCTTTCCTAGAAATAAATAAAACATTTAAAAAAAAATTGTTAAAAAAAAAAAAAAAAGAACAGAGGCCTCCTGGGGCCCCAGCTGGGATGAGTGGGGTCACCTGATGGACCCCTGACCACACCCCTTTTCCTCCCACTCCCTGCCTGGGTCGGGGGCCCCCAGAGCCCCTGCGGGGTCTGAAACACTCTGGCAGTGATGCCAGCTGGGTCCCAGGCTGGGAGGCCAAAGCTGGGCTAAGGGCCTGGGGCCACCACTCAATCACGTGGTCTGTAGTTTCCAGGTGGTTTGGCTCCCCTTGGGCCTTGCTGGGCTCCCCTCAACTCTGAACTCTCTCAGGGTAGCTTCCCCCACACCCCCCCATCCCCACCNGAGCCTGGCTGTGAGATCCCAGGGAGGAGGGTCTGGAGCCGCGGGCCGAGGACGGCTCTCTTCCTGCCCCGGCCTCTGCGTCCCTTTCCGTGTCTCACCTGCCAGTGGCCAGGCTGGCTTCTGAGGTCCCTGGAGCACTCGGGCGTGAAGAGACACCCCCGATGTGTGACCCGGGAGATCCCTTCCCCGCTGCGGCCTCCGGTTGATCCCTAGGCCCTGGAGACCCAGAAAAGCCACGGCCGTGGCCCCATCGGCCACCACCTCCAAGGTGTCTAAGCAAAAGCTTCTGGACCAGCAACAAGGAAACTGAAGTCAAGACTCCTGGCCACTAATAGCATCAGCTCCCCCGGTCTGCTGTGTGGCCTTGGACAAGTGAGGCGACCTCTCTGAGTCTCAGTTTCCTAATCTGTCAGAGGCGTGGCATCTCAGAGGCAGGCTTGTGGCCCTGACACTTGGCGGGAGACGAAGCTGTGGGAACTGAGGGGCAGAGGGGTGTCCCTGTTCCGGACCCAGGTGGTCCCCCTCTGGGCTCCCCTCCCCCGCCGTGGCTCTGAGACGCCCCTTAGTGCCGCCAAAACGGAGCCTTTCCTTCTGTGCCTCCTGGACGATTACTCCACCTGCGCCGTCTTGGACTTTGTCGCCAACCAGCCTGTGACCCCTGCCTCCCGGAACAGCCTGGGGTGCGTGGCGGGCGCTGACCTGTAGTCCTGCCCAGCGAGTGGGGGGGCCGGTGCGCGTTCAGTCCTTACCCCCAGAGCCCCAGGGACGCGCCCGCCGGCCAGGCCACCGGACCCGGGGGCGAGTGTCGGGGCCTATGCCTGCTGCAGCGCCCACCCTCCCGGGGGGCCCCGGCTGCGGGGAAGAGGGAGCGGGGGATGGTAAGAAAACAGGTCGTCCATCTCTACCCCCAGGACCCCCACGGAAGCTCTTCAGATGTGACAGCGCGGGGACTGTCCCCAGAGCACAGGGACACCCAGCCAGTGGCAGCGGCAGGCGGGGCAGACAGAGCCCCCGGGGGGCCTGGTCACCCTCCCCTAAGGGCCCACGGGGCCTCTCCACCGCGAGCCAGTGCGCCCCTTCCCCCTCGAGCTCCAGGACGCAGGCGTCTCTTCCGCTCGCGTCTGACGGACCCCAAGAGCAGACGAATTGAAAGCACGCACGCCTCATCTAGGGCCTCTTTTCCACGTCTATCAGCAAACCCACTGTCTTTCCAGATTAGGGGCCGAGCTGCTCGTCCTCCGATGCAAAAAAAAATAAAATAAAAAATAATGTGTGTCTCTTAAATAGCACACGCTTTTCCGCTAATCAGGAAAAACTGAGCTTATGTTTTGCTGAAATGACATGATTTTTCCCCTCGATTTATTGTGCGAAGGAATTCAAGACGGCCCGGCTCCAAGAGCAGGGAGGGTGTAGGAAAAATTAAAAATTAGCATCTCCCCA
>NW_027530380.1:987056-1000063 GCF_008692635.1 Crocuta crocuta | reverse complement strand
AGGGCCGACGACGGACAGTCTCCCGCCTACATTTTCTTCCTAGAGATCTCGGGGGTTTTATCAGAACACGTTCCTTTTTTATGGCCTTGATTTCCTGTAAAGCTGACAAGTCAAAGGAACAGAGTTCGAACTGACCTTGGCAGGGCCCCGGAGGGTCTGGTGCTGGGCGGCCCCTCTTCCCTCGCTCCACGCAGCCCCTTCCCCGGGGCCGGCGCTCCCTGGCGAGCACGGCCTCCCTCAGGGTCCGGGCTTGAGAAAGAAGAGACGAGCAAGCCCCTTGCGGGGGACCGAGGGGACCCACGCTCACTGGGTAGTGATGATTCATGAGGCCTCGCTGAGCCCGAGCTCAGCTACTTTACCTGCAACTGCATGTGGGACGGGCCACCTCGAGGCTGATTGCCGTCCCCCTCCGAGCCCCAGGCGGAAAGGCTTCTCGGTCATGTACATGTTGTCTCACGCGTGAGCAGCCTCCGGAAACTTCCCCCTGCTAGCTGCAAACTTCGGACTGGGAGACATTGCTGGCGGCTGGGGTACCCCCTGCCCACGCGGCAGGCCTTTCACAAGGAGCCACTGGGTGGCGTGTCCCCAGGCCCACCTGCAGACCAGGCAGGAAGGGGGCTGGCCGGGGCCAGGAGGCGCCTGTGTGAGCCATTCACTGCGTGGGTTTGGGGGGCACCGAGCCTTCCCGTGCCTGGGCCCTGTTCCGTTTTCTCATGGACACCCTGGGAGAGCCCGCCGCCCACAGCCGGAGGCCCGGGTCACTCCCACTTCTGCCCAGGAGAGGAGCTGGCGACGTGGAAACTCCCTCACCCAGTCCCCTCTCCTTGCTGCGGGCCTGGGGACACTCTGGGCTGTGTCCCTCAGCACAGCCTGCTGGTCACGTGTGGCCGCCGGGCGCCCGGAGTGTGGCTGCTGTGCCCTGAGATGGGGTGGAAGAACGGAGCACACGTAGCAGGATAAAAAGATAAAAAGGACGTAAACCGTTTGGTTAATAATCACAATAGTGATTACACGTCATAATAATACGTTGGCCACGTCGGGTTCCATACGATGGATGTATGATTAAAATGTATTTCCTCTGCTCTTTTCACGTTTTAGAATGTGGCCGCCGGAGGGGTTGAAGTTACCTGTGACTATGAGCTCCCTGGCATCAGGCGGGGGCGCCTGTCTGCACCCCATGCCGGCGTCCAGGGCGGGTCCGCCCCCCGGGGCCCGTCTGCCGCAGGGAGCGAGGGGCAGGGACAGGCTGGGCGGCTGTGAGCCTCACTGGGTGTGGGCGCCGAGCTGCGCCCGTCGCTGGCGTTGTCTCCCAGGAGTCGCCGTGTGGCCTCACCCAGGCTGCCGGCAGCACCGCGGCCCAGGGGTCGCTAACGGCCCCCACTTAGCAGACAAGGAGGCGGGGCTCAGTGAGGTCAGTCGGCTCACCCGAGGGCATGGCATCCGCACCCACACAGTGGCCCCTGCCTGCCCCGCCTCCTCACACAGCGGGTGGGGGGCTGACGTGTGGAGGGGCAGCGGGAAGGGCGAGGTCCTGTCCCTGTGTCCACACTAGAGTCCCTTCCCTGGCAGAGTAGGATCGCCTACTCTGCGTCTGTTAATGTCATGCCATCAGTCACTGCCTGGCACACAGTAGGGCTTCAACTCCACTGATATGCCTTGAAGGATCAACTCTCACTGCCCCACACGCAGTAGGGGTTCAATTAATATGCCCTAAGTGTTGACCCCCAGAGCCCCCCACACAGTAGGGCTTCAGCTAATATGTCCTGAAGGATCGACCTTCACAGCCCCGCAGACAGTAGGGCTCTGGCCGATCCAGGATGAAGGATGAAGGACTGACCCTCACTCACCACTCTGCACGCAGTAGGGCTGCAGCTGGTATGTCCTGAAGGATCGACCCTCAGAGCCCCGCACATAGTAGGGCCCTGGCTGATGGGCATGGAAGCACAGAGCGAGCCTCGCTCTCCGTGTTAGAGCTCTTCCTCTTATGAGGCCCGAGCCAGGCTCCGCAGCGAGGTCACCGGGCATCACGCTGGCGGGCGCCGGCTCCCCGCCGCGGCAGGGCGAGCTCCCGCACCCGCCCCGGTCTCCACAGCACCCCTGTCTGCCGCGGGGGGCCGTGAGGACTCAGAGGGCACCGGGCCGCTCTCGGGCTCCCGGCGAAACGCACAGGGTGGGAGCCCGGCCCCAGCGCGCCTGCCTGCCCGCGGGCTCTGCCCAGAGGACCCCGTCCCCTCGTCGCCTGATGAGAAAGCCCCAGTGTTTGTGGCTGAACGGCCCACGTTAAAGCAGACCGTTTGATGTTCCTTCTTGGTTCAGGGACTTTAACTCGTGTCCCTCCTGACCGCGGGCTTCGCTCTGTCCCTAAACTACCACCCAGGTGTCCGCGGGCCGGGACACACCGACTCCGGCAGGTTCATCTCAGGATGTCCGCAGACAGTCCGTTCCTCGTGAGCAGCAGGCGCGGCCCCGTCGGGGCCCTCAGGGCCTCTGTGAGGACCCTGGACACCTGGCTGGCTGGGCGGGTGGGCTGGGGTCTCTGGGGTGGCGCAGGACCCGCATGCTCACCGCGTCTCACCGTGACCCTGGGCGTGCTGTGGCTTTGTCCCCACTTCACAGACCAGGACACTGAGGCCCGGAGGGTCCAAGGCTGTGTGTGTCTGCGACAGCGGTAAGGACAGGCAGCCCGGCTCCACGCTGTCCCCTCATGAGAGACTTGGGTCCCAGTGATGAGGACCCTCTCCCGGGAAAGGAGCCCTGCCCGCCTCTGGGGGTCGTGAGGTTCAGTCTCCCGACAGCGTTCCCCAGCCTATCCGCGCAGGTAATTTGCTTCTATTCCCGTCAAACTCCTGCCTGGAGATTCAACCGATAACACTGGGTACCCGTCTGGGGGAAATGGGGGGCGGGGGGGGCTAGGAGACTCCATTTTTTTAAAAATCCTAGATTCTTTTATCTTTTTTGCCCTTTAACCCACGTAAATCAACTATGACAATTAAAATTGTTTTTGATGATTCTTCTTTGAGAAAACTCACAAGCGAGCAGGAGGGAAGTCTGAGCCCCTCTTCAGGCTTGAGCCCCTCGCGTCTGAAGTCCTGCTGCAGGCTGGGACCCCACCTGGCGGGATGCCCCCCCGCCCCCCCAGGAGGGCAGAGCCCAGCAGAAAGTCAGCAGGAAGTGACGCAGCAGGAGGGACGGGCACGCGCCACCCTCCCGGCCCCCCGCCTCCCAGCCTACGCCCCCAGGCCTCCCTGGGGACCCTCTCAGTTCTGCAAGGCTGTGATTTTGGACCTGCCGCAGGGCCAAAGCCAAGCTCTCAGAGCCAGTTCTGGAATCTCAAAAATGTCCTGTGGTCGGGCCTGAGCTCTGTTAGTGACTCAGCAGAAAGACCCGGCCCCCCGCCCCGCGCAGGGCAGGCCAGCCCCGCCCAGGGGTGCAGCCTCGGGCTTTTCGGCACCCAGAGCCAAGGCCTGTGGGAATGTGGGCCCAGTGGGCAGGCAGCCACGGCCCAGCCCCGCGTCCCTGCCAGGCGGTGAAGACCGACCAGGCTAGCCTGCGGTCGGGGTGGCTCCCGGTGAACTGGTGCCGCAAGCCCATGGCTGACCGCCGAGCTCGGGCGGGTCCCTGCAGGTATCAACAAAATGGTCTCTCCTCCCTTCCAAAAATAACATTCTGTGATTCCACGGAAGGCACCAGAACCACAAACTCGCAGGTAACCAGCACTCGGAATTTCGAAACCTTGTCATTCCATTGCCCAGGTGGGGTGCTTGTCAAGAGTGAAAGCTGAAAGCCTAGGCAGAGGTCACGCCCACTGTGCAGGCCCACACCCTCGCCCCAGAGCCCCCTGAGGCTCACGCAGTCCCCACCCTCGTGTGGGTAGATGGGCCAGAGCTGAGCCCTGAGAACCCCGACCCTCAGGCCGTCCCCATACCCGGAATCTATACTCAACCTGTCCTGTTACAGACCTGATGATTCCCACGTGCTGGTTTTCCTGAGTTGGTATGTTTTTATTTTTATAAAGTTTTTAATGTTTATTTATTTTTGAGCGAGAGATAAAGTGTGAGCGGTGCAGGGGCAGAGAGAGAGGGAGACACAGAATCTGAAGCAGGCTCCAGGCTCTGAGCTGTCAGCACAGAGTCCGATGTGGGGCTCGAACTCATGAACCTTGAGATCATGACCTGAGCCGAAGTGGGATGCTCAACCGACTGGGCCCCCCAGGTGCCCCTGAGCTGACTGATATGTTTTTAAAGGTTATTTCATAGCGATGCTGTGCATGGCCAGTCACTGTCACTTGCCAAAACCGGATGACACATTACAGTTCATGTCTTACAATTCATCTGCGTTCACCTGAGATCAGCCCACACACGTCCATCTCTGGGGACCCGTGAGGTAGGGCGTCAGGAACAGGTGAGTTGGGTGCGCGGTGGGCCAGCGCTCAGTGGGCACACTCGCACGAGGATGGCGACAGGCGCTGGAGGGTCGAGGCCGGGCTGCTCTGCTGCACATCAGTAACCCTTCCTCTCCCGCACATATCAATGTCCTGGGGCAGCTGTAGCTAGCAGCCACACAGGGGCAGCTAATCACACCGGAAATGTATCCTCTCCCAGCTGTGGAATCTGGAAGCCTGCAATCAAGGTGTGCGCAGCGAGGCCCTGGGAGAGAACCCTTCCGGCCTCCTCCAGCCTCCCCGCCGTGGTCACGTGGCCCCTTCCCTGTGCGCCTCACACCCCCTTTTCTTATAACGACATGTCTTTTGGGGGCACCTGGGGGACTCAGTTGGTTAAGCGGCCGACTCTTGATGTCGGCTCAGGTAATGATCTCAGAGTTCATGAGTTCGAGAGCCTCCTCTGTCCCTGTGCTGACAGTGCAGAGCCTGCTTGGGATCCCCTCTCTCTCTGCCCCTCCCTAGCTCTCTCTCTCTCTCTCAAAGTAAATACATAAATATGAAGAAAGACATGGCTTTTGGACAACCTTGGATGAACCCCTCACCTCAAGACCTTTAACTTACATCTCAGAGAACTTTTGTCCAAATAAGATCACAATCGCAGGTTCTGAAGATTAAGAGATGGACACGTCTTTTGGGGGCCATTATTCAACCCCACACCGTCAGGCAGGGAACGGAGGGGGGCAGATTTACAAAAGGGAAATTTACAAGCCAGTAATTGCTCTTGGCTCCGGCTGCTGTAACAAAAGGCCACAGGAGGGGCAGCTTATAAACAGCAGAAACGAATCTCTCAGCCCTGGAGGCTGGGGGTCGGAGATCAGGGTGCGGGCAGCGCCAGGTGCCGGTGAGAGCCCTTGGCGGGGTGGCCGGTGGGGGCTGCGGATGCTTCCTTGTGTCCTGCGTGGCAGAGAAAACACAGGCTAGCTCTCTGGAGCCCCTTTCAGAAGGGCACTAATCCCAGCATTAACGACGTAATCACCTCCTAATATCATGACATGGGGTGTTAGGTTTCAACATATGAAGTTCGGGGTGGGGGTGTGAACACTCAGTCCGCGGGGGGTGTGACCAGAGCTGTGCTACGTACTGGGGTCCGAACCTGGGTAGGAGGGAAAGCCCCCACCTCCCCAAGCCCCCGGAGATGCAGAAAGAGCACCTATTAGATCTCCTAGGAGGCAAGGAGAGATCTCAGAGGCATCGGCCATGGGGTGGGGTGGGGGCCACCTCCCCCCGCCAGTCCGACCTCCCTCCTGACCCCATGGGCCTGAGTTGTCTGACAGTGACACCTCCCAGGGCTGCGTTAACCTTAAAAGGGATATTTTTTTATTTTTTTAATGTTTATGTATTTTTGAGAGAGACAGACACAGAGCATCAGCGGGGGAGAGGCACAGAGAGAGGAGACACAGAATCCGAAGCAGCTCCAGGCTCTGAGCTGTCAGCACAGAGCCCGACGTGGGGCTCAAACTCACGAAACCGCGAGATCGTGACCTGAGCCGAAGTCAAGACCGGACGCTCAGCCGTCCTGGCATCCCCCAGGACACTCTTAGGTGCTGGGGACGAAGCATAAACAAAATAAGTCCCCTCCCCGGGGCTGTGTGTGCCCAGGGCACCAGGGACCACGGATGGCTGTCCGCATGGCCCCTCCTAGTTTGTTCGCGCCGCCAACCTCGGGCCCTGACGCCCGCTAACACCTGCTGGCACGGAGCGTGTGCTTTACCCATATGCGCTGTGTGATGTGGGAGCTGTGAGTGCCGGCTCCACCTCAGCTGCGCCAGCATCTGGCTTTCTCATCTTTTTTTTTTTTAGTGTTTTATTTATTTCTAGGAGAGAGAGAGAGACAGCGTGAGCAGGGGAGGGTCAGAGAGAGAGGGAGTCACAGACTCTGAAACAGGCTCCAGGCTCCGAGCTGGCAGTCAGCACAGAGCCCGACGCGGGGCTCGAACCCACGAACCGCGAGATTATGACCTAAGCGAAAAGTCGGACGCTTAACAGACTAAGCCACCCAGGCGCCCCAGGTTTTCTCATCTTAAAGAATATTTTGCTCATTTAAAGGGGATATAATAACAACTCCTTATTGCCTTTGTTTACTTTCGCTGGAATTTTGAAAATTGCATACTGAGAGGAAACCTTAACGCCTGGCTTTGCAGAGTCAAAGGGGCAGGTGCCCTATCTGTCTGCCTTCCCGCCGCCCTGGCTTCTTTACCTGCAGGTCTCTGGGGCTTCTCCTTTGGCCTTGAGTGTTCCTTTCAAGGCTGGGGCGCCTGGGGCCTCAGTCAGTTAAGCATCCGACAGCGCAGAGCCCGCTTGAGGTCCTCCCTCTCTCTCTGCCCCTCCCTAGCTCACACTCTCTCTGTCTCTCTCGAAATAAATGGTTACACCTTAAAATACAGACATAAAGGAATGTCCTGGTGCACAGGGAACCCTCGGCCAGTGTTTGTGGAGTGAATAAACAAATGTATGAATGAATGATGCCCGAACAGCAACAGCCCAAACGTGTAGACCAAGTCAGGTGCAGACGCTCGAGGCCCAGAGGGCGGGATCCTCCACAGGCTGCAGGGACGTGACAAACCGCTGAGGGAAAACCGGGTACAGAATCACATCCACGGTGGGGACCCACAACTGCGTCGGCGTGTTTGCGGACAGGAGCCGGCGCGGGCACGGGCAGCGGCTTCACCGCGGGCGAGTGAGGACAGTGGACACACTTTCCCCTCCCTCTCACGACCACCTGGAAAGGCTAAGGGGAACCCTTCGAACAGCAGAGCCGTGACTGAAAGCCGCCCCCCACCCCAGAGCTGCTTCTGTGCCGGGAGGGGAGGGAATCGGCCGGGCCCGCGTCCGGTCAGCCTCGGTCGGCAGGACCCTGCAGGGGCCCAGTGTCCTGGCCGCCGGCCACGTGTGTCTGCGTGTGGGCCACGCGAAGCGCCCAAATAAAGTGCTTTCTGTGCCCAGCCGTGTCCAGCAGGCTTGGCACCTGCCTAGGGGGTGAGTGAGGCGGCCGGGGCGGGACTGGCTGGTGGCCGGGCTCGGAGGGGACCCTGGCCCAGCCCTGGCGTCACTCCTCCGATGGAGACCCCTGACCAGGGGTCGTGCCCGGAACGGGAGGCACGGGCGCGCAGGCCACCGTCCGGGTCCTGGGCAGCAGCCCTGGGAAGCCGCCCGCGCTGGAACGCTGCGCTGAGGCCCGAGCAGAGTGGACTCCGTGGGGCGCAGGGCCACACAGAGGGCTCACCCGACGCTTGGGACCATCAGATCACGGCATCGTCGTTATCCTCCCTGCCGCCAGAGGTTATCTGAACCACCCCGGCCCTGCCAGACACCCCTTTAGGCGCTGGGACGCAGTGTGAACAAACCTCTTAATTTGGCTGCGGGATGTGGGCGGGAAGGGAAGGGAAGGAGGGGGCGGTCCCTTCTGGAGGCATTCCTGGAGAGGGGACAGGGGACAGGGGAGCCTCCCTGTGGCTCCTTCTTGCGCCCATAGCATTTCTGGAGTCCACGGCCACGCGGCAAGGTCCAGAGCAGCCCTTAGGGCCCGTGCACCTGACCGCAGGCTCTGCCCACCTCCCTGGGGTTGAGGAGACGCCCCGACTGACACACGCACGGAAGCCTGTGCGCACGCGTGCACACAGCTGCCTTCGTGACCCTCCCAAGCTGTGAACGAGCCACGTGGCTTTCAGCCGGGCGGCAGGGGAGTAGACGGCGTCCACGTGATGCATGGCCGCTCGGCCGTCCAAGGGAACCAAGTCCCAAGTCCGTGCCTCCCGTGCGACCCGGGGGCCAGGCTCCCAGTCCACCTCCCACTGCCTGATGTTCCAGAAAGAGCAAAACCACAGGGGCCGGGAAGGAGGCGGGCCTGTGGCAGGCTCTGGCTCCCGAGGGGGCAGCGCCAGATTTCTGTGGCAGCGGCACCGTCTTGAGTCTCCACCGCAGCGGTGGTTACGCACCTGTGCATATGTTTTACAAGACAATTTTACCGCCGGTGAATTTTACCCGAACAAAAATGTTTTAAATGAGCTACTGGATGCTTTAAACATTAAAAAAAATTAATGTTTATTTATTTTTGAGAGACAGGGAGAGACAGAGCGTGAGCAGGGAAGGAACAAAGAGGGAGAGACAGACTCTGATGCAGGCTCCAGGCTCTGAGCTGTCAGCACAGAGCCCGACGCGGGGCTCGAACTCACGAACCGTGAGATCATGACCTGAGCCGACGTTGGATGCTTCACCCACTGAGCCACCCAGGTGCCCTGTGGTTCACGTGGAAGGTGGCAATTGCTATGCAGCAGTAGAAAATCAACACGACGAAGTTTTTTTGAATCAGGTGCAGGGTTTGCTCTGGAAAAGCTCACAGTCTAAAAGCTCACAGTGAAGCTCCGCGTTCACTGGCTCCTTCATTGGCCCATTTGCCATTGACCCAGCACACAGTGGGGGGCAGGGGGGGCTGAAAGGCACAGATCGTGGCTCTGCTCTGGCACCAGCGCGGGGAATGGGGACCCATGCAGATTGCCAGGCACCCCCCCCCACAGAGCCGGGGGTGGGTCTCCCAGCTGGAGCCACGCAGGACCGGCCCCCAGCGGGGAGGGCCCTGGGGAGGGGGGCTGGGCCCGGCCGGCCGGCCTTGCTTGCGTGTGTCCATGTGCGAGGCGCTTGCTCTCCTCCCCGAGCCCTGTTGCAGGCTTTGGGCTCCCTCCCCATCACCCCCACCCCCAGGCCTCCCCCCAGGGGATCAGCGCTGCCTCAAACTGCCCCTATGGGACTGGTCAGGCCAGTGACCAGGGCCTTGTTATTCTGTCCCAGGACCATCCAAGGGACCGCCCGCCCACGCCATTTGGACGGCTTTGTGGCCAGGAGGCACTGCCCTGGGCTCTCCTGTGGTTAAACATGACCCCTGCCCTGGCCCCTGCGCCCAGCACACAGCCCTCAGCACCGGCACCGCTGCCTGCTGTAGCCTCCCCCTTGTCCCTCTGACCTGTTCCCCGGGGGCCTCGAGACTGGAGCCAGCCAGCCCCGAGGCCCGCTCCCACCTGCCCGGGGGCGCTGTGCCCTGGCACCTCTGCCTCCTCATGCTGAGCCCTTCCCAGTTTGCCAGGAGCTCCCCCCTCCCCCCCAGCAACGGTATACCCACTGTCCAGGGCCCGGTGGATCAGACAGACTCACAGACACGCCTCGCACAGGAGAATCCGAGGCTCTGATGGGGGGTGCCACCAGCCAAGGGCACTTGGGGGGCCGGTGGGGCGGGCAGACCAGAACCCGAGTGCCAAACACTGTTCTCGCTCCGACGGCTGAACACCTGTGACCACTGCCCCCACCCATCCGCCAAGGCCCTTGCTTGCCCATTTCCCTGCCAGAAGGCACTGGGTCATTTCTGGTTTGGGGCTATTACAAATAAAGCTGCCACAAAGGTTTGTGCACAAGGTTTTAGGAGGCTGTCTGCTTTGCTGTCCCTTCAGCAAAGTCCCGGGCAGGGTGGCTGGGTTGCATGGCAGACGTACGCACGCTCAGCTTTAGAAGAATCCGCCAAAGCGTTTTCCAAAGCTGTTGGACCGTCTGAGCAGCTCGCGCACAGTGTGGGAGAGAGCCGCCCACCAGGTCCTCACCGGCACTGAGGACGGTGACTCTTTTCCATTTTAGACCTTCTAACGGCAAGTGGAGATAGCTCACGGGGTTCATCAGGGGCCCCGACTGCATGCATGCGGGGCCGCCCCATGTTGTCCAGAGCTCACCGGTGCCCTCTGCTCCCCCATCTGCCTTCTGTTCTTCCTCTTTTGCATTTTGGAGAGTTTCTACTGCCATGTCTTCAGGTTTGTATTCTTTTTCTCTGTGCTATCTAATCTGCCGCGAATCCCCCCAGGGTTGTATTTTTTATAAAAAATAAATAACATTTATTTATTTTTGAGAGACAGAAAGAGACAGAGCATGAGCAGGGGAGGGACAGAGAGAGGGAGACACAGAATCTGAAGAAGATCCAGGCTCTGAGCTGTCAGCACAGAGCCAGACTCGGGGCTCGAACTCACGAACCGTGAGATCATGACCTGAGCCGAAGTCGGACACTTAACAGACCCAGGTGCCCCTCCTTTGCATTTTAAATAAAAGCCAGACTCTTTCCCATACTCACAGCATTTCACAGCCTGGCCTCAACATGTCTCTTCCTCCTCATTCCTCTCTATTCGTCCCCCTCCTCAAGCACCAATGCCCACATCTTGCTTTTGCTCCTCGAGCGCATTTCCTCATGTTCTCCTGCCTCAGAGCTTCTGCTCACACTCCTCTGGCGGGAATGTACACACACACACTCGCTCATACACACATGCAAGCACATATGCACACAGACACATAAACACGCACACAGAGTCATATGCACATTCACACAGACACACGTGCACACAGATGCACAGGAACACAGAGACCCAGACACACACACAGGAACACACGTGTGCGTGCCCCTTACATGCCAGCTCCTTCTCTTCCAGGTGACCCCGGATCGTTTTTCTATTATATGGTTTACTTACTTGTCTAACTAACCTGGATGTTTTTTCCTTCCTCTCCACCAGAGTGTGACCCTCTTAAGGGCAGAGATTGTTTCTCTTTTGTCCTCTGTTTTATTCCTAGCACCTAGCATAGGCCTCAACACATAGTAGGTGCTTAGTGAATGGATGAATGAGTAAATGGTTGGATGGATGGATGGGTAGTGGATGAGTGAAGGGATGCATGGATGGATGGATGGATGGATGACTGGATGGATGACTAGATGGATGGATGCACAGGTGGATAGGTGGGTAGATGAGTGAAGGGATGCATGGATAGATGGATGAATGGATGAATGAGTGGGTGGATGAATGAATGGATGGATGGATGGATGGATGGATGAGTGGGTGGATGGATGGATGGAGGGAGGGAGGGAGGGAGGGATGAATAGATGGATGGGCGGGTGGATGAATGAAGGAATACATGGATGATGGATGGATGGATGGATGGATGAGTGGATGGATGGATAGATAGACAGATGGATAGGTGGATGGGTAGGTGGATGAGTGAATGGATGCATGGACAGATGGATGCATGGACAGATGGATGCATGGACAGATAGATGGATGGACAGAGGGTAAATGGCTTTGAATCCTGGCTCTTCCCCTTTTATTGTGTGACCATTGGCAAGTCAATTACCCTTGTCGAACCTCTGCTTCTTGTTGGGAAAACAAACGGGTGCAGTGCCGCCCAGCACACAGGGCTTTGTTTCTTGCCCGACTTTCCCACTGGACAGCACAGCCTTTAGTCCTGCCACTGCTGCGCGTGGCACCCGGCATAGTATCCAGCTCACAGTAGGTGCTCAATAAATGTTCTGTTGGAAGGAAGAATATCCTAAATGGAGTCGTGGCAGGAATGGCCCACTTGTCCAGTTCCCTCCCTCTCACTTGTACCTTCTCCCTCCTCACTTCGGGTTCTGTTCCGCTCCCCTTCTCTGCAGACAAGCTGGAGGCCACCCTCTCCCACACCCTGGGCCAGAGGGCAGGCTGTGCTTTAAGTGCCCTGAGAAAGCAGCAGGAGGGATGCTGGGACAGGGATGTGGCCTGAAGGGTCCCTGGGCAGCCGGGCAGCCCCTCCCTCCCTGCTAGTGGCTGGGGAAGCCGTGTGAGGCCTGTAGGGCCCTGTTTATGGAGGTGGACCTTGCTGGGTGGTGGTCCCTTGGAGAGCCCTGCTGTGTCCCAGGCAGACCCCCAGGAGGGAAAAGGGCGAGACAGAGAGGGAGTGCAGAGCGGGGACGCTCAGGTCTATGGATGGATTCCTGATGGTGGACACAGAAGGGAAGAGGCCAGGAGAACATAGAAGCTTCTGGATGGAGCAAGTGGAGGGTTTGCTGAGATGGGGAAGACGACGGGCTGGGTGGGGGTAGCTGGGAAAGAACTGGGGAGAAAATCCAGAAGTCCGGCTTGGCCGTGATCTGTCTGACATGTCTGGGAGACCCCAGAGGAGATGTCAAGTGGCCGGCCGGATATGTGGGTCGAAGCTCATAGAAGAGGTCAGAGCTCCAGAGACAAATTTGGAAGTCATCAGCCTGAGGATATTTAAATCCATGGGAACTGCTGAGATCACCGGGAGGAAGGGTAGCGAGAAAGGAGAAGCAGGCTTCGACCAAACCCGGAGGACCCCGGCAATCCCACGGGACCCTAAGCCCCGGAGTCAGGGGTGTGCGTTTCAGGCACCGGCGTATCCCCGGCCTCGCCTTGGTACCTGGCTCGAGACAGGCCCTCACCTAAGCCTTGCCGCTGTGGGGTCTGGAGAGGGGCAGTACGGAGCCAGAAGGAGGAGAGGGGAGCGGGGAGAAGCCAGGAGAAGAAAATGCTGGAAGGAGGGAGGGGCTGCCGGGGAGTAGTCCCAGCATCCAGGGAAGTGAGGGCACGGCTGAGGCCACNGGGGGGGGGGGGGGTGGTGATGAGCACAGAAGCAGGGCAGTGCAGGGCTCTCAGGTGGGAGGTGACTGGGTGGGGTGTGGCCAAGGGACCCTGGTGCACAGAGTGCAGCCTGCAGACGCTGGACAGGGTGGGTCCAGGGGGCAGGAAGTCCATGGGGGGGGGGACATGTG
>NW_027530380.1:977803-986988 GCF_008692635.1 Crocuta crocuta | reverse complement strand
GGGAACATGTGAAGAGGAGTTGCACCCCCAGCTGAAACACGGGAGACAGAGGTGAGGGGTGGAGGGGAGAAGGGGCGCCCGGCGCTCAGCAGGGGAGGGCCTGCCATGTGCGCTGGGCTCGGCCTGCGCGGGGCTCTGGGGATCTGCACACTTCGGCAGCCCTCTCTCCTTTCTGGATTTTTCTATGTTTCCCATTCGGAAACCTCTTAGCTTCTGGCGTTCTGATTTGAAAATTAAATGCTCAGATCGGCAAAGTAAAGATGTCAGTGGGTCCGGACCTCGAGCCCGGGGCCAATGCCTCCCAATCCAGCGTTGCCTCCTCAGGGGCCTCTGGACGCCCCCTGCCCCCGCCCACCCCCACTGCCTGGACCTTCTACCGGCTTCAGCGTCCAGGCCACTAACATGAGGCCCTGGCGGGAGGAGGGCCGGGGAAGAAGAGACCCACCTTCTGGGAGGTCACTGGTTCCCGAGATCTCCCAGCAGGAGATGAAACGTGAGACCTGATGGGAAAGGCCAGGGAGGCCTGTGAAACTCAAGGACAGACAAAGGCACCCAGCAGGAGGCCTGGGCTCAGGAATGAGCCCCCAAGGTGGGGGCTCTGGGAGGGGCACCTCTGGCCTCGTGCTTCCTGATCTCAAACGCCCAGCCTCCCGTCGCCCCCCGGGGGCCCAAACACTCCCAAACGCTCCCCGGAGGGAGGGCGCAGGGAACAGGAAGCAGACCCCACGCCAGAACTCAGGACCTGCCGCCTGCTGGTCACGGGGGCCACACCCCCGAGGCTGAGAGCCCTGTATGGAATGGGGAGCCCCTGCGGACCAGACCTTCCCAGGCAGGGATCTGCCTCCAGAGAGGGTCACTCGCCTGCCTGGGCTCTCACAGGAAACGCAGGCGTCAGGTAGCCCCAGACACTTGGATTGCTGCTGTGTGGCCCTGGGCAAATGCTCTCCCTCCCTGAGCCCCGGACGACCCCAGGATCCCAGGTTCCAGGAACGAAGGCACCGGGCAGGGGCGCGCTCCCTAAGTCCTTGCCAGACCCTTCTCCTGGGGCAGACGTTACGCACTGGAGCTGCGGGCCCAGGTCCGGCCACTCCCGTGCGCCCCTTGTAGAATTATGGTCGGGGCGGCAGCGGGCAGGAGGCCGGGCCCAGGAGCAAATTGCATTCCTGAGGTTTTGTTTTTTTTACAGTCTTTCCTCTCGTCCTTCCCCTTTTGTGTCCATCTCTTTCTTCTGCCTCCAAAGTCGCTAAACACCGGGGCAGCGACAGCGGTCAGACTCAGGCCACCGTTAATCGGATCTTCTGAATGCGAAGGAAGAGGTAAAGGCTTTGTCCCTGGGTAGGGCCTCCAGGCCTCTTCGGGAGTCCTTAAACAGCCCCCAGCCCCCTGGCAAACCCCTTTTACATAATCCACTGGGATCTGCCAGACAAAGGCTTTTTAGAAGTAAATTTGGGGAACAGGTAGCCGTGAAAGAAGGTTCACCGGGAGGAAATCTGGGCAAAGCTGCTCATTTGGGGGGGTGTCCTCGGTGTATCTGGTGCCGGCTCTCAAGGCCCAAACAAGCGAAGGCTTTACAGAGAACGTGGCCGGGGTGACCCACCGCCCTGTGGCCTCTGGGTCTTTCTGGGTGTGGCGTCGTTTGGGCTCCACTCTGCCTTCCACTGAATCAGAGGGTGGCCGGGGCTGCCGACCAGCGAGGCCTGCAGCTCTGGTGCCCGAGTCACCAAGGGACCGAGGAGCTTTCGAAACCTCAGCCACCCGTCCAGCGTTGTGTCCTGCGTGGCCTGGTGCCTCTGCAGGTCGTATCATATATTCGTCATATAATATATAACCATACGATCTTATATGATATAGTCAGATCTGTCAGCCACTCGGCAACCGTCTGCTGAGTCTAAAGCGAGCCAGCACCACAGAAACTGCGCAAGTGCCAGCACCCCATGAGGCCGACATTCTAGTGGGGGAGACGGACCGCAAAACCGGACAAAGGCACACATAACATCAAGTCCAGAAAGTTTTTCTGGAATGTTCTTCCACCAGACCTGCCCTCTTATAGCTGTGGGACTNATTTCAGCTCAGGTCATGATCTCATGGTTCATGAGTTCGAGCCCCGCATCGGGCTCTGTGCTGACAGCTCAGCCTGGAGCTGCTTCAGATTCTGTGTCTCCCTCTCTCTCTGCCCCTCCCCGGTTCTCTTTCTGTCTCTGTGTCTCAAATGTAAAATAAAACATTTAAAAATAATTTTAAAAATAAACAAACCTGACCACAACCTTCACACCCCCACACCCCCAACATGTGCCCCCCGCCCCCGGTCTCTGGTGCTGGTAGCCCAGTCTATGGCCTCTGGCGTCCTCAGCCTTCAAACACTAATATTACTGTTATTTGCCTTCCTTCTCTGCAGTGCAGAAGTCCTGGGGTAACTGGGTTGGACAAGGTCCTGATACAACTGAGTCAAGCACCCTTCGGGCCCAGCTCAGCACACGGGCCGTGCTCCCCACAGTCCTGGGGCTTCATGGGAAGGCAAAGCACGGACCGTGGCTGCCCTCACAGGCCCTTCTAGATGAAGGCATAGCTGGGGTGGGGGTGGGGGGCTCCTGCCTCCTGAGCTCCACCTCCTGGGAAGACACTGAGGCTCACACGGGTGAAGTCACTTCAGTGAGCCCCGTAGGGCAGCACCCAGGTCTGCCAGGCTCTGGAGGCAGGGCCCACTCTTCCCTCAATCCAGCCACCCACCTCACCGGGCGGGGGACGGGGGGGGAGGCAGTGTCACCAGTGCATGGCGTGGCCCCAAAGCTGCCTCGTCCCGGGGGCGGTTCTCACAGCCAAGAGGGGTGAACAGGTGTAGACAAATGGCCGCCCAGCCCTCTAGGCCTGGCATCCCAGGAATGTGATAAGCCACCCATGCCGCTGGCCTCCACGGGGGAGGGGGCGGGGGCTTGTTATGTCTGCCCTGGGCCCTCCTGCCCTCCCCTCCAGCCCCTCAGCCCCCGGTCCCCAGGGCCATGGCATTCACTGTTAATTAACCAGGCGGATGAACACAGCCCTGGGCCAGGTCCCTGCAGAGGGGCCCACGCTTCCCGGAGCTCCCCATTCAAAGGGCCTGGTGGCCGCTGTTCACACGCAGAGGACAGGGAACTTTTGCAGAGACGGGAGGAGAGAGGGAGGGAGGGACAGAGACACAGAGACCCAAGGAGACCTCCGCAGCCCAAACCTTCTCTTCCGGTTTCGAGGCCGGCTGGGAGGGCCCCAGGCGCAGCTGTTTGGTCAGGGACAAGCCCCCCATGCCCTCCAGAGAACTGTGGGCGCTCTCAGGGCCCCGCCTTGTGAGGGCCGTTGCTGGCGGAGCCCCGGCTCGCGTGTGGCCCTCAGAGGACAGGGGACAGAGTCCGAGTGGGACGGGGCTGGGGCCAGTGCAGACGAGACTGGGAGCGACCAGACTCGTACCCCGGGCCCCAGGGCAGCCCTTGCGGTGGGCCTGCGATCCAGGAGGTGAGGGCAGCCAGGGTGCGAGGGGGGGCCTCCCCTGGAAGGACCTGCTTCCGTCTGAGCACCACGGCCCGGCCCGCTGCCCGCTGGCGTCCAGGCGGGCCCCCCGTGCTCATACGACCCAGGCCGGACGGCCGGATCGAGAGGGGCCAGGGAGAGCTGCAAGGGAAGGGTGGCGCTCTGCACAGGGGTTCCAGCCCCCAGGACAAGGAGCTCGGGGTCCCTGGGTCACACCTGCATTTGTGTCACCCCCGAAGCTCCAGGCCTGCTCACGGCGGGCGGCATACCTCTCGGCACCCGCCTCGCCGATGTCTTCCATCCGCCCCGCGAAGAAGGCAGATGGCCCCATTTCACTAATGGAAAACTGAGTCAGAGCTTCCGGGCCTGGGGTAAGGCCAACAGCTCGCAGGGGTGGGGTCAGCGCCCCTCCTCTGTGCCTCCTGTCACTTTGGGGACGCTGAATGCAACACTGTGCACCCNGGCCCGGGCTGCAAACCTCAGCCTTCCCAGGGTGAGGGGCTGAAGGCTCCTCCTGCTCCCCGATGGGCCGGAACCCGGCTCCGGGACCAGGGTGGGGCCCTGGCAGCCCCGTGGCAGAGAGGGGGCAGCCCCGGGGAGGTCCCGGCAGCCAGGCCTGGAGACAAAGGCAAGCGTGCAAATGACACGGGCCTCCGGACCCGTGCCCGGGCTGACCGGGCGCTGACTCCGGGAAGACGCGTGTCCCCTGGGCCGCCTCTTCTCTTCAGGAGCGCGGAGAAGCAGACAACCTGAATTCCTGCTGCACCCCCTGCGGACGTTTTGAGCTGCCCCTGGGGTCTTCCCGGGGACCCCCCCCAGGGCCCCAGCGAACCCGTCCCCTCTTGCAAGTGGTGCACGGACACCCACTGCCAGGACAGGCCGTGCGTCCGGGGGTCTGGGAGGTGGTCCGCGTGTTCACGCATCTTCTCCGCCGGAAGAACGGCTCACGTCCGTCCTGCAGGGAGAGCTCTGGCCCCTGACCCCGCGCCTCCTGCAGGCCTGCCGTCTCAGACACCACGTCTGGCCCCTGCCCCCCACGCCCCCCTCGCCACCTTTCTCCTGACACCTCCTGCCAGCCAAGACCTAGTCCCTCTGTGCCGTCAGAGGCTCCTTTCTGGACTCCCCTTCCACCCGGCAGCGTGACTCCCCTCCAGACCCCGCTCGTCACCCTTTCCTCCGGGAAGCCCTCCGGGTGTCCCCAGCAGTGCCCCTGCCTCTTCTAGTCAAACAGTGGCCTCCTTGCCACCCCCCTCCCCAAAGGTATGTCCTCCCGGCATCTGTGAGTGTGACCTTACTTGGGGAAGGGTCTTTGCAGAAGGATCTCAAGGTGAGGCCACCCAGGATTCAGGTGGCCCCAAATCCACAGTGACAAATGTCCGGCCACCTGAGGACGGACGCAGAGGCTGGCCGCCCCCAGCAGCTGCAGGCAGGGCCTGGCACGGCTTCTCTCGAGCAGCCTCAGAGGGAACCCACCTTGCCCACACCTTGATCTTGGACTTCTGACCTGCCGGGGACAGTAAATGGCCGTTGTATTAAGTTGCTCTGTGTGTGACAATTTGTTACGGCTGCCCGGACGCTGATAGGAGCTCTTCTTCCTCACCCCCTCCATCAGCTGCCCCCCATCCTCCTCTCCTCCAGAGGCCCAGGCTCGTGGAGAGCAGGAATGTTGCTTCATTTATTGAAAATAAATGAAAATCAAAGGAGTTCAAGCTTGAAAGGCCAGGTTCTTCTGGAAATCTCCACCCTGTGAAGTGGCTGTGCTTCCCTCCCCTTTGGACCCTGGTACCCCTTCACACCTGAAGCAGGAATTCTCACGGGCAGAAAGGCCGGCAAGCTTATTCCTGCATCGAGAGGGACCCAGCTCCACCCCTTCTGGGACGTGCCTCACCTCCTTACCTGTTCCTCCTTCTTCCCTCGGTGCCAGGCTGACCTGTGCAATTCCCGGACTGTTACCTGAGCGCTTCTGCTGTTCCGCAGTCTGCTGGGGGCCGGGCGTGCCACACCTATGTGATCTGGTCCCAGCTTCTGGGAACTTCGGTCCGGGAGATGAGCAAAACCTGGCGGGACAATGAGAGAGCCGTCCTCGGTTTCCAAGCAGCAGTAGTGAATGGCAGATCCAGAATCGCACGTCAGGGCTTCATGTTGCCATTCCCACCACCTGGATGGCTCTTTCGCATCATAATCAGATGCCCAGGTCCTGCCCATCCCTCAAGATTGAGATCCGACGCTTCCCCCTCCACAAGCTTGTTTACAGATTCAAGACTCCCTCCAGATCACCAGCCTCTTCAAGAAAATACAGCCGGGCAGTAGTAGGCTCTGGTCCTTTCTGCCAAAGGCATCCTTGGGGTTCACAGAGTCTCCCAGGGGTTTCTAACGTGCTGCAGAAGGCCTGAAGCCTCACATCTCGCCCGTCCTTCCCACGCCCTCTTTTGGCAAGAAGGCCACTAGAAGCCACGTTTTAGGACCGACCGCACTGGTTTTTGTTTATAAAAACCAGCTCTTGGGAGCCCTTGGTAACTTGCACACCGGTAAACATCGAGCAATTTCTCTGAAAAGTGCCATGTCAGCGGGGCACCTGGGTAGCTTAGTTGGTTCATCATCTGACTCCTGAGTTTGGCTCAGGTCGGACCTCATGGTTCCTGAGATTGAGCCCTGCATTGGGCTCTGCACTGACACTGCTGAGCCTGCTTGGGATTCTCTCTCTTTCTCTGCCCCTTCTTCCTCCCTCCCTTCCTCCTTTCCTCTTTCTCTCTCTCTCTCTCTCTCAAAATAAATAAATAAACATTTACCACATCAGTGTCCACAAATCACCCGTGTGCTGGGGTGAGGTAACTGTGTTCTCAGGAACCCAAAGGCCATTCATCCCCCAGGCAAAACCCAGTGGTCTGGGGGTGTATATGTGCGTTGGGCCTTGGGCCTCTCACCCTATGACCCGCCTCTGCAGACCCCCACAGTCTCCCTCAGCCCTAAGGGAAAGTAGAAACTGTTCCCACTCCAACGTCCGCGCCTGCTCCCCCAGGGTAACGGCCTCTCACTCAGGCTACTGGCTCACCTCCAGAAGCCACCCCACTCCCTCTGCAGCAAACCTCTTAAGGAGGGCAATGAGGGGGTGGTGATCCCGGGGTAAAAAAATCAAAGACGCACCCAGTTCACGGCTCTCTGCTCAGCCCCCAAGTCCGTTTTGTGCAACGGATGCCCCTGCGGCTCATTTGTTACCGCTTGTTTCACCAACCTGCGCTTCTAGCTCAAGCTCCGACCCAGCCCGAGGATGTGTTTTCCACGGACGGAAGGCGCATCCATCTTCTTGCAAACGTCGTGAAGTCAGAAAGCCCACGGCTTGGGCCCAGAGGTGTAAAAAAGATCCATGTACTGCCAGGATGCAGACTAGGCTAGTCTGATAAGAAAGTCCCGAGCACGGTAGCTTAGACCAAGTGGTGGGCGTCTCTTTCCCACAGGAACACAGGTAAACGTCCATGACAAACAGGGAGGTCTGACACACCGAGTGACCTGGGCTCCCCAGCCTCTTAAGGGCTGCCCTTGGTTACAGGCTCTGAGTTGACCCACGTCCTTGACTCTAGCCCGGCCCGTGGGAGGGCAGAGTGGGGCGGAGGGCTCACTGCTTTCCTTTCAGAGGCGGGACGTGGCCACTGCGCTCAGCACAGCTGCTCACAGAGCCATCACGGCGCACTTGTCCAGGCCGCTCTCTTCTTGTGGACGGCACCCCAGAGACACCCTGAGGCCTGCTCACAGCCCACCGGCCAGGCTATCCCATGGCCGGGCCCAGCCACAGGAAGTAAGGCAGCCTGACACTTCTCTCTACAAACGCAAACAGCAGCTCCCCAAATGTGTACCCGGGAGTTCTGAGCGATCAACAGCATTCTCACAACACTCAGACATCAACTGCCTCTTTCCTTCTCATTCTTTCTCGAGCATGTAAAAAGAGGTTCCCAGAGGCAGCACACATTTATGACATGGTCCCTGCGATGGCTAATGGAGCGTGTGCTTATATGCCTTTGCGTTTTACATTGTTTCCCTCTGTTTTAATTTCTTTTTTTAAAATTATTTTTATGTTTTATTTCTGAGAAAGAGAGAGAGAGGGGGGCAGCATGAGCAGGGAAGGGTCAGAGAGAGAGGGAGAAACAGAATCTGAAACAGGCCCCAGGCTCTGAGCTGTCAGCACAGAGCCCAACGCGGGGCTTGAACTTGTGAACCACAAGATCATGACTTGAGCCGAAGTCAGACGCTCAACTGACTGAGCCACCCAGGCGTCCCAACTCCATTTTAATTTCTAAGGCAGGAAATATCCGTCGATGAAGCCCATATCAACAAAATCACTTCGGCACCCTTGAAAACTTTTAAAATGCAAGTGGATCCCTAGACCAAAAAGTCTGGGAACTGTTGAATAGAAGCTGAAAACAGACTGGGGCGGACGGCAGACAGAAGCAGATGCTACGACGCGGAACCTTCAAGAATCCCGCCGGCCCGGCCCTGCCAGTCCGCCTGTGGCCTGGTGTAGCCGCCTGGGAGTTGGAGTCTGGCTCTTAGGGATGAGGGAACAGACGCATTTCTCACCAGGTAGGACCCTAGTCGCTGCAGCGGTGAGCCGGCGCCAGGCCTGGAGCTCAGGGCCCTGCCTGCATTTTGTGGCTCGATGTCACGTCAGTTCTGCGGCAGTGAGCTTCTGTGCGCTTCCGTGACCCAGGGGGGAATGGCACCTCCAACATGACGGTCCACACTCCAGTCTTGCCACTTCGATCGGGCCCCTTTCATTGCAGGTCACTCTGAACCTGTTTTGTCTTCTTTAAAGATGGCGGCTAGTTATAAGGAAATGCTTCGAATGCTGCAGCTCCTGAAATGGTCAGCCCCAGCCGGGCACGGGGTAGGGGGTAGGCAGACTAAGAGAGGAGTCCCTGGAGAAGGAGGAAGTACCACTCTCCAGCTCACCAGCTTTCCATGCCTCCCCAGGGCTCACCCTGGCACTCAAGGACCCCTTACATGGCCTCAAGCCCACCTTACAAGAGAGTTCTCTGTAGCACTGTTGAATTCTGCAGTTTGCTTTTCCTGCAGTTTGCAAGGGGGTCTTCCCATTCAGATCGGGCCCCACTCTGTCACCCAGACAATCATTCTGTGGGAGGGGGAGGCCGGAAGTGGGCCCACTCACCAGGCTCTCCCCGATGAGCCTTTGTAAACACATGCCTTCTTTATAACATCAGCAAACAGAACATGTTTTCCTACTTAACAGGAAATGCAGCCTCATGGCTGGGTTCCCCCAGACGGCCCCAGCCCTCACATGCATGCAGCATATGCAGCTAGGACAAGGCCAGGGACGAAGGGGTGGGGGGTTGACCAAGCCCCTCTGGTTTGCAGAAGAAGCTCCCAGTGGTTTGCACGTGTCAGGAACCCCCAGCACTGGTGGGAAAAGGGTCCCACCTCTTCCCAACCCCTTGCCTGTGTCCCCTGGCAGCCTGCCTGCTTACGCTGGAGCGCTGCAGTACTTTCCCTGGAACTGGAGTCAGACCGGATCATAGGCAAAGAAATGAATTTCTAACCACACAAGCCCTCTCCCTGTCACAAGATCTTGAATGTCAACACTGACCAGCAGGGAAGCCCAAGGGCTATCGTCAGGAGCTGCAGCCAAGCCTCAGAATGACACAATTGTACCAGAACCCTTGACCGGTCAGAGGAAT
>NW_027530380.1:977368-977771 GCF_008692635.1 Crocuta crocuta | reverse complement strand
AAAAAAAAAAAAAAAAGCCTCTCCTCCTCCTCTCCCGCCGGGGGAGGAGGGTCCGCTGGGGGGGGAGGGTAGCAGGCAGCTGAGGCAGCTCCATTCATGCCTGCGGGGACCGAGGCCCCACGCGGAGCCCCCGGCGCTCCGCAGCCGCTGATTGGGCGGCGCGGCCGACGGCTCAGCCAATCGGCTGTCTGGGAAGCTGAGCCATTCATGAAAGCAGCCGCTGAGAGGAAGCTGGAGGGGGGGAAGGGCGGGGTGAGCCGGGTTATCTCCGAGCCTAGCGGCCCCTTGCTGGGGCCACCGCTCTTCCGTCCTGCGCTCTATTCCCGGCCCTCCCGCTGCACGCGGGAGCCTTGCAGGGAAGGCCCGGGCCGGGGGCTTTCTGGAAGTGCCTTCTGGCCAGGGC
>NW_027530380.1:974149-976806 GCF_008692635.1 Crocuta crocuta | reverse complement strand
TTCCCCCTGCTGATTGAAATCATCTGTTTTCAGTTCCCTGACAAATTCATTGAGTTCCCTCTGAGGCTGGGGCCCCTCGGCTGCACAGTCTGAATCCGTAGCTGTGGCCCAGACCCACACAATTTGGTCTTCGTGGGTCTACAGGGAATCTCAGGGTTCCCAGAGCCCCAGTGAAAACACATCTGTGTGGGCACGGCCTCTGGGCTTTGGGCAGGGCCAGCAAGCATGCCCCGGAAAGGGCTGCTTGTAGGCCTGGCCCTCGTCCCCCAGCCCTGGCCCTCGGTCTTCAGATTCCTGGGGCCAAAGAAAGGCACAGAACCGCACACATCTGCTCTCTCCTAAAGGGGAAATGGCCAAGCCGAATGCTGGCCTCGACTCTGCAGGATAAGCCCCTCGTTTCCTCTTGTGATGCAGCAAGTGGCTTAAAAAACACACTCCTGGGGCCTGTGTGGAGTGATATTTGGGGAGTGGCTGTTTGATCAGGAAGAGGGGCCGTGTCTGCTTTTGCAATGATCAACATGGCAGAAGCATGGTAATGGGTGCTTCACCCGCCCATTACCCACTCACTCCACTGCTTTGCCTCCTCTCTGAGCCTCAGTGTCCTCCTCTGTAAAATGGGCATAAGAACACCAAGGCCTCAGTCACTGTGAGCATCCAGTAAAACAAGGAATGTGCGACCTAGCCCTCTGCCTGGCACACGGTGAGAACTCTGTCTGACGTCGCTCATTGGTGGTGAGGTCAGCAGCGATTAGCCTAGAGGTCAAAAGAGAGGGTCACATGCCACCTCTGGGCAGCAGGATCACAGCACATGGCAGCAGAGAGCAGTGGGCTCTGGGCCTCAGGGGACACCCCTTCTCAAGCTGCTGAACACCCACCCCCTCAACAATATGCGGGAGCCACTGGGGGCATGAGCACAGGGGGATTTTTTTCAACGGCAAGACTTCTTCACAGCAAGTGTTTCGCAAACCCCTCCTGGGCTGTTGATAATGGACCTTGGGTTCTGACTTCCAAGTGTGTCACATAAGCCTGGAGTTTGGTTTTTTAAGAAAAGTATGAAGTACGGAGCTGGAGAGAGCGGGGCGGGCAGGTCCAGCAGCTGTTCAAACGTTCGGCCGCCTTCCAGGCTGCGAGGACTCCCTGCTCCAGGGCCTGTCGGAGCCGAGCCGGGAAGGTGGGGGTGAAACCCGAGAGGGGGTGTCAAAGGAGGCGGGGCGGCAGGACCTGGGGACAGCCAGGCGGCCTGCGCCCCTCCCCCAGGCTGGACCCCATTTCCTTCCAACGGCTTCTGGGTTTGCGTTGGGCCGAGAGAAGGGTGCCCCCTGACCCTGCCCACGCATGAGGTAAAAGGGTACACGTGCAGAGATGGGGAAACCAAGGCCCAGGCGTGCACCCCCGCTCCCTCCAGAGGCCACGTGATCCTGGGAGGTGGGGGCCGTGGAGAGCAAATAAAGGAAGCCGAAGAGGAGCAGGCTAAGGAAGCCAGATGTCACCCCTTCTCACTTCTGCTCTGGGGTGAATGGGCTTCTCTTTTCATTTGTTTTNTTCCTGATGTGGCCCTCTGTTCTACCTCCGGCAATGCAGAGAAAACTTACGAAGCCTCCTCAGTGACCATTTCAATGCAAGGTCGGAGTCCTGGTGAAGCTCTAGGTGACTGCACGCTGGTCACACGCCTCCCTGGGTCTTCCTTCCCCGCGTGCAGGGGGTCTTCTTTCCCTGCGTGCAGGTTAGAGACTCTATTGGACAGTCAGCAACCAGCTGGCGGAAACGGGGTGCAGTGCCTGTGCAAATAAAGGGGATTTTAAGGTGTTAGAGGACATGATCCGGTATTCAGAAGCTGTGAGCATAATCAGAAAGTGTGTCAGTCAGAATGTGCTGGGTCGTGCTACAGTAACAAATAGTCCCCCAGACCTGGGCGATGTAAAGCAGGGTCGGCAAACAGCTTTCAGAATGAGCCGGATAGTAAATATTTTAGGCTTCATGGGCCACGTGGTGCCTGCTGCAACTCCCCAACAATTACTGCGGCACAAAAGCAGCTTCCGACAGAACAGAAACGAACGGGCTGTGTTCCAGCAGAACTTTATTTACGTAAACAGGCGGTGAGCCACATTTGACACGTGGCCTGAGCCACATCTGACCCGTGGCCTGGGCATTGTGCGCCCTGAGTCATCTTCAGGGATGCCACACCATCCCGGAGACCAGGCTCTTAACACTTCTGCTCACAGTGAGCTGAGCCCCTCTATTCACGTTTCATCGGCCACAGAGGCATGCGGCCACGCCTGACTTCAAGAAGGATGAGAAGAACAGCTGGACTGGATGCCCAGAAAGCAGAGAGCCAGAGATCTTTGCAAACAGTGTGTAATCTCTGACCCCCACCGCCCCCGACTGGAAGGTTCCTTCCTCAGCCACCAACTGACTCCGTGAGCCTAGTAGGTCCTGTAACTCCTCTGGCCCCTAGGTCCCCCCACGTAAAAGAGAGACATGTTTTCTAGATTCTTCTCGGGTCTGGGGGCAGCATTATTGTCATGGACCCCGCTTTCCGAAGCAAGGGACAATTTTACTTCTGTTCACCCCCAGGAAGTAAAGACCAGGAATCACTCAAGATGTTTTTGTTCCCCCCCCCGGATGCATATGTTGAAGCCCCATCTCCCCCCCCCCAC
>NW_027530380.1:958554-973835 GCF_008692635.1 Crocuta crocuta | reverse complement strand
CCAGGTGACAGTGTCAGGAGCTGGGCCTCGGGAGGTGGTTTGGGTCAGATGAGGTCGTGGGAGGTGCCCTGGGGCTCTACCAGTGCCCGTCTCAGAAGAGTAGGGACCAGAGCCCTCCCCGTGCACACTGAGGAAGGCCTTGGGGGGACATGGCCAGAAGAACCCAACGATGCCGGCACCTTGATCTTGGACTTACAGAGAAGTACCGCCTGTTGCTGACCCCCCAGCTGAGCCCCAGTGGGGCCGACATCTGCCTTTGTAGATTCTTCTAAACACCCTGAGCTTTGAGTTTCTGCTTTTACCCGTCGCCAGGCATGGCCTGGTGGGGTCGCTGGCCGAGCGTGGCTCCGGGCAGCTGGGTCAGGTTGGGGGTGACGGGGAGGGAGGCGGGGAGCTTGCTTCCTGATGAGGGGTGGAGTGACCAGGGGACCGGCCGTCAGGGCCCACCGGGAGTCTGCTGCAGCTCTGGCCACTGCCTCGGGGCCACTCAGACCACCAGGATGGGAGGGCGAGGGGGCTTCTGCCCCGACTGGGGGTCCACGTCCCTGCCGTGACCGGGACGGCTTGGATGTCTGGTCTCCGCAGGGCTGTACCATTGACCCCCGTGTCCATGAGCCTCCTCCCTCTGACCTGCGTCAGCTCTCACCTCCCCGAGGCCTCCACTGGCCGCCTTTCTGACATCGCAGGCCCTGCCCGCCCTGGGGGCTCCCCTCTCAGGCCTCCGTCTCATCGTGAGCCCACACTCGGGTGCTCCCGGGGCACCCCGGAGTTTTGTCTTGTGTCTCTGCTTTTACAAACGAACTCCCCTGGAGCCGGAATCGCGGTCTCCTTTGTTCCCGGCATCACCTCCCCCTCCCCCTCCCCCCCCTCACATTTGGACACGTGCCTGGCACACAGTAGGTACTCAATATGTGTTTGCAAATGGGGGAACTTGTGTCACTGAAGTGAGGCGGCCACACCTGGGGGACAGACCCCTCCGGTGCTGCTGGAAGGGACCCCTCCCTTTGCCTCCAAAGAAGAATCCTCTGGTTCTGTGGACTTGCAAAGCCCTTGGGGTCGCCTGTGTCCTGTGGGCGCTGCCAGGCAGCTTCTGACCCCTCCCCCATACACGGGATCATGGGAAACCTTGTGGGGTTTGAAGAGATTTTTATCTTTTTAAAGAGGGAAATTGGGATTTGGGAGACAGGGTGTGAGGAAAATCACAAACGCCAGTACCTCGGATGGGCCTTCCTGCCAGATACACTCTGTCATAAAGAGGAAAGTCTTTGCCAGTGGAAAGTGGAAATTCTAAACATAGAACCCGGGACGTAGGGAAGTGAAGTCTTTCCTCATCTTCCTCGCGGTTTTCTCCCCCGACGGAGCCTGTCTCTTTGACTCCCGACTTGGGGGTGGGGGTGGGGGGTGGAGGCGCAGGAGGCAGAAGCTGAGTCTTTTTCAGAATGAATGCATCCAAAGTGCAGCCGTATAGACGGCCCAGCGGGGGCCCTGAGTGCAGAGCCCCAGGGTGGCAGGCAGGTGGCCGAAGGGCGGCCTGGGAGGACTGGGCCCCGGCCGGTGCCCGTTCCGAGGCCTGTCTGCCTGTTTCCTTACGTTGGGCTCTGAACAGCCTGGGCCACCGCGCCTGAGCCCTGTGCGTCGCTCTCGACATGGAGAGCTGGACTGTCCCCAGCCCACACTGGGCTCGAGGCCTTCGGGAAGAGTGGGGCTGTCGTGCGATGCCCGTCAGTCTGGCACTGAGCCCCCGGCACCCCGGGGCACAGTCAGACATGCCCGAGGCCCGGACCCCACCGTTAGGGCCACAGTAATCTTGCGGTCTCTGCGCGCGGGGCCCCGCCTGCCACCAGAGGCAAAATTCTGGCTGCCTCTGAGCCAGGCGTTTCCGACGGTTTTTCCTGCCCGAGTCAGAGGGCAGGGTGGGGTGAGGTCATCTGAGCCCCAGCTTCGAAGGCTTGCCTCCAAAAATAGGCCTTTCTTCCTGTGTCCAGGGCTCGGCCACGGGCCCTGCAGGAAAATGGACATTTCCAAGGCGGACGGACCATCTGGACGTCCAGCTGGCCACACGCTCGGGAGTCGGGCCACAGCCAAGTGTCACGGGACCCCGGGGTGCCACCTCGGCCCCCTCCTCATGGCTCCCATCCCTCCATTGGGTACACGACGCACATTTTTAGGTCCTGAGTCAGGGCAGGATTGGGCGTGTTGGGAGCAGCAGGTGGGCACTCCCGGGACAGCTCCTGTTGCCATGACCCCGGCAAACTTTCCAGAACTTTCTCCTCCCACCATTCTGGAAACCTGCGGCCACCCAGCCCAGCAGCGGAGCCTGGGCCGCTGCCCCGGGAAGGCTGTCCCCGCTGTGAGGGCTGTCCGGCTGCCCAGGCGTGAGTCACAGCCTGCTCTCGGCAGCGCCCTGCGGATTCAGGAGCTCGGGCCGTTTCCTGCAGATAAGTGATCTTAAGTGCAGGGCAGACCTGGTGGGGGAGGGGCCCCGCTGGGAGAGAGCCCTTCCTTCAAAGCCCCCCAGTGCTAATGAGCAATTCCAAGCATGAGCTCCGGCAGCATTTAGGGATTTCCTCATCAAAATAAACTTCCTCCCGTGTTATCTGCATTTTTGGCATCTGATAGGATCCTTTTTTTGTCTCATTTATTTATTTTTTTCTGCTCCGAGATGCAGGCTGAGCAGCGCGCGGCCCCGCCGCGGGCGGATGGGCAGGTGAGGACGCAGGCCTGTTCGACGCGCTGCCAACCGGCCGCTGGAGCCCACCTTCGTGGGGGCTGCCTCAGTTTCTCCTCCCGCGCCTGCCCTGGGGCGGTGGCGGGCGCACGGGGCACCTGCCGGGTTCTGCGGCGGGTCCTCCTGACCCCCTGATCCAGGCTGCCCCGTCCACCTTGCGAGGCCGGGGCCCCGGGGCCCCCCGAGCCTGAGACCAGAGCGCGAAGCGGGAGGTGTTCACTGCAGGCGCGTCGGTGCCCTGGGCGGGCGACCCCGAGCGTCCCCAGGCCTCGCGGCCGGCGGGGGCTTCCTGCGGCTCAGCGCTGGCCTTGGAAGGTGAATGCTCGCCCCAGGAGGTGATTTCCCGGCGGACCTGCCACTGCCTGGAGCGGACAGGCCCCTCCGGGCCAGAGATGAACCCGATAACACACCAGTTTTGTTTGGGGCTGGACAGCTCGTCAGGAAATGAGGTAGAGGTTGGAAACGGAAGTGGTGTCACTGGTTATTCGGGGGGGAAACTGTCCCTGGAAGGCCCCGTCAGCCCTTCTAAAGACGGCTGAGCAGGCCCAGCGGGGCCCCGGCTGCCTCGCCTCTCGCAGAAACTGGCTGCCCGCTCCAGGCGGGGCCCGTGAGGCCGGCCGGGGGCACTCGGGGCCTCTCTCCAAGGACAGTTGTCCAGGCAGAAGCCCTGTGTCCTCGGGGGGCGGGGGGAGGCTGGGCCTGCGTCTCTGTGGGCAGAACTGAGCCGGGGCCTGGCTGAGTGCAGCCCAGAGACCCACCCTCACAGCCTGGCAGGTGGCAAATGGGGAAGATGGAAGGAAGGGACAGATGGACAGATAGACTGAGAGATGGGTGGACAAGCAGAGGAGAGCATGGACTGGAGGAAGGAAGGAAGGGGGGAAGGGGGAGGGAGGGGGGGAGGGAGGGATGAGTGATGGAGGGAGGGAGGCCAGGCATCAAGGTGGTTTGGACTGTATAGTTCTGTAAGGTACTTTCTGTCCGTTTTTTTCTGAGAGGAGGAAACTACAGAGAGTAATTCTAGAGCCCTGGGGCTGTACAGCTGGGCCGGCAGTGTAGACAGCCCATGTCTCCAGCAGACAGGGAGGCCAGCCCGTCTTGAAAGGCAGGGGCCCCAGGAGGAAGTCCACAGGGCTGTGCTCTGCCTCCACCTCCTGGATGGCCTCCTGGCCTGGCCCTAGGCAGAGCCCTCCATCCCCGCCCCCCCATCCCGAGAGGGGAGGCAGATGGGCCCTGAGGCAGCTGAGGGGCTTGGGGAGGGGGAGGAGGTAGTGGGAAAGGGAACCTCTACTGACTGCCCACCCACCCGATGTCTCTCCCTCTGCCGACAGAACGCAGCTTCGGTTCAGGACTGGCTCGGCTACCCGTGGAAATGTTCCGCTTCCCAGCTTCTCCGGCGGTTGGAGCCGACAATGAAATGCTTGAGGGTCCTGGGAAGTTCTGCCCCCCCCCACCCGCAGCACCACTGCCCACCCTTTCCACCTTCTCCTTCCCACAGGGAAAGCTGGAATCGCAGCTGGGAGGCACCGCAGCCCTGTTGCAGCCCTGAGGTCAAAGCCGCGTGCCCAGGGCGGTGGTAGTGGTGGTGGGAGGGGGGAAGGCAGAAGGAGCCGGGGCCTTGGCGGCACCTGCCTGGCCGGNTGGAATCGCAGCTGGGAGGCACCGCAGCCCTGTTGCAGCCCTGAGGTCAAAGCCGCGTGCCCAGGGCGGTGGTGGTGGGAGGGGGGAAGGCAGAAGGAGCCGGGCCCCTGGCGGCACCTGCCTGGCCGACCCCAAACTGCCTGCCTGGTAGTAAATGGACCACGTCTTCAAGTTGCGATGGTATGATTTCCCAGTGACCCCTCTGGAGCACGGCCATCGGTGAGAAGCCACAGCACAACGTTGCGGATCCCCCAGGGTCAGGCCACCCCCAAATCATAAAGGACTCGAGGGCAGAGGGGCCTTCTCCCCAGCGGCTCCCTAACAGAGCGGGGGGCGGGGGGGGGACTCCGCAGGGAAGGCCCGAGGCAGAGGTGGCCAGAGCTGGGCTGTAGCCCACAAGGCCACCTGCCCGAGGGAGACAGGAGTGGGGCCCTGGGTGGGAGGCCTAACCCTCTCCCAGGGGGAGGACCGAGCTCCAAGCGCCAGGAATGAGCCTGGCACTTGGAGAACATTCCAGAGAGAAAAGACCAGTTCTGTTCCAATAGGTTAATTCTTCCCTCGTTTGGGGAAGGAGCCCGAGGCTGTGGCTCCCTGGAATGTTCTGTCTTGTGGTCTGCAGCATGCACACGCTCTCAGCGCCTTTGCAAAGGCTGGGACGGCTAGGAGGTGTCCCCGGGACACCTAGATGGAGCGAGGGTGCGCTCAGGGGGCCCAGGTCAGCCGCAGCGCATCGCCGCAACCTGGGGTGCTTTCTCAGTCTGGAGGCTCGACGTCCAGTGTCCAGGGCCGAGATCAAAGTGTCTGGGGGCTCCAGGGTCACACGGCCTCTCCTCTGTCTGTGTCACATCTCACATCCCCCTCCGCCTGTCTCTTAAGAGGACACATGTGATGGCATCTAGGGCCCAGCAGATAATCCAGGGGGCCCTTAACTCGCAAAGCCCTTAACTCATCACATCCGCAAAGGCTGTTCCTTCCAATAAGGTCGTGCTGATAGTCTCAGGGATTTGGAGGTGACTATCTTTTCACACAGCTGCCCACAGTGACACCGCCCCCTGGAGGGCTGAGTTGCAGATCCCCAGCGGGGACGGTGGGTCTGGGGCGGCCTCCTGCACCCCGGGCTTCCTGGGGCTCCCCGGGCCCGGGCATCGGCCGAAACTGCCTCTTGCAGAACAACACCGGTGAGAATCGAGGCCCCAAGTGTCACCAGCCCCGATGCAGGAAGCAGGCGGATGGGAGGGAGTTGGGTCCACACCTGCCCCGCTCTGTGGCTTTGGGCCAGTTTTTCCTTTCTGACCTCCCAGAACACGAATTTCCTCATAGGGGATACGAACACCCACCCCATGAGACTCTGATGGAGCCGTTAGGCACCGACCGTGTGCAGACACTCGGAGGCCGTGATGGATGTGGCGGAGGCCAGTCACAACCCCGCACCATCCGAGCTTCACACGCGTTGCGCAGATGGTGTCTGCGGGCTGCTGGGTACAGAGGACCTTCCTTCCTCATCTCCTCAATGAGACACGCCCTTTAAGACGTCCCCGAGCGGTCACATTGACAACAGCGATCCCCAAGGCTGGCCCCAGGCGGGCCGAGCTAACTGCCGAGGCCCTGGCCTGCGGCCTTCACGAGGCCGGAGCCGCCGCTGCACGTGCTGGCCTCCCAGAGCCTGCGAGGTTGCTGTGATGGAGACTTGGGCCCCAACCGTCAGCAGAATCAGGCTTCTGCTCGGGGTCCTTGGTTTTGTTTCCTTCCAGAGGGCGTGGCGAGCCTCCCGCAAATGTTCCCTGGGGCCTCCGATGGGGCAGGTTTGAACCTCCTTCTGTCCTTCCCCGGGCGTGGTCCTCGGCCGCAGACAGCATGCGACCTGGAGCGACTCCGGAGTCCACCTTTGACTGGCCCCCGTCGATGGCAGCCCCAGCAATGCCGGCAGGGCCAGCAGGAACCCTTCTGGAAGGTTCCTCCCAGGCCGCGTCTGCTCCCAAGTGCCTGGTTTGTCGGTTCTAAGTTTCCTCTGCTCTGGGGGTCATCGGGATCTGTTCCCTGCTGACTGCATGAACGTCCCTTACCTGGGGACTCTGAATCCGATGGACGGGGACATCTCAGCCCTCCTTCCCAGTGTCCCCAGAAGCGTCCAGAAGCCATCCACAGGCACACAGGCGTGCACACGCGCACACGCACTCGATCTCACCTGGGGCACTGCTCTTTGCACCCAGGACAAAGCAGCCCTGGGCTGCTCAGTGTGCTTTCTTTTGTAACGTTATCGACACGCAGGCCGTGTTTCCCGAGTCCTATCCGCTGAGCTAACCGTCTCTGCCATCTGTACGCTGCTGACTTTCTGAGCAGGGTTTTGCTGATAGAGCCAAGGAAACCCAGCACTCCTGGGTCACGGGATCTTCGGTCCTTCTTGAGTGGGGCCCGACCTGGCGACAGTGAACCTCTGACATTCGTGAGGCCGCAGCCCTGCGCGGGAAGGACCCCGTAACTCCCGGTGCATCATGGGGTCTCCGGGTCTGCCCAGCGTGACTCCCACTTCAACCACTGGGGGTGCTTATTTTATTTTACTTTTTTAACGTTCATTTTTTGTTTTGAGAGAGAGAAAGAGAGAGAGCACGAGCAGGGGAGGCACAGAGAGAGAGAGGAAGAGAGAGAATCCCAAGCAGGCTCTGTGCTGTCCGCACAGAGATGGACAAGGGGCTCGAGCTCACGAACCATGAGATTGTGACCTGAGCTGAAACCAGGAGTCGGATGCTTAACCGACTGAGCCCCCCGAGACGCACCCACTGGGGGTCCTTTAGCCTGCAGGCTCTGATGCAGTGGGCGGGAGCGGGGCCCAGAGTCTGCATTTCCAGCCAACTCCCAGGCCGTGTCCCAGCCGCTGGCTGGGAACACCACGTCCAGCAGCCCTGCGTGGAGACAATGTCTTATGTGCAGTTTGGAAAGTGGCTGATTCAGGAAGAGCGAGCCCTACGCACAGGGCACGTTCCGAGCAGGGTGGGTCGGACAATGTCTCCCCCTCAAGCGCAGCCCATGGGCCTGGAGCAGACGCGTGCCACCGAATATCAGCTCACGGGTCGTCAGGGTTGGTGGCGGAGTTGGGTGTCCCGAGGCCGAGGCGACCTCTCGCCGGTCAGAAGGACGCTCCCCAGGGAGGGACGAGGGCTGAGCATTGGCGAGGGGACCCTTGTCCCCGGGGCTCCAGGGGCCCCAGCAGTGAGAGGGGACAAGACCGACCCTATCCCTGCCCTCTCCCCGAGGAGGAAGCTGTCCTGAGCCGACGCCACAGCCAGACACACGCACACGGGTCCCCGGATGTTCCTGGAGTAGAAGGAGAGCTGGGTCCAGACATCCATCCGTCAGACCCGCCGGCCTCGTCTCCTGGCAGAGCGGTGTTCCGGGAAAAGCAAAGTCCACGCTGGCTCTCCACCACTGAGGCAGGGCCCTGCGCTACGAACACAGGACCTGCCTCGATGGCACGCCAGGGGCCCGGGGACGCCGGGTCCCCCTTGTTTGTTTCTCTGAGGGGCTTGCAAGGAAGGCAGGTCAGTCCAGGCTCCAGGGCCGGAGACCCACGTCCCAATTGCACCACCTCACCAGGCCCAGCATCCGGCTGGGGTTACAGAACCGCTTGTGCCTGCCTCAGTTTCTTATTCTGTCATATGGGAATCATAGTACCACCCACCACCTGGGCGTGTTCTGCTTGAGGCCAAAATAGACATGGCCCCCCCCCTTACCTCCAAAGTTGGAGCTCCCCAAACTGCTGCTGAGGACGGGTTCCCTGGCCCCACGCCTGCCGCACGGGGAGGTATGCATTTTCACGAAGCACCCGGACGATTTGTAGGAGAAAGGAATTTCGGGAAACGCTGTCCCGACTCAGCCGACCTGTGGAAAAGCAGAGCCCGATGCACCCACCAGCCTGGACTGAGCACAGAGCAAGATGAGGGGTCAGGCATTTCGAGGGTGAGAGGTCTCCTGCGGGGGGGTGGGGGGCGGCATGGTGGCAGCAAGCTTTCTCCGACGCCAGGAGGCAGGTGTCCCGGGCCCCCGTCCCTTCCCAGCGGCCCGAGAACAGCAGAAGGCCAAGGCTACATGTGAATACAGACGGACAGCTTATTTCAGGCCTTTCCAAGGGAGCGGCGGAGGGAAAATGGGCTTTGAACTCAGGCGGACCTTTGTTTCAAACCTGTCACTCACAGCTGTGTGGCAAATCCAGGACCTCTCGGTGCCCGGCGTGGGGTCCTCTGGCGAACGGCATCTGCATCACGGGCAGGGGGCTTGTTAGAAACGTAGGATCCCAGGCTCTGCCCTTGACCTCCGGAATTCGCTTCTGCATCATAGCAAGCTCTCTGTGCCCTTGAGAGTTTGATGAGCTTTCTCTTCACCTCCTGGAGCCGCCACGTCTTCAGCTGCCAAATGGGAGAATACGGCACAGCACCAAGAATCCGTGCGGCTCCAGCTAACACAAAGGCGACCTCAAAATAGCGTAAACAGCCGGGAAATGTGGTGGCCGCCGAACCTGGCAGCCCGGGGTCAGGCAGGTGTCAGGGTCAGTGTAGCCCAGGGTCCCTCCACATGCTCCTCTGCTGCTGTCCTGGTGACGCCCTGCTCTGCCTGTGGTTTCACGCTTACCTGGGGGCAAGACGTCGTCACAGTTTTTTTAGCGTGAAGTTTGTATTATCCTTTTAACGTCCACAGAATCTGCAGTGAGAGTTTATTTAATGTTTATTTTTGAGACAGAGACAGAGAGTGAGCAGGAGAGGCAGAGAGGGGAGAGAGAGAGAGAGAGAGAGAGTGAGGGAATCCAAAGCAGGCTTCAGGCTCTGAGCTGTCAGCACAGAGCCCGACACGGGGCTCGAACTTACAAAAGGTGAGATCATGACCTGAGTCGAAGTCAGATGCTCCACCGACTGAGCCCCAGTGATAGTTTCTCTTTTCATTCTTGACATTGTGATTTGTGTCCTCTCTCTTTTCTTCTGGACTTAATGCTGTTGATCTTTCCAAGAACCAGTTTTCAGCTTTGTCAGTCTCCTCTATTATCTCTGTTTTGCATCACTTTGGCTTCTGCTTTTATCTTTATTACTTCCTTCCTTTTGCTTACCTTGGGTTTATGTTGCTCTTCCTTCTCTAAGCTGTATTTAGAGGAGCTTAGGTCCAGATTGAGTCTGGACTTTTCTCTTTTTGAATGTCAGCATTTAAAGGTATCCATTCCCAGAGCTCAGGGTGGCTCTGTCGGTTGGGCGTCTGACTTTGGCTTGGGTCATGATCTCGCTGTTTGTGAGTTCGAGCCTGGAGCCTGCTTTGTATTCTGTGTCTCCCTCTCTCTCTACCCCTCTCCCGCTCATGCTCTGTCTTTCTCCTTCAAAAATAAACGTAAGTTTTTTTTAAGGTATCCATTCCCCTTAGGCACTACTTTAACTGCATCCCACATATTTTGATTTGTCTTATTATCATTCAGGATTTCAATATTTTAAGTGTATTGATACTCACAAACCAGCATATGGTCTATCTTGGTGAATGTACCATGTGTACTTGGGAAGAAATATCAATGTCTAGATCAGGATGATTAATCTTGTTTTTCAAACCTCTTATATATTTACTGATTGTTTTTGGTCTAGTCCCATCAATTATCAAGAGAGAAAGTTGAAAATTTTACTGTGATTGTGGTTTATTTCTCCTTCAATTCTGTTCACCTTTGTTCATGCATTTTGAGGTTCTGATGTTAGGTCCATACACATTTAAACTTGTGACTTCCTGATAAATTGTCCTTTTCATTATTATCTCAGTATCTTCTCTGATGTTCATAAGGTCACTCTAGCTTTCCTGTGCTTATCACTTACATGGGATACCTTTCCCATTCATTTACTTTCATTCTGTGTCTTTATTTAAAGTGCTACTCTTGTGGGCAAATAATTGAGCATATGCTTGATTCCTGCTTGTTTTTTCAGTCAGGCAACCCTTTCCTTTTAATTAAACTATTTATACCATTAATATTTAGTGCAAATATTGATACAGCCTGATTTAGGCCTATCATGTGATTATTGATTTTCTATTTGTCCCTTCTATTTCTTTTCCTTCCATTTCCCCTTTTTTGCTCTTTTTTGGACTATTTGAATGTTTTTTAGAATTCCATATGCCAGTTCTAAGATTTCCTTTTGGCTCATTTTTATATTTCTTTCTTCTCTGCTGAGATTTATAATTTTTTCATTCATTCTTGGTGTGTTTTCTCTCACCTCACTCAGCATAATTATACTAGTTCTTTTAAAGTCCTTATCTGATAATTCCAGTGTCTGGGTCATTTGGGGATTGGTGTCTGTTGAATGTTAATGGGTGACATCTTTCTGGGTCTTTGAATGTTGAGTAATTTTTATATCCTGGACATTGTGAATATTATGTTGACTCTGAGTTTTATTATATTCTGCTGAAGAATGTTGGTGCTTTATATTTTGCTGGAAATTACAGCAAACATGGTTAAACTCACATTGTAAGCATTGCCTTTCCATCCATGGATGGTGGTGGAGATCTCAGTTCAATTCTTTAAGCCTTTGCTTTGCTGTTCCGAGCCTCTCCTCTGCATGTGTGGTTCTGGGGGGCCCGGGACTTCTGTGGCATCACACCCAGAATTCTTCTCCATCTCAGTCCTCTCTGGTGGCAGCCGTGGCTTCCTAGGTTCCTTTCTCTGGTTCCTCCAGCTAAAGAAGATGGTGAAGGTCCTACTGGCATCTTAGCCACAGGCCCCCTGCCACACCATGGCCTGCAGCCTACCCAGGAGGAAACACCATGAAAGGTGTTTGCCTACATGCCATGAGCACTTCAAGTTTTGACTCCCTTCAACAACTTTCCTGCATTTGTTTACTTTTCAGAATCTTCAAGTAGTTTTATTTTTTGACCAGCGTTCACCTTTGTTATCAGTGGGAGAGCTGGTCTGTGGAGCAGTCCAACCACCGACCTGGAAGCCAGCTCTCCAGGCAGTGTTGGTGGAGCTGATGGGCTTCCTCTTGCTGCAGGATACAGTGGGAGAGCGGAGACCAGCAAAACAAACAAAAAACCCAAAAAACAAAACAAAACAAACACAAACAACAACAACAAAACCCCACTAAATATAAAGGAGCTAAGTCTTGCTAGGTTTGAATATCAAACCATTTCTCTATGCCAACGTCTCTGATATTCCCCAGATTGAGAAAAGGCTTTGGGGCAGAGATCAAATTCAGGTTGAAATCATAAGAGCCTTTGTTCAGATCTCAGGAAGCTCTAAGGTGGTGTCCAGGGCCCTGTGCACCAAATGAGAGGGCTTCAAAAGCCCTTAAGTGTTTGCCTCGCGGGTCCTCGCCATGGAATAAAAGCCTCTTCTGTGCTAATGGCACAGAACCTGCTTGGGATTCTCTGTTTCTCTCCCTCTCTCTGTCCCTCCCCCACTCATGCCGTCTCCATCTCCCCTACTCTCAAAAATATATAAACAAGCATTCAAATAAAAAATAAAAAACAAAAAATAAAAAGAAGCCTTTGGACCCCTAAACTTCTATGGGCAGGAAACATACTGGGAAAAAGACTCAATGGTAAGCATGGGGTGTGTTTTGTATGGAAGAGGGAGTCTGGCTCAGAGGGCCAAACCCAGAGCCCAGAGTCCCAGGCTCAGAGCCGCAGGCTCATTCCCGAGCAGTAGGACTGAGCCCCACGCAGGGAACTGACGACATGTGCCCAGCGGGGTCTCAGAATCTATGGTCCTATGGCTGCCATTTTCCCACACTGGGATTTCAGTCGGGATTCCCAGGGTGGCTCTCCTCCTCCTGTCCCACCGCCGCACCTGGGTGGCAGGGCCAGGTAGCCTGTCTCTGGCTTACGGGTACCGCTCAGGGCGCTGTATGGAGGCGCCGTGCTCAGGAACCCTCACTGTTCACCTGCAGGTGATGGAGAGCATGGGATCCTAGACCTTGAGCTCAAAGCCGTGATGGGAGAAGCAGGGCAAGGGGGACTGTAGGGAAAAGCAGGGTGGAGGGTACTTGGCCCGTGGGAGGGATGGGGGTTGTTGAGGCCAGAGGGCAGCCTGTGTAGGGTATGTTCTCCAAGCACGACCACAGCCATAGTTCCAGAACCCAGCTGCCCCCTTGCACAAGGCAGAGTCCATTTCCCCTTGAACCTATGCCTGTCTTGAACAGGCTGTGGCCCGTAGGGAGGCTGTGTGATTTCCAGGTCATGGAAATCAATCTATCCCATCCCCCAGTCAGCGCTCAGCCCTGGAGTCCAGCCACCATGTTGTGAGGACAACGGAGCCACACACACACACACACACACACACACACACACACAGGCCAAGTGGAGGCACTCCCGTCAACAGCCTCAGCTGAGGTCCCGGCCGAGAGCCCCACGGGAACTGCCGGCCGTGGGAGTGAGCCTGCCTTTCCTGCTCAGCCCTGTCCACATCCTCGATCCACAGAATCTGTGAGCATAACAGATGGTGGGTTTCGATCACGAAGTCTGGGGGGACTTGTATACGATCGCAGTAACTGGAGCAATGGTTTTGCAACGGATTCCCGGAGGCAGGGACTGTCACTCTTCCCACCCTAGAAAGGGGACAAGACCGATTCATACGCAGTCATTGGAAAAGGGTGATGCTTTCAGGGGAACACACAGCACCCTCCGTTTGTCTGCCTTGTACCAAATGGAATTTGAAACTGCAGGGAAGGATCAAAGTCCTGGAAAGTTCTGGAAAGGTGAAGGAGAAGGGGCTGTGGATCTCTGTAGATGCTTCCTCCTCTTCGGCAGAGAATGGAAGAACGTTTCTTCACAGCTTGGATCAAATCAAAATTCAGTGGGGCTCAGTGTCCTGTTTCTTCCATTCTTTCTCTCGTGTTCCCTTTGCCTCTGCTGCATTATCTTAGTGTTATCTGCATCATACGTGGCCCTCTGCCCAGCAGCACCTCATGGCCAGGCAGCTGGCTAGAAAAGTCTGACTCTTGTTCGACCCAAGCTTGCTACGTTAGAATCAGCGGGGCTCCCTAGGAGACACACAGGCTCTGAGAAGTTTGAGAGAGGCTGTTCCACACTGACTCATCAGCAAATCCAGATCCCTGGGAGAGCAGAGGGACACTGGGCCCCTGGGGCATGTTTAACCTGCACGGCAGGGCTGCTCCCCACTGGCGTGGTGCCAGCCCACACCCCCAGAGGCTGGTGCTGGAGAGTGTGCTGTGATCAGCTAGTGATGTCTGCAGGGAGTGTGCTGTGATCAGCTAGTGATGTCTGCAGGGAGTGTGCTGTGATCAGCTAGTGATGTCTGCTAGGGCTGGAACATGGGTGGTGCAGAGGGTCATATTTACTCTCCTCCTGCCTGTATCAAGCAGAGTCCCTTTCCTGTGCTTTAAAAGACTTCCTCTCCCCCTCCTGGCCAGAAGATCTCCCAAGAGTCGTTACAGCTCTCAAACCCACCTCTGCATGTGCCCATCAACCACCTGGTGCTCCGTATTCATGTGGATGGGGTGAACGTGGGTCCATGGCATCTGGCCAGGGCCTGGCTTCCAGCCCTCCGTGGCCTCCCTGGGTGCTCGGGGACCAAGGAGTCTTCCACGCCAGCAGTGTGGGCACCCCAGCCCGTAAGGCTCACCACTTAACTCCCCCCCCCCACACCGGATGGCAGTGCCCTTCGCAGACACTGCTTAACTGTCCTCTGGGTAAGGTGCCCAGGTCTGCATAGTAAGTCTGGTTCCATTTACTTTCCAAACCTAAAAGCAAAGCTACTGTGTGTCTCGGATCTGGGGACACCCCTTCTCCCCAGATGCCTGGTCCCCTCTGGGAAAATGCCTCGCCCCTCAGAAGGGGCAGCTGTCCTGGCTTTTAGAACCGCCCCCCCGCCCCCAGCCCAGACCTTCCCGCCTGACCCCAAGCTGGGCAGGAGCACTGTCCCCAGTTTATAGATAAGCAAACCGAGTGGTTCGTGGGTGACACGGCCGATCTGAGGCAGAGCCGGGATGAGCTAAGAAGAGAAGCCACAGCCCCAGGTCCTGCCCTTAGACCGAAGGCTCCTGTGAGGCGCTGAGTGCCAGCAACAGGCTGGGAGTGGGCACCTTCGCCAATGGAAAGTGTCCCCCAGCTGCTCTCAAGGAGCGCATTGGTCTGGACCCTCCCTCAGAAGCTCTTTGGAAGCAAACCTGATGACCTCGGCACATTTTTTCCAAACGCACCCTTCCTCCTCTCCCAGATCTCAGTGTCTCTGGACCATTTCCCTGCAGAGGGGCGGACGCAGGGACCCCAGCAGGGGCTCCTTCCCGGAGGCCGGTCAGCACCCACCCCTCCCCCCACTGTCCTGCCCACTCAGCTGGGACGCACGAGGCCCCGGGCTCGGTGGTGTTTCTGCGCCATCCCATTCACTTCCCCAAGGGATGTGTGCTCCTCCTACCCACTCTGTTTAGAGAAAAGGGAGGCTCAGGGAGGGGAAGAGAGTCACCCAGGGGTCACACAGCTCCTAAGTGGCAGGGCCCATGTGCAAGCCAGGGTGACTCCTAGACCGTGACATAGATGCCAAGTTCTGGCCGTGTAGACAGAGTTGGGACTCACCTCTCAGGACTCCTCCAAACCTGTGGTGCCAGAGTCGTGGTGATACCTGACCCTCGAGCTTGGGTGTCCACAGCCCCCCGCGCCAGGACAGAGCAGAACTCTGGGGGACACGGCATCTCGGGGACCCCGCAGCCCAGGAGCAGGCCCTTCAGACAGCCCCCTGTGTCCCCGGGGGTCAAGGAATGTGGAGAGAAGCAGGAGCGAGTTGCTGCCGTTTGGAACGCACCATCTCGGGGGCGGGGTTGTGTGAGCAAACGGACACCAAGCCACGAAACATTATCCTGAGACCCTGAAAGTTTCAACCAGCAGCAAGGAGAACTAGGGAAGTTTCCCAGAGGAGGGAGGCCCGCGTGGAGCTGGCGGGGGGGGGGGGGGG
>NW_027530380.1:954889-958228 GCF_008692635.1 Crocuta crocuta | reverse complement strand
TGGGGGTGGGTGACAGCTGGGGCCGAAACGAGGGCAGTGCTTGAAGAAAGAGGCACCACCCGGCCTGCGTGCAATGGTCGACTAGAGGGAAAAGAGCCAGCGTCTTTCACTTGTTTATTTGTGGCTCATGTCCCTGCTTTGTCACAGAAAAGGGATTTGAGGTGGTTTGCATTTCGTGATTTTCAGTAAGGAGAAGAAAATAAGGGGAAAAAAGAGAAGACGGAGCAGAGGTAGAGTCGTGGTCAACTATATGCCGTAAAGTCCTCTCTTCGTGCTGTTTGGTGTAGCAACAAATTTGATGCTGAGTTCCCTGGCAGCCAATGCAAAAAGGAAAATGCATTCTGCCAATCAGTTGTAAGCTGCTGGGAGAGGTTGGGCTCCGACTACTTCTGAAAAAAGAAGAGGAATTTCTTATCCAGATCGTGCGGGCCTGTATGCATGCATGGAAGTGAAACAATGTCTCCGTACAAATGAAGTGATGCTTCTAGGGACCCCTGGGGACAGGCATACGGCTCAGGCCTCCTACGAGGGATAAGCCTCTGCAGACAGGCATGCAATCTGGAGGCTGGGCTTCTTGGAGCTGTGCCCAAGTGTAGCCTCCCACCAGGAGTGGGATGTAGCCGAATTCAAAGCTCGTACCTCCCCACGGGCCGGGGGTGAGTGGCAGACACCACCTTGGAGGCTGGTGTGCGAACTTGGCTGCACGCTGGAACTCGGCTGCGAGCTTTCAAGACTCTGGTCCCTGGCGCCCCCCTCCGCTCTGATCTCATCGGCTCTGGGTGTGGTCCAGGCGAGAGGGTTTTTAAAACTCCCAGGTGATTCTCACGTCCAGCCAAGTTTAGACCCGAGCCTGCAGGAGACCTTGACTGGCCGTCCTCTGTGCAAACTCGCCATTTGGCAAGTGTCCAGTGGTAAAGAATCGAGGCAAAGTCCCCAGGGAATGGCAGGGGGTGAGGGCGGCCCCCACAAACCTCAGGCCTGAAGGGAGGGCCACCCAGCTTGATGTGGGGGTTAACCAACAACCATGGAGATCCTCCAAACATAATTTGGGTCCTGCTCCGCGTTCCTATTTAACGGGGATGGGGCCCCTGGTTTCACTCCCGGGATAGGCTTTTCCCAAAGGGTGCTGTTCCATATGATGCATCGACATTACGGAGGAAAACGCCCATGGGCAAAGAGGCTTAGGAATCTGTGTGCCACCTCCAGCAGGTCCCCTTTGGAGGGCCAGCAATGCTGACCGGCCTTGCCATGCTCCCAAGGGCCCCAGGGTGCCTCCTCTCTGGCCATACGACTCTGTTTCCCATCTAGCGTTCTCAGGATCCAGTCCTCGGAGCTGGCTCTACCGCACACATTGAGAAAAGGTACTGTCATCATCCCAGCCTGATCTGGTTATTTTTTAAGAAATCATTTATTAAAGAACTCACAGGGCCGGCACACACACACAGCAGCAGCTTGGAACGCAGAAGCTGCCTGGTGAGCCTTCCGACATAATGCAGCAGAGACGTGTACCCACAGGTACGTGAACAAGTTGAAACTGACTTGTCAGCACTTTGCTGAACGCTGGCAGAGGTGTGGTGAGAACAGCCTTTCGGGTTTGGGGACCACTTCCTGACAGAGCTGGCTCCAAGAGCCTTTTAGGAGATTTCAGGCTGGTAACAAAATAATCACACCAGTAGCAGGGTGAATATATTTAACACACCAACAGCCCTGAAAAATCAGTGAGGGAAAAAGTACTATAAATCAATAGAAAATGACAAGGGTTAAGAAAAAAAAAAAATCATCGGAGAAGTTAAGAGCTAGCTTCTAAGAGACGCATGATCCAGTAACAAACATCCCCGAACCTTCAGCGGCTTCTAAGTGTCGAAGTTTGTTTCTTCAAGTGGAAGGCAGCAACGTCTTTGCTCATTGGCCAGTCAAGAACCCAGGGTCCTGATGCTCAGAGTCAACACGGGCTTCTGGGATTCCCGCAGGGGGAAGGTAGGACACGGCAGGCTGCTCCTAGGACGTCATCCCGGGGAACCGCAACCCTCCCCTGAGCCCAGGAGGAGACCCTGCTATTTGCGGACAGCCCAAAGACCTGCCACCATGAAAAATAGACTCAATCTCCTTGTCAACTAAGAAAACAAAAAAGCAAATCCGAACGAGACTTGATGCAATCGTACTTGCTGTCTTCTGTTGGGCAAATGCTTATCTGTTTTTGAGCGCAGGTATGCTTTATTCTAAATCAGGAGTTGACAAACTATAGCCACAGGGCAAGTCTGCTGCCTGTTTTTGCACAGCTGTGAGCTAAGATCAGCGTTTGAATAATTTTTAGTGATCAAAAAATTTTTCAAAATTTTTCGAGTCATTGAAAAAACTCAAAAGATGAATAATAGTTTGTGACCCGCGACAATCACAGAAGTCCCCTTTCGGCGTGCATTTGCTTACAGATCCTTGCTGCGGAGGCAGAGTTGGGTTGTGACAGAGATCATGTGTGGCTCCCAAAGTCTAAAGTATGTACTGTCTGGGAGTAAATGCTCACCTTCTCAGTCTTTTGGTGGAGGGAAGAGAGGGGGCTGGGGATGAGTCGTGAATATCCAGCTCAGCATCGGGGAAGGGTGACACTCATGTCAGAGCAGCCGCGTCAAGTAGGGAATGGGCAAAAAAGATCAAACTAGAGGGTACTGGTGATCTCAGCAAGAGGGAGTTCATGGAAGTGGCCAGAAGAGGCAGATAACAGCTGTTGGTGAGAGTAGTTTTATGAATCTATCAGTAGGTAATCAACAAGCATTGACAGGATTTGGCAAATGTCATCCACCTTGCTAGCTACTGGGGAAGTGATTTATCCATCCATCCATCCACCTATCCATCCATCCATCCATCCATCCATCATCCATCCTTCCATTTACCCGTCCATCACTCCATCCACCCATCTATCCATCCATCCACCCGCCCATCCATCCCTCCATCCCCCATCCCTCCATCCATCCATCACTCCATCTTCCATCCCTCCCTCCATCCATCCCTCCATTCCTCCCTCCATCCATCTATCCACCCACCCATCCCTCCATCCATCCATCCATCCATCCATCCATCTTCCATTCACCCATCCATCCATCCATATATCCATACATCATCCATCCACCTATCCATCCATCCATCACTCCATCATCCATCCATCCATCCACCCATCCATCCATCCACCCATCCATCATCCATCTTTCCATCTTCTATCCATCCATCCATCCATCCATCCATCACTCCATCATCCATTCATCCATCCACCCATCCATCCATCCACCCATCCATCCATCCACCCATCACTCCATCATCCATTCATCCATCCATCACTCCATCCAT
>NW_027530380.1:944043-953467 GCF_008692635.1 Crocuta crocuta | reverse complement strand
CATCCATCCATCCATCCATCCATCCATCCACCCATCCATCCATCCATCCATCCATCCACCCATCCATCCATCCATCCATCCATCCATCACTCCATCTTCCATCCATCCATCCATCCACCCATCCATCCATCCATCCATCCATCCATCCATCACTCCATCATCCATCCATCCATCCATCCATCCATCCATCATCCATCCATTCATCCACCCATCCATCCATCCACCCATCCACCCATCCATCCAGCCAGCCAGCCAGCCAGCCAGCCAGCCACTCATTTAACAAGTGTTTTCTGAGTGTCCACGGTGAGCTGGGCATAGCTGTGTGTGCAGGGAAAACAGCAACAAATGAGATCAATAAGGTGTCTGCTCTCAAGGCTCTTGTTCGAATATGGGAAGCAGACAAGAAGCACATACACACAAAGTGATAGACGCTGTAGAGAAAATAAGACACAGAGATGAGGTACAGGTGACAGGTTGGGCAGGGAGCAGTCGCAGGTGTGTTGACCAAACCTGCACCCCCTAACTTGCTCGTTTTAACACCATTTGAGTCCTCACAATTGGGGGAAATGCTATTATTATCCCCATTCCACAGATGAGGAAACTGAGGTACCCAGAGCAGAGAGGACATGCCCAGGGTCCCCTAGTTGGGAAGGGGAGAGCCGGAAATTGAAGGCAGGCAGACTGGTTCCGGAATTCGTGCTGGAACTGAGGTGTGAGGCTGCACTGTGGGAACACGGTGCCGAGGCCGGGCCCTGAGGCAGAACCGGCTTGGCCACACCGGGTGCCTGACAGGGCGGGGGAGGGGAAGGAGGGGCCGGCGCTGGCGGAGAGGTGACGCCGTTCTCCCCGGACGGAGATGCCCTTGGAGCCCCTCCACGCGGTGGAGGCGGGGAAACGGCCACAGGGCCTGGAGGGCTCCGAGCTCCGGGTGGTTGTTTCAAGGTGGTGGTGGGTGTGCCTGACCAGTGGCTGCCTGCCTTCCACGTCCTAACACGCACACGCACACACATGCGTGCCCACCACACACCCGTGCACCCATCGCACACCACACACGTGTGCAGACCACACACACACAGACCACACACTCGTGCACACATCGCACACCGCACACGTGCACAGACCATACATGCACACACCACGCACCTGTGCACACATCACACACATGCGCACACACCACACACACACTTGCACACACTGCATATACACATACCACACACCTGTGCACACACTACAACACACACCGTGCACACACCTCACACACATGCACACCACACAACTGTGTACATTCCACACACACACACACATGCATGTGTGCACACCACATACTCATGCACACACCATACACACACACAACACACACCTGTGCACACATCACACACCACACACAGGTGCACAGACCACCCACGAACACACCACATACCTATGTGCACACCACACACCCATGTGCACACTGCATGTGCACACACCACACACACACACACGTGTGCATGCACACACACCACACCCAAGCCATGGCCCGGCCTACAGTGAGAATCAGACAGCACGGAAGTCCACAGGAACCATTCCCATGGAGGACAGGTCAGGTGCTCCCTGATGGAAGAAAGTTCTAGAGTCTGTGATGGGGACAAGAATTCCAAGCTGAAGAGGAAACATGAACAAAAACCCTACCATCTCTGGTGTCAGAAATCACAGACCAGAGAGGGGAACAGAGAACTTTGGGGTGACCGGAGCCCAGAGAGAAGCGAGGAGGGGCTGCCGGGGCCATTAGGACTCTGCTGGCGGGTGAGCTGCGGCCTGCCAGAGGCAACGACGGCACCAGTACCAACACCAGCCTTTCCGGAAGGTTCCAGGCCAGATCCCATCAAACCGCGGACGTCGACTGCACTTGATGGCTGAGGCAGGTGCAGTGATGCACCCGTTCCAGCGGCAGAGCGACTGGGGCTCCAGCCCCAGACTCTGCCTTCCGTCAGGCGACCGGGAATAAGGCTGAGGGAACGCGGCCGCGTGCTCCGTGGGCTTGGTGGGGAGCAGGGGACAGAGAGCAGCAGCCGCCGCTCACACGGGCCCACATCGCGGATGCGGAGCCCCAACAGCTCCAGATCTGAGAATTATCTTGCAACTTGCTTGGCTTCAATCCCTGACCTGACCTGACCTGTGACCTGACCTTTCTGGCAGCAAAAATTTCCCCAGAAGGTCAGATCAGGGCCTTCTTTTGGGTGAGCGTCCAGGGTTTCAGGGTTTGTGGATTTGAATGCAGGGCGCCACCCTAGCCCCCACTGGGAGGAATTCACTCCCTCTTTCCCTTATAAAATCCAAAAAGTCATTTTTGGGCAAAAGAGTAGCCTTTGGCCCTGCTGGGGAGGCCCTGCCATCAGTCCGGGGGCTCAGAAGCCCCTAATTCTGAGCGTGGCCCTGCCACAGCCCGGTGACACGGAGTCAGCAGGTCAGGGCGCNAGGCAAACTGTCCAGGGTCCCTCGGCGTTGCCGGCACCAGGGGCTTGAGCGAGAGTTGGGCGCACCAGCCCGCAGGGAGTGGGTCTTCCTGGAGGGTCCTGGCCGGCTCTGCCACCAAACAGCTGTGTGACCTGAGCAGGTGCCCAGCCCTCTCTGGACCTGTTCTTCTCTGTGTAAAGTGCGCGTTGAGGCTAAGCCCAGTGGGCCTTCTCGCTTGTGGACACGGCGTTTTCTGGGGCGTCTCCCCCCCCCCCGGCCCGCCAGTGCCCCAGGCCTGGGGATGCAAGCATCTCTGTGTCTCTGCTCCCCATTCTTTAATTGGAGGGGTGGGCAAGCCTCTCCCTTCTCATTCTCCTCTTTTCGGGGTGGAGATCACAGCCTCTCTGGGCCTCGATTCCCACGAAGGGGGGCCTCGGGAGCACCCCCTCGCCGTCCGGGCGGCCGGAGCCGGCCGCGGGGGCCCCACGCTCTGCGTCTGCCTGCTCACACCCCAGGGTGGGGAGGAATTTCCATGGGGCTTATGGTGATTTATAATGGGAAACCTCCGCTTTCCCCCGACATTGTTCTCCCTGACAGAGGGAAGAAAGAAGGCACTAAATCTCCTCTCATCATAAGTAATGATGAAGCCCACCGCCCGGCCGCCCCCCCCAGGGCCCTCCGCCGCGACAAAGTGCACTATTGTCATCCGTTACATTTTTCTCAAAAAACCTTCAGCCGCGCACAAGGCCAGCGCCGTATCCTTAACCGGACCTTCCTCATTGTCTGCGCCTGAGGGAAATGGAATGTGTCAGTCTGAGTAATGCCCTTCAATACAGGCTGAGTGATGCCCTCAGGAGCCCGCGCTCGGGGCTTTGGCCCGGATAAAGACGCCCCCACGCTTTCTCAGGCTCCGCGGCCGGGATGAAAGCCGCCCCCCCGGCCGCAGCCACCGCGCCACCTGGCCCACGGGGACGGTGGGCTCGCCTGCAGGGCCGGTGGCCGCCCCCGTGTCCCCGAGGCCGCTTGGGGGTTCCCCGGGGGGCGAGAGGNCCTCCAGATGGGGCCCTGCCCCAGCCGTGCCCCCGGCCCGACTAGGGCCCGCGGTTCCCACCTGTTGGAAACACAGAGCCGTTCAAAGGAGCGCATCCTTTACGTCCAAGTGCAAGGCCCGCAAAACCAACCCCTGCGAAGCCCGTTCATTCACTCATTCGTTGGTTTGCTCCACTTTGCAAAGGGGGGCCGGGGAGGGAGGTGCTGTTACCTGTACCTCCCAGGGGTTCAGGGAGGGGTGTCTGCCAGCAGCTTGGGTCCCCCCTGACCCCACGCTCACAAGCAGGAAAGGGAGGGTCCCAGCGCAGGATGAAAGTGCAACCTTGTTCATAAAGAGGGAGAAGCTGAGACNGCTCTTCTGCTCTCAGCACCCCTCCACTCCCCAAGGCCCCGGGGCAGGGCCCTCCTCACAAGGCCCCTGCGCAGCCCGCGCAGCCTCGCCTCCCCCTGGCCCCGGGAGCCCGCGGGGAGCTGGGGGCCCACCTGGAGAGCCCCTGGGCGCCCGACCCGCTGTGCTGAGCCGTCACTCCCGGACTGTTGGTGGCTCCAAGTCTCCAGCCCCTTGCCGGTCACTGCAGAGCTCAGTGAGGGCTCCCGGTGGGAAGGGCCTCAGATGGCCTTGCCGGACCGCTCTGTCATCTACGTGGGGAAACCGAGGCCCTTGGACAGGCTGCTGCCACCCTCATCAGCTTCGTGTCCCCGAGAAACAGCAGGGCAGGACCCCGGCAGCCCGTGGGAGGCCGATGGGTCGTGGGGCAAAGCCAGGAGCAGATGTCCCAGCCGAGGTGTGGAGACGGGAGAAGCAGGACAAGATCAGCACAGCCTAACCCTCCCCCCTGCCCCCCACCCCTGGGAGCCCGTCCTGAACCAGCCTGCAGGTGAGATGTCACAGAAGGAGCCCTGAGCCCCGCCCTGTGGGCAGGGGTGTAAAATCCCGCACCGTCAGTCCATCGAAGGGGTGGCGGGGTGCGGTGGCGAGGGGGAGGGGCCAGGGTAGGGTGGCCTGAGGCTCTGACGCGGGCGTTTGTCCTGAAAGCCAAAGGGAAACCGGGAGGATGCCATGGTGGGTTGTTCCCCCCAAGTCTCCCTCTCCTCTGCCACTCGGCCTTGCCTTTCTGCCCACGAGGGGCCGAGGGTGCCCGCCCGCTCGCGAGCAGGACTTGGCCGTGAGATGCACAGAGGTTTGGAGCCCAGCCCGCGGGCCCGGCCCCCCCTCGCCGGCACCCCAGCCCCTCACCTGCCGCGCCTGCTAGGCTCACTTTCCGAATCAAGCTCCCTGTCCGTGCGCACAGCCAGCTGGACCGGGCACCACGGATGAGAGGCGCGAAGCGGGTGCCGGCAGCTGGAATGCCCGGTGAGGGCGGCTCCCTGGCTGGGGATGGTCACCATGTCACAGGGCAGGGAGCGGAGAGAGAGGCGAGGTCTCCTGTGGCTTCTCCTGTAAGGGCACTGATCCCGTGGGGGGGCCCCACCTCCTGACTTGGGATGTGGGGACAATGTTTCTGCCTCCGCCTAAGGGACAGGTAAGGAAAATGAGGGGGCGCTTGTCATGCTCAAAGGGTGTAGTTTAGATACCGCAGCCCAAACCCGCAAATATTTCAGTCCGTGATTTCAGGCAGGGGACAGCCGGATGCTACATGCTCCCTCCCCAGGGTGGGGGTGGGGATGGGGGTGGGGGGCAGCCCCTCGACTCCTTCCCAGGCCCCCCAGGAGCCCAGCCTGGGGCAGCAGACATTTGCTGCTGGGTGGTTGGAGCAGGTGCCCAGGGCGAGGGGCGCGGGGCCGCCTCCTGGCCACGCGCTGATCTGCGCCACAGCCCCCTCCCCCCGAGACCTGCTGCAGGGCGGCCCAGGGCTTGGGCTGTGTCCCTTTCTTCACCCTGCGCCTCCGTTCGGCCGCCGCCCCCCTCCCTCTTCGCAGGCCTCCAGGGAGTGCCGCTTGGGGAGAAGTCCGTCTCTGACGTGGGCCTTCCATACAGAGGGTGGTGGGCCTGTCAGATTGGGCACCCGAATCCAGGGTGATGATAAATCCTGTCCCTCCGAATTAGGCCAGAGCCCCCAGAGCCCTGCTGATTACAGCCAGCGCCACCGCAGACAAAGGCCCCAAGCAGGTCCCTGGAGGGTCATTAATATGGATTGAGGCCCATTGTTTCCTCAAATTAGGCCACGGGGGTGCTCCTTGGGGAAGCTCAGAGCGGGCAGCCTCACATCCACGGCTCCTGGGTCCCGGCCTGCGGTCCCTCGGCTGGTGACGAAGCTCGAGTCCCTGCTGCAGGGGCGCGGGACGGAAAAGGGACCGTGCGGGCCAGTACGAGCTCCTGCCTCACGCGGGAGGGTCTTAACCTTTGCAAAGCAACTGGGTTTCACGGTGCCTTTTGATGCATCCGCACCCTTGGGACGCGGGCCGCACTTTACAGTTTACAACGCAGCCTCAGTCCGTTCTCTCCTTTGAGCTTCGCAACAGGTCCTTTGTGTCAGATGAAGTTCAATGGTTTGCTCAAGGTCACACAGCGTATTGCTCAAGGTCACACAGCGTATTAGAGGCAGGTGAGCCCAGAACTCAGGTATCGACATTGCCACTGCTGCCCAAGCCGGGGACACGATGCCCAAGACCCCGAACCAGGACACGGAGGCACGGACCTGACTCACGCGGTGTGTCCATGGGGAAGAGCTCAAGTCAAGGTGGAAGGGATGACCCCTGCCCCGCCCCCACCTAGCTTGCGGTGCCTCAGGGTCAGAAAGATGTGTAGCCAGCACACCAGCCCCCCGCGGGCTGAACTCGGGCCAGATGAGGGCTGGGAGCGGGGGGCAGAGGAACTGGCCCTCGAACTGCCCCAGAGACTCAACGGGCAGGATGTGGGGACAGCACGACTGCCCCGTCCTCCGCAGGGCGCAGAGCGAAAGGAAAATGCAGGCCCCTTGCTCCAAAGGGACCAGAGCATTAAGCTGAAGGCAGGGCCCTTCTGAGCCTGGGGCCCTGGGGCCCAGTGGCGGGGGATGTTGGGGGGACATCGGGGCTCATTCAACACGGGTCTGAATGCACCTGCTTCAAGCCGCATCCAATCCCTGAGGCCCTAGAGCGCTGACCCGATGGGCTGTGGGGGGCTCTGGGCCGACACACAGAGAGGGCTGGGCTTACACAGGGTGCAACTGCCCTGAAGGGAATGACCTCCAGGGGGAGGTGGGTCGTCGCTGGGGGCGGGGCTCCGAGCGTGACCCTGCCCCGCAGGGCGCTGGGATCTGGGGTTTATCTGACAGCCGGGGACAGCGCCCCCAGAGGGGCCCTGGCTGCCCCTCTCCCAGAGGCGGGCAGAGGAGGAGGCTGGAAGGTGACTTCGTATGCCAGGCCACACGGTGAGCGAGGCCAGAACCAGCAGCAGGTTCACGGCGCCGGCTCAGGCCCTTCCCCAGGCCCAACCCCGACCTCATCCCCAGACCCCACTGCTTCCCAGGCGTGTTCCCAGAGTCCCAGGCCGGCCTGGAGAGGAGCTCAGGTCCCTTGGGTGGGCGGCTGCAGCCTTCACGGAGAGCCCTTGACGTGAGAGCCCTTGACGTGCTGGAGAAGATTTCCTTGGTCAGCTCTGCAGAGATCCTCTCGGACCATCTGTCTCCCTTTCTCTGAATCTCTGAGTCTTGGGCAAACTGAAAGTCCTCTGAAAGCCTCCCACCCTCGGGCCTCAGCTGAGGCTGAGTCAGCGCCCTAAACATGCTTCACAGTGAGACAGCTGGGAAGGGGGGCGTGCATCGGACGCTCACACTGGACTCCTGCGTCCCGCCAGGGCCTCCCCTCCCGGCACTGACCCCAGCCCCACACTGGGCCTTCGTCAGCCCTTGTTACAGAACAAGCGTGGAGAGGTCAGGGTCGCCAAGGCACCGCTGGCCTCTGCGGTGGCAGGGAGGCTCTCTGGTTCCCAGGGGAGCCACCGGGCCCCGGAGACGGCCAGGTCTACGGGCGACTGTGTGCCTCGCGCGGGCGGCCCAGGGGGCGGTGCCGGCCTGCATCCAGCAGGCCCGTGCCGAGCACACCTCGGCTCATGCAGTCCTCAGAGTGTCCCACTTTACAGGTGGGGAAACTGAGGCAGAAGGGGGCTGTTGCTCATTCCAGGCCGCGGCGTATGCTGCAGGCAGGCAGGCAGGCAGGCAGGCTCCGGGACCCGCTGTCCACGCTGCGCCCCTCCCCCACTGGGGCTTGTGATCATCTTCCCACTCATTTGGGGCTCAGAGTCACGCCCTGGGTCAGAGGCCAAGAGCCGAAAAGCCCACAGCTCCCCTCACCCTCCGCGGATGCCCGGTCACCCCAAGAGGCCGGTGCAGCTCACGGAGGCCGAAGGGCTTCTCTGAACCAGGCCCCGTGCGGGCCAAGGGGCCCACAGATGGAGGCGCACGTGGAGGCGGGGACAGACACGGAAGCTCCTGTCCCGCGACTCTGAAGCCTGTGACCAGCGCTGGTCCCTGCGGGACAACCAAGCCCAGTGAGGCTGCAGAGAACTCCGTAGGGGGGGCAGGGCATCCCCGGGTGCCTGTTGGAGGGAGGGAGGGAGGGAGGAAAACAGATAAATTGATTGATTGTATAGTTTAAGTTCTCAGTACTATCAAAAGAGGCAAATTGGTTGGTGCCCCAAATAGTAGGTGCTCAACAAGCTTTTGTTGAATGAAAAAAATCCCTGTTTGTGCCAAATCGTATCTGCGACCAAAAAATATATGAATAAGCCTGATGTCAGTTCTTTAGGTGGCTCCCCACCCTCACCGCCACCGCCACCCCCACCCTCACCCCTACCGCCTGGATTGGCGACAGAAACGCAGTGCACCGAAGCTTGCTCCGGCTACATCGGAGCGAACCTCAGAACCACACCAGACTGTCCCCAGCCTGGCGCCTGCTCTGGACGTTCCCCCCTCAATCCAGTGAGTCCGTGTCCATCTTTCTCCTTCTGGGAGAACACTGGTCACGCTGGACCCTGCCTCCGAATAAGGTCTTGTTTGGGGGCACAAGGCGTTAGGACTCCGCCACACGGATGGGGGCGGGGGGGACACAACCAATTCTGCCCGTCGCCCCCCAGCTGTCACCAACCTCTCCAAGGTCCGTGGGTGACGATAGCCGTGGCACCGCCTGTGCCCGCAAGCCGAGCAGACCCAGAGCGCATCCTCAGCCCTGCGTGAGGGCGGCCATCATCTGTGGGGCCGTGGCTGGGAGCCCCCTTCACCCCTGCATCAGCGCTCGGGGTCACCCGCCCCTCCAGCCCTCTGCCCAAGCGAGCCTCTGGCGAGGACAGGCCCTCTGGTGTCCGCAGCCCTCCACTCACCAGCTGTGTGTCTTTGGGCTCGTGACTTAACCCCTCTGCGCCTCAGTAGACTTCTCTGCAGAATGGGATAATGATAGTCCCGACCTCGCAGGGTTTTACGAGGAAAAAAGGCGAATGTTTGCCAGAGGTGGAGAAAGCGCTAGGTCAGGGCTAGGCCACTGTGAGGGGCCGGAGGGTCCTCGGGTCCTCACTCTCCAGGAACTACTGGCTGTGGGCCTCAGCCTCGGCCTTGGCCCCGGAGCAGAGGCGGGCAGGGCTGGGGGAGGGGGGGGACCTGTGGGTCCCAGAGGCAGGGCAGAGCCCCCTGGTCAGAGCGAGGTCTAGAGGGGGCTGCCCGGGTGGGCACTCGGCAGGCAGCCGGGCGCACCCCATTTTATGCATATTAGAGAGAAACCCAAGCGTGATGCTCCGCGATTGTTTTGTGTGTTTACAGCATTTGTTTCAGCAGATTTCTGGCAAGGCCCAGGGCCCGGCTGGCGGGCAGCACATGGAGACAGCTGCTGCCGGGCGGGGGCTTCCCGGTGGGCCGGGGCGGAAACCGGGGGCTCTGTCTGAGGCCTTCAAAGGACGGCCTTTGTCTGGGACGCTGAGCCCGGGGCCCCTCGGGGGCAGGCGGGCTGGGGCTCCGGGCGCTGCCCCCTT
>NW_027530380.1:940538-943927 GCF_008692635.1 Crocuta crocuta | reverse complement strand
CAGCTGCAGCCTTGCTCGGGGACCCCACACCGGCCGGCTGCCTCTCTCCGGGCCTCAGTTTCCCAAGCCCGCTGTGAGGGGGAGAAACTTGGGACCCAGGTGCACGCGGTGGCCGAGCCCTCTCGGGGTACAGCCCGACTCCCCAGGGCCTGTGCTCTGTAGCCTTGGAGGTGAGGAGCGAAGGCTCCAAGTGGTGCAGTGTAGCCCCCGGAGGGTTGGGGCCCCCCGGAGTCAGGGCTGCCCCTCCAGCCGCCTGGCGACAGGGACCCTGAGGCACCGAGAAGAGAGGAAATGGCCCAAGGCCACGGCTTCCCTGCCCTTGATGCTCCTGATGCATCCCCAGTCCCAGCACCAACTTCTCATTTGCTTCAGAAAGGGTTTTGCTCTCTGCACATTTTCGCTGGGAGACAAACACATGAATGAATGAATGAATGAATGAATGAGCCAACCAATCAGACAATATGTTGACGAATCGATTTATGAAAGAATGATTGGGGGGCGCCTGGGTGGCTCAGTCTGTTAAGCGTCCGACTTTGGCTCAGGTCATGATCTCATAGTCCGTTAGTTCAAGCCCCACCTTGGGCTCTGTGTTTACAGCTCTGAGCCTGGAGCTGCTTCGGATTCTGTGTCTCCCTCTCTCTGCCCCTCCGTGCTCGTACTCTGTCTCTCTCTGTTTTTGTCTCAAAAATAAATTAAAACATTAAAAAATTAAAAAGAAAAAAAGAACAAACAAATGATTGGGCTTCTGGCCATCCAGTCCCCCAAGGGTATTTCCTGAAGGTATTTGCATGGAGGCCTCCTCACCATAGAACACTTTTTAAGGGTCTCCATGGAGGAGTGTCTCAGGCAGGAGGAAGGGCCTGGAACTTCTAGAAAGAGAAGAGGGCACCCCCTCTGCCTCCGCCAGGTGGACCAGTCCCGCAAGATCAGCCCCTGGGACGGGAGGTGAGCAGCGTGCCGGGCATGGGGGGGGAGGGGGGGGACTGGTCCCAGGGCTCCTGCGGCCTCTTCGTCTGTGTTCTCTGTCACGCCCTGGGCCCAGGGCCACCTCCAGGCCACCTGTCCCTGGAGCTGTTCGCAGTCCCAGAAGGCACTGCCGGTTGCTTGATCTCTCTGAGGGTCGAGAATATGCTGTGAGGGAGACACAGGGATTTGTGTCTTATGCCCCATCGCTGTATGGCAGCTACTTGAGGAAGAGACTGGTACCCAAATCCCTGCCCCCCGCTTGTCCTGGGGCACATATGGGACACCAGGGGCAGGAGAGGCACCCAGGGCCAGCAAGGGGGCACTCGTGGGCAGTCCTCTGAGGGAGGGGACCCTGCGTCTTACTTGACCTCTAGCAAATAGGAGATAGGATGCCTGGTTCACAGATGAGGACACAGAGGGTCAGAGAGGCAGAGGGCCTCTCCCGAGGGTGCCCAGCACACGATGCAGCCAGGGGTCTGACCGGACCCCTCGAGGCCAGCCAGACGGCAAGATGAATTGTGAGCCGCGGGCTCCAGAATGGGGGCAGGTGGGGCCGCTGCCGGGCCGGACTTACACATTCATCCGAATATCGATCCTGGACGCGGAGAAGCCAGGGGAGGCCCCGCCCCTTGTCCCAGGTCCCTGCTCATGAGGTAGCACCCTTGGAGGGGGTGGCGGTCCCCGCAGCAGGGAGGTAGTCAGGCGTGCTCTCCACACCCTGGCCTGCCGCAAAGGTGTCCCCCCCCACCGACTTCACAAAGCCAGGGGGCCGGGCCTCTGTGGCACCTCCGCCGGTGACTCAGCAGCAGACTGGCCGGCGCCCGCTGCCCGGCCCGCACGCTGACCCCTCCACCTGCCAGAGCCAATATTTGAGGTCAGAAGGCAGGCACGGTGTCTGCGAGGCGGCCACGGGGCTGGCGGGGCCCCCGTCGGGGACCCTCAGCTGCCGCTCTGCTCCCTGAAGTCAGCCGCGGCTCCTGGACCAGACTGCGGGGCGCGGGGTGGCAGGAATCCTTCCCTGCACCCTTACTTGCAGCGGGCGGGGGGCCCCCGGGCCCCGCCCTGTGGCGTGCGGATACTGTGTCTCCCTCAGGGCCCCTTTCTTAGCCACACAGGCAGGCTGGACAGTGAAGTTCCTCCCATGTGACAGATGGGGAAACCGAGGGCGAGCTCTGCCCAGACTGTGCGGCCCAGGCCTCCAGGGGAGTAGCTCCCTCGGGAGCCACTGGTCACCCCCGCCTGCTGCCGAGGGTGCAGCTTTGGGGAGAAATCCTGCCCGCGGCAGGGCCTGGGCCCCCACCCCACCCCCCCCGGGCTTCGAGGCCCCTGGGGGAGACCCAGAGCCCAGCCCCCGCTGGCCCCGCCGCTCCTGGCCTCGGCCTCCAGGCCCCGTCCGAGTTTGGTCAGTGCTCCAACGTCCACCTGCACAGGGACTTCACCTTCAGGGGCAGCTGGAGCTTGGCCTGTGCTGCTGCACCCAGACAAAGCCACTTAGAGCCGCACGTCTGCCTCCGGGGCTCCCAGGCCCAGGAGCAGGACGCCCCGGGGGCCCAAAGGGCGCTTGCCCTCCCTCGGCCACCCCGGGAAGGCTTTCCGTGGATGCGGACAAAGGGCACAGCCTGTAAGGACGAGGACAAGGACTGCCCTCGACAACTGAGGAGCCTGGCAAGGACCCCGTGCGGGGGGCGGGGGGCCCTGACCCGGCAGGCCCCGCCCTCCTGTCCCCAGAGCTGGGAGACACTGCAGAAAAATGTGAGTGTCAGCGCTGCGTCCGCCGCATTCCTGAGGTCTCCCTCCTGGCCTGGGAGCCTCCCCTTCTCCTCTGTTAACCCCAAAAGCCCGCGCGGTGGCTCCCGGCCCCGCCCGCCTCTGCGCTGCCTGCAGCTTCGCCCCTGGAACTGCCAGCCGCTGGTTTGGCGGCCCCGAGGCCCTGGCCAAGCCAAGGCTTTCAAGTGCGTTCCCAGGGGGCCTCCAGCGGGCTGGGTATTTTGGGGGACGTCCCCTAAATGAAAACAGGGCAAGAATGCCGGAGGCCGGCACCACGTCCCCGAGGCCTGGGTGTGGCGCCCTGAGCGGGGCAGACAAGGGAGGACGGGGAGAGGGGCCAGGGGAGCGGCAGGGGGAGCGGCAGCGGAAGGAGAGGGGCCGCCAGGGGCTCGGGGCTCGAGGGCGGTCAGGGCCCCCCGGAGCCACGGTCCCCCCGAGTCCCCCACATCCCTGGGCACAGCTCGCTCTAGGCGCCTCCTTCGCTCTGCTCCAGAATGCGACGCGATGCGCTGAGGCCTCCGTGGCCCCAGGCCCGGATCAAGGCTGACGGGGTGCCCGCCTCGCCTCCCTCCCCGGTCCCCAGGCTCAAGCACTTCCCGCCTGGTCCTCCAGAAGGAGCAGCACCTGTGCGCTGGCCCCGCCCCCCCCCCCCCCCC
>NW_027530380.1:935844-936155 GCF_008692635.1 Crocuta crocuta | reverse complement strand
CCAAAAGCCCGCGCGGTGGCTCCCGGCCCCGCCCGCCTCTGCGCTGCCTGCAGCTTCGCCCCTGGAACTGCCAGCCGCTGGTTTGGCGGCCCCGAGGCCCTGGCCAAGCCAAGGCTTTCAAGTGCGTTCCCAGGGGGCCTCCAGCGGGCTGGGTATTTTGGGGGACGTCCCCTAAATGAAAACAGGGCAAGAATGCCGGAGGCCGGCACCACGTCCCCGAGGCCTGGGTGTGGCGCCCTGAGCGGGGCAGACAAGGGAGGACGGGGAGAGGGGCCAGGGGAGCGGCAGGGGGGGCGGCAGGGGGAGGAGAG
>NW_027530380.1:932468-935597 GCF_008692635.1 Crocuta crocuta | reverse complement strand
CCTGAGGAGGGCGTGTGGCTCAGGAGGCACCAGGCACAGAAATCCAGGTCTGGAAGAATCTTTTCAGAGCCCCTCCGCCCCGCGAAGCTCTGAGGACCCCGTCGTCTGCAGAGACAGCCGGGCGCGCGCTCCCGCCTGGGGCCCCGCGGCGGTCAGGACGGGCGCGCCTCCGAGACGGGCATTCGGCAAAGTAGAAACCGATGCGTGGACGCGAAGGGTGTCTGCCCGTGGCCTTCCGGGCCGGGGCTCCGGCCCACACCTGGTCCCAGAGTGAGGGGCCCCTGCCCTGCAGACGTGGGCGAACCGCACTGGCCTCTGCCCCCCTCCGCCCTGCTTTAACTGTTTCCCTCCACACACGTGAGCGTCATAGTGCATCCCGCCCCCTGCGTGTCCCCAACCTAGAGGGCTTTCCGGGCACCACTGCTCACGGCACCCCGCGGACCTGCCGCTCGACGGGGGGCGAGGGAGAGCTCAGTGAGCCTCAGGGGGGTCAGCAGAGCCCCAGGCCGCCGGCCCGTGGGCCTGGAGCCATCTTTCTTCCCAGCCTTCGGGCTGCAGCTGCTCATTGGGGCCCCGAGGTGAGCATCCTACCCACGGCCTCTCCCAGGGTAGCCACCGAGCACAGAGAAGGGGCCTTTGTCCAGGCCTGCGGAAGGGCCCGGAGACCTCACAGAGCTGCCCACTGGGCCACCCCGGGCAGAGGCGGTTAATGAACCCGCCCCAACTGCGCCCAACACAATGGCACGTTGTGCGGCCTGTCGGGGCGATCATCACGCTCACCCATCAGGGCTGTCGCTGGGAACACGAGGCTAATGGGTGCAAACCCACAGTGCGGGCACCGTGGGCCACCTCGGGGAGACGCAGCCCCGGGACCTCCCGTCTGAGAGCACAATGTGCCTCAGTCAGTAGCCGGTGCTGGGGACGCCCCTGACGCCGGGGGACCGTGGGACAGGTGGCTGCTGCCCTGCCTCGCGCCTCACAGCTGTGCCCTTGAGCTGACCCCTCGCGGCCTCGGTCTTCACGTCCCTACAATGGAGCCACAGCCCGCTCCGCCTCTCCACCCCCAGGCTTGTGGGGGAAAGCAAGTGAAATACAGGAAGGAAAAATCTCCCAAATGCATTACAGTGAGGCAAGAACATCAAGTTTGATCTGGGAAGCAGGAAGCGCCTCCACACACCCCTTGGTTACAGGAGAGCCGGACCAGGCCGCCCGCAAAGGAGGGGCTGGACGGGACCCCCACTGCAGGCCCTCACTTTCCCTCTGGGAGCTGGTTCCCTGGGCTGTGCAGGAAGGGGGTCCAGGCTCCCAGGCTCTGCCAACCACACCCCCCCCCCGGGCTGATGGTCAACACAGGCCCCCGGTGGACAGGAAGGCCCTGCTGTGGGCCGAGTGGGGCCCCAGCAGTGCAGGGGCGCTCGCCCTCCCTTTGCCGCAGCTCGCAGGGACCCGGTGGCAGCTCTCACCCCCAGAAATAGCCGGAGGCAGCCTCCCACGGGCCTTCAGAGCTGGTATTTTTAGTCCTAGAGCCCGAGGCTCAGCATGTTAAGAATAACCTCAGGCAGTGGGGAGGCTACCGACTGGACTGGCCGTGGGGGTGGGCGGTGCCCTGGGGGTGGGCAGGGCTGCGGCCGCTCTGAGGGGCCCCCAAAGATCCTCTCCGGTGGCCTCTCCCGGGGCCAGGGCGGACAGTCCAGCTTACAGAACCAAGCGGGCAAAATCAAACTTGAGTGTTTTGTGACTGCTCCGCCGTCGGGAGAGGGTGGCCGGCCTCAGGGCGGCCCGGTGGCCCCAGGCCTCCTGGCCGACGGCAGGCAGGAGCCGGCTTTCCACCTGGCCCTCTGCACTCACGGCCCCCGGGGGCTCAGCGAGGGACAGGGTGTGCCCCCCCAGCCCCCCACCCCGGGCAGCTGCGGGTACCAGAGTGTGACTATGCACAGATCCCCTCGGGGTCTCGCGCCCGGCGTGGAGGCTGCCCCTTCCCAGCTCTCCCAAGGGCGCAGCTGCGTGAGGACCACCTCCCCCTCCCTGGGAGGGTCAGGCGTTTCTGCTCCAGGCCAGAGACACGCCTGCAATGGTCAGAAAGGCAACGAGAGCTTGGCCTATGGAGCCCTCCTCCCTCTCCCCCCTCCTCCCTCCACCCCCCACCTCCACTTCCCTGGGTATTCACTATAGGCCCCCGGGGTGGAATGAGGCGGCCCCACCCTCACCCCGGCACCCCCTGGCTCCATCCCAAACTCTGAGCCTCCTTCACTGGGGTTCCAGTGATGACCTTGCCAACTGGCCTTTGTCCCAGAGCTGGACCTCCAGGGAGAGGGGGCGGGGCTCTAGGGCTTGGGACACAGGGTGTCCACAGTCAGCACTCGGTAAAGACAAAGAACCGGCAAAGGCCAAGAGTCACCGGATGGCCTTTCTTCCAGGTGCTCCTCAGCTCTGAAGCCTTCCGTGGCTCCCTAGTGCCTGCAGCCCCTGGAAACACTTTGGCCGATGGATCTGCGATTCCTCACAGATGAGACTCACCTTGGAGGATAAAGACGTTGAAGCAGATGATTGCGGAGAGACCCCAAATGTGGGCGAGTTGGGGGGCCCCTGAGGTGTGCTCAAAAGCTGCTTCCCCACACAGGGTGGCAGGGGACAGGACCCGGCCCAGAAGCCCGCGGGGCCGCCCACATGAGAGCCCACTTCCACGGATTGCTGGCGGCTCCCTCGCACACAGCTGGGGTGTAGCTGGACGATGTGGACGGGCCCTGCACATGCACCCCTGCTTCCCAAGCCCATCTCAGGAGACTCTGCAGCAGCGAGCGGGGAGGAGGGGCTCCCGGCCCTCAACCCCGCTTCCCCTCAGCCCCTGCGACTCTACCCGAGCTGGGCCTCCCCCTGGAATTCATTCATTCATCAGCTCATTATGCAGCCAGCCACTCACCCGTGTTCTCACCACGTTTTCTGAGCACCTGCTGTGTGCCAGCTGCTTGGCACGAGATGACACGGAGGACCCGGGACTTGACCTCCAGGAGCCCCCGGTCTGGTGGGAAGACAAGCGAGTACACAGAAGAGCAGCTTTGCCCCGTGAGAGCTGGAATTCAAGGTACGAGAGGAGCTGCAGGGCCCAGAGCATCTGGTTAAGTGCTCAAG
>NW_027530380.1:897146-932311 GCF_008692635.1 Crocuta crocuta | reverse complement strand
GACCCCTGGAAGGCAGCAGCTGTGGGGTGCTGAGAACCCACAAGGTGCTCAGTTCCCGTGGCCAGGACCGTTCCCACCGGTGTCTCTGTGCAAGCCCGCCGCTCAGCTTGAACTTGCACTCTAAGAGCATCTTCTCCCCCCAGAATCCGCAGACCGTGGACCAGCCAGCCCTGGTGAACGTCGCGGTGTGAACGGACAGCTTGCTCCAGAAGTCTGCAGAGTGGAGCTGGCCCAGGACAGGAGGGTGGATGAGGGTTCTGACCTCCTGGGAGCGGGGGCGGGGTCTCCCCACTCTGGCTCAAACACCCCGAGAGACACCCCCCTCAGGGTCTGCTCCTCTCTCCGCTCTAGTCCAGGGCCACCTGGGTAAACACAGCCAACAGGACCACTTCCCTGCATCCCTCCAGTGCGAGGAGACAGGACAGAAGAAATAAGGGCACGATGGAGTCTTCCAGGCATGACAGGCCATGGGGCAGGAAGTGAGCAGAGCTGGAGAGACCCAGAGCTTTGGGAAGCAATTCGGGAGGAGATCACTGGGAAAGGATGCCCGGCAGGGGAAAGGGTCGATGCAAAGGTCCTGAGGCAGGGGCCTATCTGGTGTGTTAGAGTAACAGCAAAGAGCCCCATGGGGCTGGATCCGGGGAAGGCAGGGGGATGGGCAGGCCACACTGGGTCCTGCTCGGCTGCCGAGAGGACTCGATGTTGCTCTGAGTGGGGCCAGAACCCTAGGAGATCTGGGCCTCGTGTTGAAGGACCAGCCTGGCTGCTGGGCTGAGAATGAGCTGGAAGGGAGCAGGTTAGCGGCCGGGAGGCCAACGAGGGGCCCGGGGCAGTCCTGGGAGGGTGGGGCGCCCTCCTCGCCCCCCTGTGGGCTGTGACAGAGGTCAGGAGCAGAGCGTCCAGGGCCACACTGCGCCCATGCCCAGGGCAGGCCCGCGACACCCCCGTGGGCTGCAGCCGGGTCCCCACTTGTAAAGCAGAGGAAGTGGCCGGTCAGAGAAGCCACACCCCAGAAGTTCCCCCTTGACCTTGCAGGCAGCACTCGCATCGGCCTCAACCTCACTGAGCACGCTGATTTGTACAACACGAAGCGGATCACTTCTCGGGGCTCTGCGTCGTTTGTCCACTGGCTGTGGTTCAAGGGCTGAGTTCGAGCTGTAAGCATAGGAGCGTGTCCTGATTTAGTGTGTGCACCGTTTCTGTGACTGCAGAGTACACGGGACTTCAGCCACACCTGGGAATCCACGGGACTCTCCTTTCGGAAAGTCTTACAGAGCACGGTGGTCGGTGAGAGCTGGCTAGGCGTGGGTGGGCTCCGATTCTTTTTNCTCTATCGCCCCTTTCCCCTATTATTCATATCTTGAATTAGCGTGATACATTTGTTCCAAATGGTGAACCGATAAGTGATAGGTTATTATGCGCTGAAGTCCATGGTTAACATCAGGGTTCAGGCTCAGTGTTGCACATTCTATGGGTTTTGCCAAATACATAATGTCCGTATCCAGATGACAGTGTCACCTAGAGCAGTTTCCCTGCCCTAAAACTCCTCCGAGCTCTACCTGCTCATCTCCCCCCACCCCTCGATCTCTTTGCTGCCTCCACGTTTTTCCAGAATGTCATATTCTCGGAATCACACGGTATGTAGCCTTTCAGATGGACTCCTTCCCTTCAGCGAGGTGCATCTATGGTTCCTGCATGACTTTTCGCGGCTCGAGCGCTCGCTTCTCTTTAGCGCCGAGTCGCCCTTCTGCTGTCCGGACGGACCACAGTTTATTTATCCATCCACCTACTGGAGCGCATCTTGGTTGCTTCCAATTTTGGGCAAATATGAACAAAGCTGCTATAAACAGACCTACATCATGCCTGAATTCTGCTCCGGCGGCGTGTGGGGGGAGTTCTTTAACCATCAAAGGGCATTTGTGGAGGAGAAGAGAGTTAGGTGGCCACAGGGCTCCGGGGGCAGCCTGAGACCCAGGGGCGCAGGGAGCTGAGACGGGGAGCTGTCCAGCAGTGGGGGGCGGGGGGCCAGGCCGCGCAGCCCGAGGAGGCTTTTCCTGACACCCCGTCCTCCCCTCCCCCACCAGGTCCAAGCAGAGGCCAGAGAAACCTGACGGGGACAGTGGTCGGGAGTTTTCCGCTCTGGGGAGAAGCACATCGCAGCACCCCTCTTGTGGTGCTGCTCCTCCGACCCAGGCGCCGAGGCCACCGGCACACATGCCACCTGACAGGCGGCCCCAGGGCGAGGGGGTGAGGCTCCTTCATGCCACGCCGCGCGGAGCAGGTGCGGGGCGAGTCTGCAACACTGACAGAGGGGGCTGCTGGGCCACCCCCCACCCGCACCCGCGCACAGCAGCTTTGCCTGCTGGCCCCTGCCCTGCGTGGAGGGGGCAGGAGACAACGTGGGTGGCCTGGAGCGGAAGGTACCCCGGGCCTGGGGCTCTCCTGCCGCGGGGCCACCCCCCTCCCCCGCCCCCGCAGGCTGCTCGTGCAGGTCTGAGTCGGCCACTCAGGAAAACAGGAAGAGCTCGGACAAGATGCTTCGCCTTCCTTCCATTGTCACCGTCCCATTGTCCCCTCACCGCGACGCCATCCGGGGGCTTCGCGGACGCTCCTCCGCCACGGCTGGGCCGGGCCACACACTGCCAGACGCGTGGAGGGACCATGATGGCAGCCTGGTGTTTCAGGGCAAACCCGGGGGGCTTCCCGAGGGTGTGGGCGGGGGAGGGGATGGGGGCACGGAAACGTCCCCCGGAAACGCCTCCGACCTGCAGAGTGACAGAGGCGGCTGTGGGACACGGGAACCATCCTGACTCGGCCCTTCTGGGAGCAGCTCAGGGGTGACGGGGCGACGGGCACGGGATTGCTGCGCCCGCGGGAGAGCCGCGTGGAGAGGGCAGGGGGCTGTCCCCGGCGTCCCCCGCGTCCCCGGCTCCAGCAGCAAACCGCGGAAAGGAAACAGCGCTGGATGGGTGCTCAGTGGGAAGGGTTCCCACCCCTGCAGCGTGGCAGTGAGGCCGCCCCAGCCCCCCACGGTCCCCACCAGCCTTCTCCTCCAGCCCGGGCGGGCGGAGGCCCTTCAGGAAGCCCTGGAAGGCGGAAGAGTCTCTCCCTCGCCTCGCCGGCCCCCACTGGCCGTGCACACGCGTGTACTCGCACAGATGCACACGCACGCACTCATGTGTACTCACACAGATGCACACGTGTACTCGCACAGATGCACACACACACACTCATGTGTACTCACGCAGGCGCACACATGTACTCACACAGGAACACACGTGTGCTCGCACGGGTGCACACACATGTACACACATGTACACAGATGCACTTGCACACGTGTCCACATGAACACACATGCACACGCGTGTACTCGCACAGATGCACACGCACGCACTCATGTGTACTCACACAGATGCACACGTGTGCTCGCACGGGTGCACACACATGTACACACATGCACACAGATGCACTTGCACACATGTGTCCACATGAACACATGCACACGTGTACTTGCACAGATGCACACGCACGCACTCATGTGTACTCACGCAGGCGCACACATGTACTCACACAGGAACACACGTGTGCTCGCACGGGTGCACACACATGTACACACATGTACACAGATGCACTTGCACACGTGTCCACATGAACACACATGCACACGCGTGTACTCGCACAGATGCACACGCACGCACTCATGTGTACTCACGCAGGCGCACACATGTACTCACACAGGAACACACGTGTGCTCGCACGGGTGCACACACGTGTACACACATGCACTTGCACACATGTCCACATGAACACACATGCACACGTGTGTACTTGCACAGGCACACATGCATGCATTCACGTGTGTACACACACATACACAAGCATGCACACACATTTTGCATCACACACCGACTGCTCAGGGACGTCTTCCCTGAGAGGTGAGCATGTCCCCACCTCCTGCAGGATTTATGGGACCAACGTGGGCCGGCTGGGCTTTGCGCGCGCGCACACACACACACACACACACACACACACGCCTGCTGCAGTGACACTGATGTTTCCCAAACCCTCTGCCAGACATTGTGCCACCACCGGGCACCTTCTCCTGTGACCTCAGCGCCCACACCTTCCACCCTCCGGCCGCGGGCCTCGGGGACCCCCCAACGACCAGGTGAACGCATGGCTGGGGGCGGGGCCGCAGAGCCTGCGCTCCAAACGTCCCAAAGCGTGTGGGCTCTAGTCCCAGCTCCGACGTCTTTATCCCACTTCTCTGCACCTGCCATCTGGGCCATCTGGGCGAGAGGACCCCGTCTCTGAGGACTTCCCGGGGACTCGGGAGGAAAGAGACGAGGCAGGACTTAGTGACAAGGACTCCTGGGCCACAGGACTGATCGGGACCATGACGCTGATGGCCTCAGGGGACGAGACGCCTGGCTCTGCCCCTCCCCCCAGGGCCTCGACAATACGTGGCAAGCCGAATCGAGTTTTGGTGGCCGTGACTTCCCGAGCCCCTGCAGCACCAGCTGACTCTTCCTGGCTGGCAAGGGGGGCTACTGTTGGATGGGGAAGGGGCTGGTCCAGAGTCTCTCAACTGCAAGTGACAGAAAATCATCTCAACCCGGCTGCATCCAAAAGGGGGCGATCGAGGAAGAACGGCTTCAGGCACAGCTGGTTCTGGGAGCTCCCTCCGCGTCGGTGCCATTCCCGGGCAGAGTCAACGCTCTCTTTCCCTTCCCGTCCAAGCAAATGAACGCTTATTGCTCCTAAGAGTTTGAAGCCAAGTCCTGGGGCTGCCCCCCCTTGGCCCTTACTGCCCTGACATGGGTCAAGGGTCCATCTACGGACTGAGGGGCAGAGTCGGCCCCGCTGAGCTCTGGGACTGAGTGTCTGGTAGGGGGAATGGCCGCCCCCATGAAAATCAGGTTGCTGTGCTCAGAAGAAGCCGGAGCAGATGCGGGCAGGCCAAGGTCACGGCCATCCATGACTGGTGCGGGCACGTCGACAGAGGCAGACGGATGGGATTCCGGAAGCAAGGTGGGGTGGAATTCGGGTCCTGGCTTTGTCTCTCTGTGTGACCCGAGGCAGAGGGAATGTCCCCTGCCTGCGTCTCTGCATCTTTGTGGACTTGCGCCCGCCACCCTGGGCGTCCCACGAGGCTCGTGTGACACAGGACAGCCTCCACTGCGTTGTGGCCATGGATTGGGGATAATTAGGGCAAAGCGCATCACTGATGCCTGCTCCTGCTCCTGGACAGCCGGGCATGGAACCCTCTAGAGCCTGGTGCCCAGACAGGGTGACTCGCAGGTATGGCTCAGCTGGGGTGATCGGCCGAGACGCCTGCATGTGGTCTCTCCGTGTGGCACGGGCGTTCTCACGGCGTGGTAGCTCAAGGGTCAGGCTTCCTACGTGGGAGCTCGGGGTGAGCAGACAAAGAAGCTTCATGACTTCTGATAAGCCAGAAGCCACGTGGCACGATTCCCTCCGCACGCGGCTGAGGTGGCCCCAGCCTGCTCGTGTGCAGGGAGAGGGTGTAACCTACCTCTTCACATGCAGAGTGTCAGAGAGTTCACAACTGCGTTTTTAAAGCATCACAAGGTCTGGGGCGCCCAGGGGGCTCCGTTGGTGAAGCGTCTGACTTTGGTTCAGGTTGTGACCTCACAGTCTGTGAGTTCGAGCCCCGCGTCAGGTCTGTGCTGACAGCTCAGAGCCTGGAGCTGCTTCAGGTTCTGTCTCCCTCTGTCTCTGCCCCTCCCCTGCTCAAGCTCTGTGTGTGTGTCTCTCTCTCAAAAATAAATAAATGTTTAAAAATTTTGAAAATAACAAAGCATCACAAGGCCCAAAGCGGATGACTAGTGGCTCTCAACCTAGGGACTTTGCCCCAGCGGGTACTTGGGGCTGTGCAACTCTTGCTGTGGTCTCAGTGTTTGTCTCCCCCACCCCCAAAATTCGTGTGTTGGAAACCTAAAGCCCAGGTGATGGCATTGGGGGGGGGTCTTTGGGATGGGATTAGTGTCCTTACAAAGGAGGCCTGAGAGCTCCCTGTCCCCTCCCATCACGTCAGGTGAAGACGCAGCAGTCTGCAGCCCAGAAGAGGGTCCCCACCAGGACCCAATGGTGCTGGCGCCCGGACCTGGAGCTTGCAGCCTCCAGGGCCATGAGCGATAAAGTTCTGTCTTCCGCAAGCCACCCCGTCAGCTCGAAAGGGCTGGGACGCCTGGGGACATTTTGGGTTGTCACAATTGGCTGAGCTTGGGCGGATGGGGTCGTGTCGCCGGCAGCGAGTGGTAGAGGCTGAGCGCCCCACAGGGAGCTGTCCAGCCCCAAATGTCAGCNTCAGCGGGCGCACACTTGGGCTAATGGAGGGGGACTTCGGGCGTGGTCCCTCCGCCAGCCACAGTGTGCCCTCTGGGACATCTGTAGGTCTGTGACACGGAGTGGCCCCGTCACCTCCCCCGCTGGGGACACAAGCTCTTTGGGAGGCCACAGAGACCCGGGCATGGGCTGGCGGGGCAGGAACGCTGGGTCCCCTGGTCCCCACTCTGTCGCCCAAGCCTTGTGGTCTCCATGAGTCACTTCCTCCCTCACGGCCCTCCTTTGCTCGTTGGAGGCAGGAGGGGGTGCTCTGGATGAGCCGGGACAATGGCCGGCGCCTGCATGGACCCGGGGACCGTGGTGTCCCCGCCGCGGGGCCGTCCAGCCAGAGCAGCTTTGGCTCATTTACAAGGTAGTTTGGGTTGTCTTCATTCCCTCTCTTTTCGCTCTGCCCCCCACCCACCCGACCCAGCCTGGGTTTCCATTGAAATGCCAGCCAGACGGACAGCTACAAAGGCAGCCCCAAACCACAGCCTTCCGGGGCCTGCTCTGAGCAGCGGCCTCCGGGGCCCGGGCCCGGCGTACATGGCTCCATTTTTGGAATTCTTCTGGAGTGAGAGCAGCCCCGGCTGTCAACAGAGCTCTGTTCACAAAGGCCGGCCCGGCAAAGGAGAGAGGGCGCGCCATTGTGCGGCCCGGGCTGCGGGCCGCAGGAATGTGCCAGGAGGCCGCCCGCGCGCCACAGCCCAGAGCCCGCCTTTGTGCGCCCACGCGGGGAGATAGCAGTGAGCTCACTGCTGGGGACGACCGGACCCGGAGAGCAGGATTCCGGCCCGTGACGGGGCGCGGGTTTATCCACAGGTGGACTGCTTGGGCTGTCTGGGCCAGCTGCCGCGCGGCCAGCAGGGCTGGGGACCTCAGTGCCGACAGCTGCTGTGAACACGCACGCGCCCACGGGACACCCCGGGACGGGGACGCCACCTCGCTCCGCGCTTTCCTCCTCCGTGAAAACGGGAGCATGGGAGAGGTTCACGCAAGCCCCCGCAGGTGCTCACGGCCGACGTCACGTTGGCATCGCACCTGTGAGCTCCTCCTCCTCCACCCACGCCCCTGATCGCGACAGTGCCTCCGACAGACCCCGGCCAGGGACATCCAACCAATTACCGGCCCTCTCAACGCTGCCAAGTGACCCGATATCAGCACAGAGGAGCCGAGGAGACCTGAAGACACACAGGTGAGCGGAATACGAGGTGGGCCACGCGCAAGGTCCGAGGAAGGACAGACTCAAGTGAGCAGCGCTGGGTGGTCATGGGCCCCTCAGCGGTGACAAACGACCACGTCAACGCTGCGTCACAGCAGGGTGAACTGGCCTGCGCGTCGGTGTACCTGCCCTGCTCTAAGCCACCAACGGCTCGTCTGTGTGAAGGGCCCCGAGCAGGTGCTCAGTGAACGGCTCTGACAACAGGCGTCAGCTCACCCCTTCCCCTGTAGACCCGGCGGGTGGTGGCTCAGACGGCACCTCTCTGCTCCGCACAGCAGGTGTGAGTGTGAGCACATGAAATACACACGTGGGAGCTCACCGTGGGCACAGGGCAGTGGACTCGGGCTCTGCCGGGACTGAAGCAAGTCCTTGACCGTCCCCTCTGGACCACAGAGCCTCGCATGAGCATGAGCCCCTCGCAAACCCAGGCCTACCCCTCGGGGTTGCTGCGGGGTGACAGGAAGGCCCTGTGGGGGTGCAGGGGTGGACACAACCGCTCCATCCTTGACAGAGACCAGGCAGCTCAGGCCTCACCTGCGGGGTGTGTGCTGTCCCACCACAGGGCAGGGGACGGAGAACCACACGGCCGGACTGCTTGCCCAGGGTCACAGGGTCACTGGTGACTTGAGACCAGTGCTTTCAACCGCCAGGTGCAGGTGACCGTGACAGCTCCCCGGAGAGGGCAAGGGACCAACCCAAGACCACACAGTTGGTAGATGCGAGTCCGCATCAGACCCACCTTAGGGGATTGTCTGGTGTCCGGCGTGGCGGCCAGCCTGGAACCGGACTCCACACTGTCCAGAAGGGCCTCTCCACACAGCCACAGAAGGCAGAGGGCGCAGGGCCCAGCAGGGCTGGGAGCTGCCTCGCAGGCCTGACCACAGGGGGAATCCACATGGGCACCCCAGTCCCCTGCCTGCCGCTCCGTTTCCAGCTACTCTGTGCCTGCTCCGGACCCAGGGCAGGGCCAGGTACGTGTTGAGGGTCCAAGTATGACCTGTCCCTGCCCACTGTGTCCTGTTCCTTAGCCCACCGCCCCCCTGCCTGGTCCTGCCTCTGACCAGCGCTCCCAGCAGATAGAGCTTCCACCAGCACCTCTTGTGCCGGATGGATGGACAGAAGGATGGATAGATAGATGGCTGGGTAGATGGGTGGGTGGGTGGATGAAAGGTCAGATGATTGGATGGATGGATGGATGGATGGATGGATGGATGGATGGATGGGTGGATGGAGAGGTGGGTGGATGGACATAAGGACGGATGGACAAATGGATGGATGGATAAGTGGGTGGGTGGATGAATGGATGGATGGGTGGTTGGGTAGATGGGTGGATAGACAGATGGTGGATGGACGGATGGGTGGATGGAGGGGTGAGTGGATGGACAGGTGGACTAAAGGATGGATGGGTGAAGGGATGCATAGATTGATGTATTTATTGGATCTGGGAGGATAGAGTTGGGTGGAAGCCAATCATCCTTCACTCAGTTATGTCCTCCCCCTTGAAAAAAGTGATATCTCTGGGATTACCCTACACCGGGGAGGTGAAGGTTATCCTAAAGGCCTAATTTGCCCCCAAATGATGCCATCAACACTGGTCATTGGGATCACTTGCCAATCAGGACAGTCCATATTCCTGTGCACTCTGAAATCCCCGCTCAGGGTGGAAAGCACCAGAATCCTGGGGATTTTTCTAGAGTGGATTTTATTTTGCCAATGAGAAAGAGCGACAGTAATATGCAAGTGGTCAGAGAAGAATTTCCAGAGCAGCAGTGACCTCCGGAACTGGGAGCTCATTCCAGTCTCTCAGATCAGCCACCACATGACCACCTGCCCCGCTGACCAACCCCACTATCCAGGAGAGGTGCCATCCCCCAAACAGGGCCCAGCCTTGCTGTCTAGGACAACACTTCCCACAGAAACAGCCCTGACCAGGAGGCTCCAGTGTCCACTTATTGCCTGCCTGTCATAGGTGCAGTGGCCTGGGGGCGGGGGGGGGTGTTGTCACTACTGTGCTCAAGATGACATGACCCTCGATATCTCAGCAAAACCACAGACCTGGCCGCTCATCACAGCCCCACCTTCACACCTTTTCCCCCGGTTCAGGGGCTTCCCTTTTCTTGGCCCAGGCCCCAGGGTCTGGGATGGAGGGTGGGGTCTTTGAGATCCGACGAAATATAAAACACCGTGATCGGCAAACGTATGTTCTACAAAGTAGAGAATCCGGTNGCCTAGAAACAAGCCTGGAGGACCAGACACAGCGAAGGCCCTACCACCTGCGCCCACCTGACCCCCACGGATCCAAACTCACATGCTCCTCTCCTGCTGTCGTGTTGCTACTGGCGCCCGTGCCCGGCCGGCCACGCCCAGTGGGCGGCCACCCCAGGCCCCCCGCCTGCCTGCTCCCTGTTCCCACATCTGCAAATGCTCCGGTGCTTAGAGTTAATCCATTTTATGAACCGACACATAAACCTGTGAGATCTGAGTGCGAAAAGACCGTTTTTAAGTCTAGGACAGCGAAGCCCTCGGAAACCTGGATTCTGGGGCGTTGCTAAGAAAGAAGCCTCGACTGAGCGATGGGGGAGGCGAGCCCGAAGCAGGTGTGGTGAACGTTCATAAAATTGTGGAACAAGCCTGAATTCGGATGGAGAATTGAGCCGTGAAGCCTTTCCTTCACCGTGAAGGAACCGGAAGAGGGGATGATGGGCGCCCCACCCTGGGAAGAGGATGAGGAGCCCCAGGGAGCCAGCAGGACCCGCTGAGCACGGCTACCCCGCCGGGGGCTGCCGCAAAGTGCAGACCGTGGACACGCCTCGCGTGGACACTCTCTTCCGCCTTACGTGGCCCGCAAGTCAGCCTTCCGCTGGCCGGACTGTGGCGGGAAAGGCACCTTCTGTCCCCAAAATGTGTGCCTGGGCTCTTCCAGGATGGCAGGTGATTTTTACTTTCTTCTTTGTATTTTTCTGGATTTCCCATTTTTTCCCCCGACAAGGCAATGTATCACTTTTATCATCGGAGAGAAAACACACACGTTTAACCAGGGTCAGTACATCAGGGAACTGCTGTCCCCCAGGCACTTCTGCCAAGGTTGGTGCCTCATCCCGACTCGGGGTGAGATGGGCATTTCTCAACCAGGCTGCTGCGGACGCTTGGGCCCCGATCATTCTTTGCTGGGGGGAGGGGGGGAGGCTGACCGGTAAATGTGTAGCTCCTCCAGAGGCCAGTCTACCCTCTCCTTGGGTTGTGACAAAGGAACAAGTCTTCAGACTTTGNGCACAGGCCTCAGCCACTGGTCCAGATAAAGACTTTCTAGAACCCTAGACCTAGGTGTGCTCCATGTCCTCAGATACACCCACGGTCCACAGCCCACCCCGGGGGCTCCAGCCTCCTCACTGCCAAGACCCTGGTCTCCATCACACTGAGCATCAAACCCACAAAACTTAAGTGCATTTGATTATTTGGATGTTCTGGCTTCGCAGAGCCGAACCCTGGGTGATTGGAAATCAGGGTTATGTCTAAACACCTCTTCTAAATGTCTACCGCTGATGCGCAGACAGCGGTGGTCACCATCTCTTCCAAGAAGGTCATTCCCAAGGTGGACGGAGCCCAGGGCCACCTGTTTCCTCCTGCGACGGACTCATCAGGAATCAGCCCCTCAGATGTGACTTTCTTCTGAAACACCCGTTTACTTTTATCCATTTTTTTGAAAGATTCAGCCTCTCCTGAGCCTAGAAAAGTCCTCCAAGGGTCCAGCCGAAGTCAGCAGCACAAGGTAGGGCCCCTCCCCTCAGCCCCAGCCCCATTTTGAACCCAGAGGAAGCCAAGATGGAGGTGTGTGGGTGAGGCACAAAGGGGGCGGAAGGTGAGGCACAGGGAGGGAAAGTTCTGGAACTTCTGACCCACGAAGTGCACACAGGGAGGTGAAGAAGACAGACCACACACCCAGGAATGACAACATAAGCCAATGGGGTAGGAAGAAACAGGGGACATTTACTTTTCGTTTCTCATACCTTTTTTTTTTTTAAATAACTGCTTTATTGACACGTAATTCGCATACCATACAATTCACCCATTCGAAATGTACAATTCAGTGGTTTTTCGTGTATTCACACAGTTGTGTAACCATCACCAAGGTCTAATTTTGGAACATCCTCATCACCCCAGAGAGAAACCCCGTGCCCACTGGCAGTCACTCCACATCCGCCTCCCTGGCGGCCACTAATCCACTGTCTGTCTCCTCGGAAAAGTCTGGACTTTTCACATAGATGGAATCATGCACTGTGAGGTCTTCTGTGACTGGCTTCCTTCCCTTGGCATCATGTTTTCAAGACCCCTCCATACAGTAACAAGTGCCACTGCGTCACCCATTTTAAGGCTAAGATATAGTCCACTGTATGGACATACCACAGTCTGTTTACCCATTCCTCAGCTAGGGTTGTTCACACTTTGTGGTTATGACGCTGGTGTGAACGTTCATGTACAATTTTTCGGTGTGTGGACTTATGCTTTCGTGTCTCTGGGACATATACCTACGGTTAGAGCTGCTGGGGCATCTAGTAACACTGTGTTGAACATCCTGAGGACCCACCAAAGTATTTTCTGAACTGACTGTGCTATTTTACGTTCTCATCAGCCGTGGACGAGAGTTCCAATGTCTCCACATCCTTACTAGCACTTGCTATTACCTATGATCTATTATTATTGTTGTTGTTGTTATAGCTCCCCCAGTGAGTGTGGAGAGGCATCACGTTGTAGTTTCAGTTTGCATTTCCCTAATGATTAATAATCTTTTCATGGACTCGTTGCCCATTTGTATCTCTTCTTTGGAGAAATGGCTATTCAGATTCTTTGCCCATTTTTAAGTGGGTTGTCTTCAAGAGTTCTTTTTTTATGTTTTGTTTATTTATTTCTGAGAGAGAATGTGTGAGCAGGGGACGGTCAGAGAGAGAGGGAGACACAGAATCCGAAGCAGCTCCAGGCTCCGAGCTGTCAGCACAGAGCCCGACGCGGGGCTCGAACCCATGAACTGTGAGATCATGACCTGAGCCAAAGTTGGACGCTTAACCGACTGAGCCACCCAGGAGCCCCCAGGAGTTCTTTATATATTCTGGATCCTAGCCTCCTTCAGATATAGGATTTGTAAGTATTTTCTCCCACTCCGTGGCTTGTCTTGTTGCTTTCTTGACTGTGTTCTCTGAGGCACACATTTTAATTTTGATCAAGTCCAATTTATGTGATTTTTTTCTTTGGTTACTTGTGTTTTTTGTGCCATAGCTAAGAATCCAAGGTCACAAAGATTTAGTCCTGTTTTCCTCTAAGACTTTTACAGTGTTAGTGCTTACGTTTATGTCTTTGATGCATTTTGAGTTAGTTTTTGTGTATTGTGTGAGGTAGGGGTTCCGATTTAACGTTTTCGATGTGGCTGTCCTGTTACTCTAGCACGGTTGTTGAGAAGACGCCTATTCTCTCCACTCCCACCATTGAATGGTCCTGACAACCTTTTTGACCATATTCAAAATCAGGTGACCATATTCACAGGGTTTATTTCTGGACTGTCTATTCTGTTCCAATGATCTACAAGTCTGTCCTCACACCAACGACATACTGTCTTATTACTGTAGTTTTGTAGTTTGAAATCAGGAAGTGCTCCAACTTTGTTCCTTTTTCTAAACAGTTCTTTTAAGTTTATTGACTTTTAGAGAGACAGAGACAGCGTAAGTGGGGGAGCAGCAGAGAGAGAGGGAGAGAGAGAATCCTAAGCAGGCTCTGGGCTTCCAGCATGGACCCTGATGCAGGGCTTGAACTCACAAAACTGAGAGATCATGACCTAAGCTGAAACCAAGAGTCGGACACTTAACCGACTGAGCCCCCAGGCGCCCCTGGTCTTTTGTCAAGATTGTTGGGCTATTTTGGGCCCCTTGCACTCCCATGTTAACTTTAGAACCAACTTGTCAATTTCCTGAAAAAAAAAACCCAGCTGGGAGCTTGGCAGAGATTACACTGAATTTATAGATTAATTTAGAGATTATTGTCTTCTTAAAAATATTAATAATAATAAAATATCTGATCCATGAACATAGGCTGCCTTTCCATTTCCTTAGGTCTTTTAAAATTTCTTTTAACAATGTTCTGTAGTTTTCAGAGCACAAATTTTGCTTCTCTTTTGTTAAATTTATCCTTCAGTAATTTATTCTTTTTGATATTGCTGTAAATGGTATTGTTTTCTTTTTCTTTTTTTTTTAATGTTGTATTTATTTCTAGGGGAGAGAGAGAGAGAGAGACAGCACGAGCGGGGGAGGGTCAGAGAGAGAGGGAGTCACAGACTGAAACAGGCTCCAGGCTCTGAGCTGGCAGTCAGCACAGAGCCCGACACGGGGCCCGAACCCACGAACCGCGAGATCATGCCCTAAGCGAAAGTCGGACGCTTAACCGACTAAGCCACCCAGGCGCCCCAATGGTATTATTTTCTTGATTTCATTTTTGGATTGTTGATCGCAGGTGTGTAAAACCACAATGAGTTTTTGTATATTGATCTTGCATCCTGCCACATTGCTGAACTTGCTGGTTATTTTAGATCATTTTCAGTGAATTTCTTAGGAGTTTCTACATATGAGGTCATATCGTCTGCAAACAGAGATAGCTCTACTTCTTCCTGTCCAATTTGGATGCTTTTATTTCTTTTTCTTGCCTCATGGCCCTGGCTAGAATGTCCAGCACACTGTTGAGTAGAAATGATGAGCGCGGATGTTCTTCCTTGTTCCTGATTGCAGAGGATAAGGACCCAGTTTCTCACCATTAAGAATGATGGTCGCCATAGGTTTCTTTGTAGGTGCCCTTTATCAGGTTGAGGAAGTGCCTTTCACATACCATGTTATTGAGACACAATTTCTGTGCGGAAAAATAAACAAATCTTAAGCGAAGAGCTTAATGAATTTACACACACACACACACACACACACACGGACCAAGATCCAGTCATAAAACATTTCCATCCACCCAGAAAATCCCTTCATGCCCTTCTTCCTCCTTAGGGTGATGAGTTTCACACACACATACGAGATGCCCAGTTGCAGATTGATTTCAGACATGCAACGTGAATTTTAGTTTTACTATGTCCCATGTAACATTTGGGATATAGACTAAGATACAGTTCTACTAACAAATGCTCGTCATTGATCTGAAACGCAAACTGCACCCGAGCTTCCTGGATTTCACCGCGTGCCAGTGTCTGTCGACGAGGGTGTGTGTCCCGCCCCTAAATCTCATATATATGAAATCGAAGAGTATTGAACTTGGTAGCCTGTCCTGATGCCTTTGAGATTACCCACCCGTGTTACTGCCTGTGTCCTGGTTTTTATCTCTTCTCGTCGAGAAGCATTCCATTGCCCCCGCCTGTTTATTCTCTTATTGGACACCTGCGCTGTTTCCGGTTTGGAATGTTCCGGTGCATGGCTCTCCGTACGCTCTTATTTCTCTCAGGCGTATACTGAGGACTGAAATCATTGGTTCCCATGGGAGCACAGGTTTATCATTACCCATTTTTGCATCTGCGTATAAAATATATTAGCACATTAATATGAGATGTCGACTAGAAATATATGCCATGCGTAGTCGTATCCCGGGACGTGTGCTCAGAAGGTCTTTCCTCACCAGAGATGGGACATAAAAGTCAAGGATGGCCGTGAGGGGGGACATTGGTGCCGAGAGGCAAGAGGGAGAAGTGAAGTGCCGACAAGGTTCTAGGGGCCACTGAGTGGTAAGACCCGTCCCCACCTTGTGGGGCTTCGTGTCCAGGCGTCCGGACTGCACACGGTTTTCCTTCCGGTGGGGACAGGGGCATCTAGCCCTGAAGAGACGCGGAGGAGCTGGACTGGGCGAGGGAGGGGTTCGCGCAAAGGGCTTTAGCAGAACGGAAGGGAGCCTTGCTAGAGCGTGTGGACGGTGCGAGGTCAGGCTGGTCAGGGCGGACGTGCCAGGCCACAGAATCCACCAGGGGCCCCAGCCCTGCGCTGCGGCACAGGAAGGCCACAAGGTCGGTCTCGGGAAGGGGTCACCATGGTCCCGCGTGTGGGAGGTGGGTCATTAATGGGGAGTCCAGGGCACAGGTGATGGGGTCCCGGACTGCGTGGAGGAGGGAGCTGGCAGGGTGTGGGGATGAGTGTGTGCAGAGGCCGGGGAGGGAGGGGCCGTGGGCGACCCCCGGTGGCTGCCGAGAGCCAGGCAGACGGGTGTCACCAAGGAAGAAGAAGGTTAGCGGGACAGAGGAGCTCAAGCTGAGCATGCGGTGCCTGGAGGTCAAGGCCGCCTAGCTGGCGGGTGGCAGAGCGGGGCGGGGGCCGGGGCCTCCCAAGATGGCACCCAGGGCCTGACATCTAATAGTGTTTAAGTTAAGTCTAGAAAGGGCTCTTGGGGTCCGTGCCACTGGCTGATCTGGAAGGTCCCACCTTTGGAGAGAGTATGGTTCTTTCTCTTCACTATTTATTGAGTACCTACTATGTGCAGGCTCTGTTCTAGGCACTAAACATTCAGCACCTTAAGAAAAATGTCCTAAATCTCTGCCCGTCGGGAGGTCAGATTCTAGCAGGGGAAGGACACATGCACATACGCACTGTGGACCATGGCGCAGGATAATAAAATGCTGTGTAGAGAAAGAAAGTAAGAGTGGGGCATAGGAGGGCCGAGATGGAAGGCCCACTCGTAAATCACTGACACAGGGATGGTTGGGCAAGGATTGGAAGAGGGAGGCGGCGAGCCGTGCGGATAACATACAGGAGCGAGAGTGGCTGTGCAAAGGCCCTGGGGCAGGAGTGAGCCTGGGGTGCAGCAAGGAGCCCAGGCAGGGGAGAGCCTCGTAGGCCGTTGTAAAGACTCTGGCCTGCTCTGAGTGGGAAGGGAAAACACTGGAAGCTCGTGCAGAGGAGCAGCGCCCTGTTTCCTGAGTGGAGAGCAGGCTAGGGGCGCGGACAGAGCCCTCCAGGCCAGAGGACGGTGATCGTGTCATCAGGGACAGCAGTGGAGACCAGCTGGGTGCAGGGGAGGCGCTGGGGGACCACGGGACTTACTGACAGGCGGAACACACGTGTGAACAAGGCATGACTCCGACATTTGGCCCCAACGAGGGAGAGAACGGACCAGGCTTGGCCCCATTTGGGGAAAACCCTCAGGACAGATTGAGGAAGGTTGGGAGTCCGGTGGAAGCAGCCGTGAGGGGCCCGACGGGAGACGCAAGCAGGCGGGTGGGCCGGGCGCGGTTGACGGGAGAGGACGGGGACACTTTGGAGGCTTGCTCTTTGGAGAGAAACTATGGACCCAGCGAAAACTGGCTCTGTGCTGATCAGAACCAAGCGAACTGACCATTGCACCATCGAGAAAAGAGGTAAGTGGGGAGCTAGTGGGCACCGCGCACCCTGGTTCCCACCGCGTGGACGCTAACGTGCCCGAGAGGCATCCGACTCGCCTAACTTCATGCCTGATGCCTGGACGGGCAAGCTTTCAGCGCGAACAGAGAGCTCAGAGACGCGGGACTGAGGGGTTTGGGGCAGCTGGGCCGTCCCAACAAGGGCGTTCAGAACTGTGAGTGTGGCCGCGTTTGGAAGGAGGGTCTTTGCAGACGCAAAATCAAGATGCATCGAGTAAAGGTGAGGTCACTCTGGATTAAGGGGGGCCCCGTCCAATGACAGGAAGAGGGAATTTTGGACACAGACACAGAGGAGGTGCACAGGAGGGAAGCCCCTGTGATCACGGAGGCAGAGACGGGCGGGGGGGGGCCACCAGCCTGGAGAAGCCTGGAGCCCCCGCCACCCCCGGAAGCTGGAAGAGGCAGGAAGGACCCTCCACTAGAGCCCACAGGGGGAGCGCAGCCCTCCCCACACCTGGATTTTGGATTTCTGGGCTCCCTGGGGTGAAAGAGTAAATGTCTGCTGCTTTAAGCCCCGCTGATGGTGGTCTTTTTCACGGCCGCCCTCGGGGACTGATGTGCTGGGCTGCGGGTAACCGTCCCTGTGTCAGTCCCCCGCCCCCACTGGAGAGACGGCCACACTGGGTCTCCAGCGACCAAGGAAGTCTCAGGGCCAAAGGGTGATGGGGACTCTGCTCACAAGAAACGGGGGCATCCCTGGGACCTCGGTCCTGGCCACACAGAAGGGCCAAGGCACAAGATCCAAACTCACCTATTGGGAGGGGTGCTGGGTTGGGGAGCGGGGCCGCCAGCCTCTCCGAGGTCCAGACAGACGAGGGTGGTGTCTGGGTCAAGGCTGAGCCAATCCAGAGCAGGGGCTCAAACCCACCACCCTGCATTCCAGCTGGGCCTCCTGGCCTCCCCGCCAGAGAATTCTCACGAAGATGTCGAAAGCCGCGTGGGGGTTTGGTCTCCATCAGAAAGACATCAGAAGTCTGTCAAGCGGGAGTTTGGTACAAATATTTCAATAATACATGGAGGCCCAGATTTCTAAATATTCCGTGGTAACATACAGTTAAAATGACTGCAAAGCACTGAAGTTATTCCGTACCCTGAGCCAGACTCCTGAGGTCGGGCTTATTTTGTGTCACATGTGGCTGTNCAATGCAGGAGAGTGATGCATCTGGAACAGTGTGACATTGCCATCCCGCCGAGGGGCCCCAAGACCAGCCCTGCAGCCACACTTGGGGTCTCGACTGCTGTCCCTGGGGGAGGCACTCGCTTCCCCCACCACCCCCCGTGCCTTGTCTAAGCCTCTAGGGAACCCCACCCCCCAGGAGCCCATGAAGACGACCTGGGACTACATCCCAATTTCCCTAATTTTCCAAGTGTCGTTTTCCCATCAAGGGGAAACTGGGGCGCCTGCGTGTCTCAGTCGGTTAAGGNCACAATGGCAGCCCAGGGTCCAATGCGGGGCTCAAACCCAAGAACCGTGAGATCGTGACCTGAGCTGAAACCAAGAGTCAGATGCTTAACAGACTGAGGCCCCCAGGAGCCCCGAAGCATCTGACTCTTGATTTCGGCTCAGGTCATGATCTCAAGGTTTTTGAGTTCAAGCCTCGCACTGGGCTCTGTGCTGACATCATGGAGCCTGTTTGGGATTCTCTCTCTCTCTCTCTCTCTCTCCAACTAAATAAGTAAACTGAAAGAAAGAAAGAAAGAAAGAAAGAAAGAAAGAAAGAAAGAAAGAAAGAAAGAAAGAAAGAAAGAAAGAAAAGAAAAGAAAAGAAAAGAAAAGGAAAGAAAAGAAAAGAAAAGAAAAGAAAAGAAAAGAAAAGAAAAGAAAAGAAAAGAAAAGAAAAGAAAAGAAAAAGGGAAGATGTCCCTCCACCTGTCTGACTCCAAAGCCAGATCGTTGGCCACTTGGCTGTCCCAGTGGGGGTCTGGGTCCCAGGTAGGAGGGAGGCCCCAGCTAGGCAAGGAGGGTCACAGAAGGTCCCTATGGGCCAGGGCAGGGACAAGGGGGCTGGGCTTCTCCAGCCCAGGCCTTGTGGCGTGAGCTGGAGTGCGGGGCTCCACACAGAGCCACAGAGCAGAGAAGCTGGTGCCTTCTGTGACTCCAGCATCAGGCCGGCTCGCTCCTGCTCTGCCGCGGGAGACCCCTGAGACCACCCTGAAGTGCAGGGACAGATCTCGGGGCCTCTGGGAAGTAGAGGCAGTGGGAACTTTGGGGTGGCTTGGAACTAAGTGGGGCATTCTCTCCACATTCTGTGCTCAGACGCTGCCAGTGACGGTGTCTCTCAGAAGTTACAGAGAAGCGGGTGTCAGAAGTAACCAGAGGTTTTGGAAGGCTCTAGAAGTCTCTGGAAACCTCTGGAAGCTTCTGGAAGAAGGCTACGCCTCCCCTACCCCTGCCAGGTTTTGCCCTGAGTCCCCAGGCACTGACCCCTACTTCTTGGCAACAATAGCTCCCAGATCAAAGCCCCACTAAGATCCTACAGTAGTGAGTAACGTTCTGGCATATAGCAGGCTCGGATCCTGAGCAGCCAGAAAACGGGGCAGGCAGGCAGGTGTCTGCTACAACCTGGTCCTGCCCTCTGGATGCACTCAGGGTATTAGGAGACATGTTCACAGCTGGTGTTGAAAGCACAGTGTGGCCAGGGCTTTGATGGAGACTCAGCAGCGCCTCATGGATCTTGTGGGGTGAGCCCTCTGAGCACAGGGTGGGAGAAGCCCTGATGCCCGCCATGCAGAGGGGCAAACTGGGGCTCAGAGAGGTTGTGCTTCTTGCCTAGGGGTGCATGGCCTATAGCGGAGGAGCCAGGCCTAGAAACAGGGTCTCCTCACCCCGAAGCACTGGACTCCCCAGGAGCAGCCCGCTCTGTCGTGGCATCAGATGGAGACAGAACTGCCCACCCCGGTGACTCGAAGCAGCCCCCCCTGAGTACCCACACGCAGGGGCTGCCTGGGTGCCCTGAGCCCACCACGACCCAGCCCGCACCCTCTGGAGTCCTGTTTCTCTGAAAAACACAGTTAACCGCGCTCTCGGGTCATCCGACCTTGGGTCTCAGAGCCGCCTGCACAGACCAAGCCAAACAAAGTGGCCATTTAATTTGGGGAAAACGAGAGATACGCCTGAGCTTCTGGGTGCTCCCACCCCTCGAACAGAGAGCCTTGTGGCAGCCACCTGCCCAAATGACTCTGGCCAGGGTCAATCAGACACGTTCAGGAGCCCAGGTTCGGGGCGTCCCTGGCGGAAGCCACACGGGAGGCCTGGGCTTCCAGCCCGGACAGCGGACATCGGCTGTGTGCACGATTCTCCCTTTGAGCAAAGACTGAGGGCAGCAGCGCCCTCATAGCAGGTTTGGATCTCAGCGGGTCGGGCAGTGGAGGGGGTCGGGGCTCCCCAGCCTCTCCGTGTGTGGAGCTGGTGGTTTGTGTGGGATCGAGCCCACTCAGAGGTCCGGGAGCAGGCTCTGATTGGCCTGCGCCAGTCATGACAGCCTCAACCCCCCTCCAGAGTGATGGCTTAGAGAAGCAGCTCAGCCAATCAGCACAAGGCATTGCCCAGACCCGTCAGGGATGGGCCCAGGGTGGTGCAACCAGAAAAGCTCAGGACAGCTGTGGCTGAGCCCCCTCTGTCGCTCTGACCACTGAGAGGGACCGACGCAAGGTCTAGAACTCTGGCCCCGTACTTGTTGCCTGGAGGCAACCCAGCCTGATAATAGCTCCAACCCACAGGGGCAGACAGCAGGGCATCTGCCGGAGGGCGGGACCACGTCCTGGCTGAACGGCACCCGAATCCGCTGCCACCAGACTTTCCAGCCCGAGGAACCACTTGGAGTTGGGTTTTCTGCTTCCTGAAACATGAGAGCCTGAACCGCATTCAAGACGTGGGCCTGGTAATACGTACCGAGCCCCGTCTGCCCAGGGCCCCAAGATTTGTTCTCGGAGACTCTTCTTCAGGGTCTGCCGTAGGGTCTGAGCCAATCCGTCCATCAGTGGCTCTCGGGTAGTTTTCCATAAACCATCGGCCAAACGAGAAGCCCAGGGCCGAGAACAGGGCATGGACTTCGCGAAGCTTGTGAGTGCCGGATCTGGGACTCGAACCTGGGCCCTCCCGACCCCGGGCTGTACGGCATTCCCGAATTGCAGAATTTCAGCCAGCTGGCCCGCCCAGCCTGGCCAATGGAACTTTGCTGCTAAATTGATACTTTGCAAAACATGCGTGTTTCCAATTGCAGAGTGTTGCTGGGACTTTGAAGCGGCTGCAGCCGCCCCCTGATGTGGTAAAGGACGGAGGTGGCCGGCCTGGTATGGAGACGGATCTTAGAAAACGCTCCGCAGAAGCCCCAGGGCACCCACACGCTGGAAGGCCATCAGAAGGCTGCCCGTCCCCGAGGCCGCAGGCAGCCCGCCGCCCACTTGAAAAGGACCCCGTATCGATTTCACTTGTTTTTCCTTCTTGGTGCCTCCCTAATGAGATGATGCTGGAGTCGAAAATAAATAGATGTGTGGCTGGGTAAATAGATAAATAGATAAATAAGGCGCGGGTTTCTTCCAAGAATGTAGCTTTTCCCTCCCAGGGCTAAGGAGGCGTGGGTTTCCAGCATCTTGCTGAGGTGCTGGGGAGGGGGCCGCCTTGAGAGCAGCCACCAGCCAGCAGCACTTCCTGAACACCTACTGGGTGCAGCCCAGTGCCTTGCTCACCCTCAGTCTGCACGGTGACCCGTCAGAAAGGCAGGCACCGCCCCTGTGCTCAGAAAAGGCAGGTGGAGGGCCGGGGGGGGCGCGGGGGGGAAAGTGAGGTGATTGAGATGTAGCCAATCTGTCTGGAAGCCACAGTCTAATGGTCCCTCCCGGGCAAGGGGCTCACTCAGCAGAACGTCCGAGATGGGGAATTCTCCCCCCGAGAAGTGTGATCGAGAGGCCACCCGGTCGGAGAAGCACAAGGCAGAGGCGTCCTTGGCATCGAGGCTGGTGTTCTGACCAGCACGGGGATGAATGTCCACAGCGGTTGGCACCTAGCTGCTCCCTGAGGAGCCCCCGCCTCTCCCCCTCCCTCCAACAACTAAATGGGTAGTACCTGGGGCAGGGGAGTGGGGACCGGGGACCTGCTTCCGGAGTCTGGTGGTCACACCCATCGGTTAAATATTTAGAACGTCACCCTGGATGCAGATCCAGAAAGCCCAGCTGGGGCCCGACCCTCCATGAAACTTTCCACTCTGCCCACACCCGCCCGGGGCCTCCTCACTGTTCTTCGGGAATGCCAAGCAGAATCCCGCCCCAGGACATTTGCCCCTGTGGTTCCCCCAGCCAGGGAACGCCCCCGATCGGACACCTGGATCAGAGCAGCACCGGCGCCCGACCCCCACTCCCAGCTCTCCGCTGCTCTGTATTCTCACTGCTGTTATCTACTCATTGGTTTACCTTTGTTGCATCTTTTCTCCGGCTGGAAGGTTCACCCCATGCCTCATTCCCTGCCGTATCCTGCACCTCGAACAAAGTCTGGAGCATACAAGGCACATGTGTGATGATGTTGAATGAGGGAATGAATGAAAATGTGTAGCTTGCCTTTCCTGGGCCTTATATGTGCACAGGGGGGTAGCCAGGAGGGGGTGACCCGGGGCCCCTGCCCCCCGGGGGCTCAGGAGCATGCGTGGGACTGAAGCTGGAGCGGGTGGAGAGGAGGGGCACGCTGTGGAGCAGAGCGGAGGCCTGGGGCTCGGGTGGGGACCAGCGAGCCAGAGCGGGGACGCCTGTGTCCCGACTTCCCACTCAAGAGGGGACCCAGCTGTGCCTCCCATGCCGCCCGGAGGCTTCCTCAAGTGGGCGCGGGCCTGTCGGGGACAGGCTCCCCCAAGTATATTTCAGGTCAGGAGCCCAGATTTTTGAAGACAAGACAAATACCACTGTAGATCTTTCTTCATTTAAAAACCGTCCCCAGGGGCGCCTGGGTGGCTTAGTCNTCTCAGACCCTCCCCTGCTCACGCTGTCTCTCTCTCTCCTAGAAATAAATAAAAAATATTAAAAAAATAAATAAAATAAAATAAAATAAAAACCGTCCCCAGAGGGGCGCCTGGGGCTTAGCTGGCTCAGCTTCCAACTCCTGATTTCAGTTCAGGTTTGTGAGATGGGGCCCCACGCCAGGCTCTGTGCTGACGGTGCAGAGCCTGCTTGGGATTCTCTGTCTCCACTCTGTCTCCTCTCTCTCTCTGCCCCTCCCCGGCTCTCACTCGCTCTCTTTCTCAAAATAAAGAAACAAACGTAAACAAACAAACAAACAAAACAGTCCCCAGACATTTCTGTTCCGGGTGATGATTATTTTCTTCTCTGTAATTTTCTGTATGTTCCTAGTTTTCTAGAAAATTAGAATCAGAAAAAAAAACAAACAGTAATTATCATTAAATGATTTTAAGGTAAGAGCCAGATAGAAAGAGTGATCATGTGCTAATAAGCCCACACCATGGAATCTCGTACAGGCATTAAAATTATATTTATGAAACGATTTTAGTGGCATGAAAAATACTTCCATAAGGAAAAAACAAAAACAAAAACCCGAAGCTACTGAATCTGATGCCCTCAACAATGAAGGTGTGTGTGTGTGTGTGTGTGTGTGTGTGCGCATGTGCGCACATATATACAAACATCTGGGAAGGGGCACACCCACGGGTAACACTGCGGGGGGGGGAGGGTGGCATCAGGCTTTTTTTCTCTCTTTATAGTTTCGCAAGTTTTCTCTTTCTCTCAACTATCTTACAAAATGTTTGGAAATGTCTATTTCAAATAAGGGTTGGTGTGCAGCTATGCAAGGTCCAAGCCTTCAGCACACCCTGTTTATCCGTCCAGCCTGCTGGCCAGTCACTGGCCGGGCGTTCAGNCACATCACGTGACCCGGTATCCCCATTCCTAAGAAGATGCCCCCAGAAAACAACTCGACAGGCAGCAGAGGCTATGTGAGCCTTGCTCTATGGGTCGCAGGGTTGTGGGGGAAACGGCAAATGCCTCCTATCGAGCCCCCAGCAGCCCAGGATCGGGTGGAGAAGGGACGGCCCATTCGCAAGATGACTGTGACTGTGGGGGGACGCTCCGGACCCCGGAAAAGGTCGTCGTTACATAGGAAGCAAACCAAGCAGAAAGCTGTGGGCCAGCGTTCAGCGCCCGGCAAACGGCGCATGTGCTCCCGCATCCTAGTACTGCCCACGTTCAAGGTGCAGAGGAGACAGACGGGGTCCTGCCCTGGGGGTGCTTACCTTCCCCCACGAGTCAAAGGGGAGGCAGGGAATCTGAACGTGGAATAAATCAGGAGGTGGAAAGTCAAGAAAAGAGAAAGCCAGGCAGGTGAGGCGAGGGGGAGAGGCTGTAATGACCTCTATTTCTCGCGGAGCATCGCCGGACCTTGTCTCCTCGGAGATGCGTGCAGCCATGTGACTGTGTCCAGGCCGGGGGACCCGAGTAGAGCTGATCCTTGAACAAGGTGAGCGTTAGGGGCACCAGCCCTGTGCCGTCGAAAGTCCGAGTTGACTTTCGACTCCCCCCCCGCCCCACCAAACTTAACTGTTAATAGCTTGCTACTGACCGGAAGCCTCACGAATAATAGAAACAGTTGATTAACACATATTTTTGTATGTTATATGTATTACACGCTGCGTGCATTCTGACAGTGAGGTAGGCCAGAGGCAATGGAATGGCGTTAAGGAAATTGTAAGGGAGAGAGAATGCATTTGCAGCACTGGACTGTATCCATCAGGGAAAAAATATCCGCGCATAGGGGAACTATCAGGTTCAAAGCCGTGTAGTTCAAGGGCGGACTCTGCGAGGACGTCCACGCCTGGTCCACGGAAACTTCCCGCCTGCGGTTCTCTCCCTCCTCCCCAGGAGAGCTGCATGGGGTGGGAAGAGCCACAAGACGGAAGATGCCTGGGCCCCCGATCCCCACGTGGGAAGGAACCACTCACCAGTCCGTCGGGAACACTTATCGCACTTTGTGGGAGCAAGAAGCTCGCGCTGGGTCCTGATCTGCCTGAGGGTATGTGTTCAGCACCTTCCCTGCCTATGGGGGGGCAGGTATTTACAGTGGGGGACCGAGCCCTGGAGGCGGGGTGTTGGAGAAGGCCCTGCCACTCAGACGGCCTCCAGGCCGAGATTTGGAGGAAATCAAAGAATAAACCCAGGGCTCCCCGGTGACCGCATTCCCCGGAGGAGAAGGAGCCCGTGTGGCACAAGTGTGTCTGGGACAGAGAAGAGAGAGAGGCCAGGGCACTGGCCTGAAGAGCAGGATGTGAGGTCACAGAGGGGACGAGAGCCAGGAAACGAGCCAGGAAGCTGGAGTTTGGGACTCCAGCTCTGACTTGGAGAGACAGAGGAGGGTTCCAGACTTCCCGACTTCCCAAGCCCCGCTCTGCTGCTCTGCCTGCAGTGGAGAAGGGGCCACAGGGGCAGGGCAGAAGCAGGCAGTCACCCCCAGGAGCCCGAGCGGGGGGCGGGGGCAGACTGCAGGCGGAGAGAGAAGAAGGCAGGCTGAGCTGGCAGGTAAACTGAGGACAGAATGCAACATGGAGAGGAGAGGCTCAGGGTGCCCAAATCTGGGGCCGGAGTTGGGGAGGGGGGGAGCAGTGAGGGTCAGGGCAAGGGTGAGAGGTGAGGGCAGTGACCATGGGGGTCAGTGCAGGGGTGAGGGGTGTGGGCAGTGACCATAGGGAGCATAGTGCAGAGGTGAGGAGGTGAGGGCAGTGACCATAGTGCAGAGGTGAGGGGTGAGGGAGTGACCATAGTGCAGAGGTGAGGGGNGAGGAGAGGCTCAGGGTGCCCAAATCTGGGGCCGGAGTTGGGGAGGGGGGGAGCAGTGAGGGTCAGGGCAAGGGTGAGAGGTGAGGGCAGTGACCATGGGGGTCAGTGCAGGGGTGAGGGGTGAGGGAGTGACCATGGGGGTCAGTGCAGGGGTGAGGGGTGAGGGCAGTGAAGTGGGGGGGAGAGGGGCAGGAGGGTGGGATTTGGGTGCTGGGATGCTAGAGGGATGAGTACTGGTATCTGAAGCTGCTGCAGGGTGGAGCCCGAGGCCGGACACGTGTAGGGCAGGAGGGGAATCCCGCGAGGCCAGGTCCGTCTACAGGGATGGGAACTGACTGGGGAGGAGGTGACAGTGGATCCAGGGGTGAAGTTCTTCCCCGAGTGAGGGATGACCCAGGGTCTGTAGATGACCAGAGCATGGGAAGCAGAGTCCAATGGCCCAAGTGCAGAGTTGGGGGAGAACATTCTGGAAGAGGAATGAGCAGCAAGAAGGACACCCAGCCTCACTCTGAGCCCTCTGGGTGGGGGGAGGGGAGCCACAAGGAGAGCCTCAGGCCGGCAGGCGGGGGAAGGGATGCACCCAGGAGACGTGGAGGGGCAGGTGGGTGCTGCTGAAGCCCACGCCCCCTTGCCCACCTCTGCACCTGCCCCTCTGGGTGCCTCTGCCTGGGGTTCCCCAGCTCAGCGTGTGCACAGGACCCCCGGAGGCGCCCCCTTTCAGCACCTGGGACAACTGTCAGCCTGCCAGGAAGAAGGTCAGAGATGAAGACCCCAGTCCCCAGCCCGCTCAGCCTTTGGGGACAGGCCCGAGGGGCGTTCTGCACGGCTGAGCGGGGTGCAGCCCCGGGTGCCTACCGGTCACCTGCTCGCGAAAGCACACGCTGAGATTTCTCTCCTGTCGCCTTCCTGGGATCACCTCCCCAGTAAGGTACCTGCCCCCACGCCCTTGTCTCAGGCTCGACTTCGGGGGCAGGGCTGGGGGGAAGTTGCAGCCCGTGTGAAAAGGAATAGACGTGTGGGCGGAGCATCTGGGGCGCGAGGGATGCCCCTGGGCTTCTCACGAGACAGGGACCAGGTGACAGGGAAGAGGCGTTGCGTTTTGGAAAGAGCTGCGGTCTTTCCAGGGGCACCCGGGAGCCCTCCTCGCTCGCGGTCGCGGTGCGGGGCCTCGGGGAGCACACAGAGCTCTCATGTCCCAGCTGTGAAGGGCACGGTTTAATCTTATCCCGATGGGAGAAAGGGTAAGTCCTTTTTTTCCTGTTTTAAAATGTCATCATTCATTTTTTTAGACTTAAAAAGAAACAAAGCACTTTCTTACAAAGCTAAACATAGTCTTACCATATGATCCGGCAATTGCGCTCCTTGGTATTTACCCAAAGGAGTTGAAAACTTATGTCCACACAAAAACCTGCACACGGATGTTTATAGCAGCTTTATTCATAATTGCCAAAACTCGGAAGTGGCCAAGATGTCCTTCAGTAGGTGGATGGGTAAATAAACTGTGGTCCATCCAGACAATGGAATATTGTTCAGTGCCAAAAAGAATGAGCTCTCGAGCCATGAAAAGACATGGGAGAACCTTAAATGTATATTATTAAGTGAGGGAGCCAATCTGAAAGCCACATAGTGTGTGATTCCAAGAGCCGGAAAACCTTGGATTGTGTGTAACTTGTTCTGCGAGGGCTCCACAAGACGAGCAAACATTTCTAATAAATTTTAACTTGATAAACAAGTGAGGCCTCACAATACGAGTCGTACGTGACGCTGAACATCATTGGCAGAAGTCAATGATTTTTCAGGACGTTGGAAGGTGCCCACACTGGCACTGGTGTATTTTTGTCACATCAAAGCACCAATGGACAGTCCTCTGCTTTTCCGTACAAGAGTGAGGTTAGGAAGGCTTCGCTTCCTTCTAGGTCAGGCTGCCTGCAGATATAGACCCTTTCCTCTGCCACCTTATTCCAGTCCCATTAACTGCGGTCTATGACATGAGTTTATTAATACTGATCTGTAGTCAACATCCACGTGAGCGTATCCAATGGCCCCCACCCAGAAAAAGATGCAACTGAGTCAACAGATAGCAGTGATTCCATTAGTGATAGTGAAATTCATCCCACACAATAACCCTCCTCTCTCATGTCTCCCTCACACCAGCCACGAAGGTTTTCAAAGGTAAGTGCAGGGTTCATGTATTTTCCCTTATATTTTGTATTTTCTTTATTATTTTGTATTATATTACATTACTGTAACCATTTTTATATAAATATTTTGGGGTTGTGGAACGAATCATCTGAGTTTCCATTATTTCTTATGGGGAAAGTCGCTTTGATACACACTTTGGATTACAAGCATGTTTCCAGAATGAATTATGCTTGCAAACCAAGATTTTACTGTATAGGATGTTCTGGAAAAGGCAAAACCGCAGAGACAGGAAAATGATCGGTGGTTGTCAAGGGTTTGGGAGACAGGGAGGGATGAACAGGCGGAGCACAGAGGATTTGGGGGCAGTGAAACTGCTCTGTGCGACACTGTCACGGAGGATATGTGACATCATGCATCTGTCCAAACCCATAGAGTATACAGCACCAAGAGTGAACCCTAAGGTAAATGATGGACTTTTTAGCTATCATAGATCAGTGTTGGTTGATTAATTTTGACAGTGTACCACACCGATGCAAAATGTTGATAATAGGGACACCATGTCAGGGGGCAGCAGGTGATATATGGAAACGCTCTGACCTTTCTGCTCTATTTTGCTCTAAACCTAAAAAAACAATGAATACCTGATCCCATATGACCCACACTGTTGGCAGCGGCTACAGCTGGTGTCGGCCTCTGGGGGAACCGCAGGCCCCTCTGGTTGGTCGGAATCTTGCAGCTCCGAGAAGGGACCAGGAGCTGGGACAGCAGGAAGGGCCGGTGTCAGCTGGCTGCTGTCCCCAGGCCCTCTACCCGAGGTCAAGGCATGGTGGCAGCTGCCACTCAGGGGCTCCGTCTGTCCAGGCATCAGAGGGTAAAGGTGGCAGAGTTCGGTGGGTCTGCCTAGGCTCCGGGGCGGCACCCACCTCCACCCTCTGTCTCTGGGCCACACCTGGGCACTTGGGTTGTTGAGTCTCGGCACTTGTAACCCCCCATCGGGCTGTGAGGGTGAGACCAAGAAGCCCTTCCTGCACAGCAGGTCCCTCAGAGCGTGGACGGAGCTCCCCTTCGATGGGCCTTCGAGAGACTGCGTCACATTCCCATGGGACCCATTCCCTGGCTCCCTTCCAAACGCAAGTTGTCGGTGACCTGACCCAAGGGACAGGGTACTCTGTTGTCAGCCAGCAGCCTGGCATTGTGAAGACTAATCAGAGCTGCTTGGGTTACCCATGGAGAGTGCCGGGCAGCCACCGGCTCTGTTCTCCATCTTGCTCCGCCCACCCCGCCCCCGCCTCTCCCCGGTGCCACCCAGTGCCCAGCTCAGTCCTTAATCCTGGGGTTCCAGAGACTGCGGTGGAGGTGAGTGTGAAAGGCCTCAGGCCCCCTTTCCCTTTGCAACTATTAAATCGGACGACCTCATAGAGCCTCTTTGAAAAATGACTCTTGAGGACTTTACGCTCACTGAAATGGGCCAGACGCAAAGACACACGGTCTATGACTCCACTTACCCGATGTTCCAGAATCGTCAAACTCACAGACAGAAAGCAGAAGCGGTAGGCACCAGGGGTTGAAGGGAAGGGGGGATGGGGGGGTCAGTGGGACTTTTGAAATAAAAATCATATACTTTAAAAAATATTTTTAATGTTTATTTTTGAGACAGAGAGCAAGCAGAGGAGGGGCAGAGAGAGAGAGAGAGAGGGAGACATAGAACCCAAAGCAGGCTCCAGGCTCCAACCTGTCAGCACAGAGCCCAACGCAGGGCTCAAACTCATGAACTGCGAGATCATGACCTGAGCCAAAGTCGGACGTTTAACCAACCGAGCCACTCAGGTGCCCCCCATATCATATACTTTTAGGATGAGCCACCAATGATCTGATAAACATACAGAGAAATGAAGACTTCAGCGAAGCTAACAGACATGTTGTCTCCCCACGTGACTGCCTTGCATGCGTGGTGACTGCGCCTAAAATCTACTCTCTGAGCACATTTCCCACGTTTAGTCCAGCATTAACTGTGGCCACCATGCTGAACATCAGATCTCCAGACCTATCCGTCCTACACAATACACCTTGCATTTCCTGATCAACATCTCCCCTTCCCCCACCACCCCCAGCCCTTGGAAACCACCGTTCTACCTTCTGCTTCTAGCTATTCTATTCTCAAATAAGTGTAATCATGCAGTTTGGACAAAGGACCTGAATAGACACTTTTCCAAAGAAGACATCCAGATGACCAACAGACGTATGCTCAACATCACTCATCATCAGGGATATGCAAATCAAAACCACAATGAGATACTACCTCATGCCTGTTAAAATGGTTATGATAGATAGATGATTAGATAGATAGATAGATAGATAGATAGATAGATAGATAGATAGATAGATAGATAGATAGATATTGGATAGATGATGAATGATAGATGGAAAGATGGATGATAGATAGTGGATGGTAGATAGATAGATAGATAGATAGATAGATTATAGCTAGCTAGCCAGCTAGCTAAATGGATGGATGGATATATGGATGGATGATAGACAGACAGATAAATAGATAGATGATAGTTGGGTACATGTATGTACGTATGTTTAGATAGATAGATAGATAGATGAGTAAATAAAAGATGCAGGGAAAAAGAGACCTGTGTGTATTGTTGACAGGAGTATAAATTGGTGCAGCTATAATGGAAAACAGCAGGGAGTTTCGTTCCTCAAAAAAATTAAGAACAGAACTACTAAATGCCCCAGCAATCCCTCTTGTGCATATACGTCTGAAGGAGATGAGACCACCATCCTGATGAGACACCCCCACGGTCGCTGCAGCGCTGATCACGATGGCCAGCATACAGAAAGAGCCTAAGTGCCTGTCGGCAGATGAACAGATAAAGAAATGGTGGTATAAAAACATAATGAAATGTTATTCAGCCATAAAATAGGAGATCCTGCCATTTGCAACCACACGGGTGAATGTGGGGGACACCAGGCTACGTGACATAAGCCAGACACTGGGAGTTAGTGACTCACCCGGACAGAGCTCCAGTTTGGGCAAGTGGAAAGTTCTGGAGAGGAATGGTGCTGATGTTGGACAACAGTGTCAATGTACCTAGCGCCACAGAACTGCGCACCAAACACAGTTAAGAGGAGAAATCGTATGGTGTGTATATTTTACTACAACAAAAAATAACAAAACGCCACCCACCTGAAACTCTAGAATAGGAAATAATCTTTGTTCCTTTGAAATGCAGATGAAAGAAGAGCGGCCCAGAGTCTCACAGGACCTCGTCTTCAAAGCTCTGCATAAAAAGTAAATAAAGCACTTGAAAACTAAAAAGTACACTTAAAAAATCACCCTGATGGGGCACCTGGGGGGCTCAGTCAGTTAAGCGTCCGACTTCAGCTCAGGTCATGATCTCACGGTTTGTGGGTTCGAGCCCCGCGTCGGGCTCTGTGCTGACAGCTCAGAGCCTGGAGCCTGTCTTTGGATTCTGTGTCTCCCTCTCTGTCTGACCCTCACCTGCTCATGCTGTCTCTCTCTCTCTCTCTGTCTCTCAGAAATAAATAAAACATTTTTTAAAAAATCACCCTGTTAATAAAAATGTATATATTTTTTAATTTTTTTAATGTTTATTTTATTTTTGAGACAGAGACGCTCAACCGACTGAGCCACCCAGGCACCCCTCGACGTGTCTATTTGGATTTGGGATGATTTGAATTGGTGGTCATTCTTGGGGCTAAAGCTCCCCTGACATTCTACAGCTTGAGACCCCTGGCTGACACCCAGCTGGAGCTCAGTGAGTGATGACAGAATGTTCCGGAAGGAGCTTCGGCGAGTCCCAGCACAGGGAGTACTTTGGTCTATGCCATCTGGTTTCCCAGCTTGCAGATCTCTGTCCCTCCTGCCCTGCTCCTCTAGTGAAGACTTCCTGTGTTCCCCAGTCCCCGCCTTCCTCTCCAAGGCCACCACAAAGCAATCTCCTCCATCCTTCCTTGGCCTGGAGGGTCCCAATACCAACAGAGCAGGGTGTCAGCTCTGCAGGCACATTTTCTGCTGACATGCTACTTCTTGCACCCTCCCCAGGAGAGGGAAATGCCACGGTCATGGCTGTCTCTCTCTCAGCACTCCCCAGTCCAGTGTCTGCTCCCAGCAGCCACTGGATGGATGGATGGATGGATGGATGGATGGATGGGTAGATGGTTGGATGGATTGGTGGATGGATGGATGGATNCCCTGCCTGGAAGGAAATGGAGGACCCCAAGGCAGGATGCCGCCACTGAGCACGCAGGCTCGTGCCCCCACCGCGTCCCGAGGGCCTGCAGGGAATGCCCCCCTCAGTGTGCGGGGGGCGGGGGGGGCAGAGACTGGAAACCCCGCCCCCACAGGCACGACTTCCCCCTCTGAGAGGGGAAGGAGGCTCTGCCTGCGAATCCCCTGACCGGAATCTCATAGAAGGAATTGAAAACCAGCATAACCTCTCTGCTCAGACTCTACCAACGATTTAAACAATTGATAGGAAAAAAACAGCTTTTTTCTGTCTTTCTTTCTTTCTTTCTTTCTTTCTTTCTTTCCTTCCTTCCTTCCTTCCTTCCTTCCTTCCTTCCTTCCTTCTTTCTTTCTTTCTTTCTTTCTTTCTTTCTTTCTTTCTTTCTTTCTTTCTTTCTTTCTTTCTTTCTTAGTGCTGGCAGCCAGCTTCCCACCCATTTCCAAAGATCTGATGCCCTTCGGGGACACAGCAGCTCTCCCTGAAGGGGACAAGTGTCCTGGGAGAGTGAAGGACGGCCACCCTGCCCCGGGCGGGCAGAGCCGAGCCAGGGGGCGCCCGGGCAGCTGCCTGGCAGGAAGGCAGGGGGCCCGGGCAGCGCTGTGGGAACCCCTAGGGGCAGAGAGCGCTGGGCGCTGGGCAGGAGTGGCCGCTGGGCGCGGGGCTGGCCTCCTCCCTGCCCACAGACCGCGGCCCCAGGACGACCCGCCCGGCAAACCCACTGGGCCTCCAAGTAGGAAAAACACCGCCGCTGGATCCACGGCTTTGCAGATCCCGGAGACCGTGCTGGGGGCCCACGCCCTGACCTCCCACCTGCCCGTCTGTCCCCGGCCGCCCCCTCCCTCCACTGCCTCCCTAAGCCCGCACCCCCGCACCCACACACAGTCTGCAGGGCCGCCGCGCCCTGGGGACAGGCTTCTGCAGCCCGCGAGGCTGGCGGACGTCGGAGTGCTGAGCCCTGCGCTGGGGAGAAGCGNCCAACCGAAATCACGGGGAAAACCTGTGTCGTGTTTTTCTCACCTGCTGTCCTCCAGCCTGGGGACGGACCTGCTGGGGGTCTATTTCTAGGACCGCCCACCTCCTAGAAGCATTTCTCAGGACCTTGGGTTTTTGACAAATGAGTCACAGAGCCACACAGTCAGCGATAGGAAAGGCAGTTTTGCCAGGGCCTCAACTTGGACCAGAACATTCCACTTCAAGTTTCACGGAATAACCGCATTGGACAGAACCTCAGGGACCTGCGGACGGTTTTACAGGTGAGGAAACTGAGGCCTAGAGAGGCAAAGCGCCTCCCCTTGAGGGGTCGAGGGACTTGGGGCCAAGGGGGCAGGGAATCTGGCCGGCTGGTGTCAGCACCGCATCGGAACCAGGCTAGGGCTGCTGGAAGTGGGCTTCCTGGAGGAGGTGGGGCCTGCACTGGGGTCTGGCGGCTGAGTGGGCTCATGCATCACCTGGAGGGCGAAGCAGGAGGCTCCGGGACAGGCCCCTCCCTGGTCCCACGTGAAGAGTGAGGCTGGAGCAAACCCTGGGGACCCTCTCTGTGCCTTTGAGCAGAAAATGGGGTTCTTCTCACGTCTCAGGGTCCTCAATGAGGCAAGGCCACACGCACCTCCCCCGAGGGCTGGCACCGGCTGTGAGGCACCCAGCACGGGTGCCCTCGGCCCCGCTAGCTGCTTAACCCAGAGAGCACGCGATCTGCCGGCATCCTCTCTGCAGCTGGCATAGCTCACCGCAGCCTGAGAACCCTCTCGAAATTCCAGGGTTCTGAATCTCAGCCTCAGCTCCATCCTCCTGGGGTTCAAGTTCCTTCAGTGTTGGCAGAATCCAGCTTCCTGTTTACTCGGGGGTGAATGGGGAGCGGGGGTCAGGAGAGCCTCTTACCAGACTCCGAAGGCGTCTGGGACCCCGCGAGGCCTTTATGAAGCGCGTCGATGAATTAAGTAGAGACGAATTGTGAACACGAGGATGAAATTTCCCTTGGAAGACACTCAGGTCTAATAATTAAGTGAAAAATGACTTGGCAAATAGATGTGGGATTTTGCCGTTCCCAGAACATTTGAAAAGATGTTTGACTAATCCCAGCCCTGGGTGGGGCTCGGCCTTTCAGAAAGGGCAGCGGTGGGTGCTAAACAGCTGGAGGCCACGTGCCTGAAACCCACAGGCCCGTTGACTTTGAGCCTTTTCCTCCCTTAAACATCTAGGAATCAAGTTGAGCTTGGAGGGAGGGCGGTTTTCCAGAGACCCCAACTTCTGGCCTCCGCCGGCTGGATTCCTTGGTCTTCCCTAAACCCTCAGCAGAATCTACTCGGGTGCTAATTCCAGAGGGGCCTTTCAAGAAATTCTGCAGATGATTCAACTGCTTTCAAGACTAGAAAACTTTTTATTCTGATTAACAGGCAAGCAAAACGGCACTCCCCACAGACACACGACAAAATCAATGCTTTCCCAGCGACAGTGCTATCATTGTGTCCCTGAGGCTGCTCCTCATTGTCAGGAAGGTTCCAGAAGACCTTGACGGCACAGACGGAAATATCACAATGGCTTCCAGGAAATTCCCTGCCAGTGTCTGCAGCTGCTGCGGCCCATTTCTGGGGCAAAGGCGACACTGCGCTCCGCTGGCCTCGCGCCGGGTGCTGTGTCTGCCACTTTGCTCAGAGCCTCCCTCCCTGTAGCCTCGTCTCTTCCTGCTGCCTGCAGGCGGCCAGGGGTGGCCTGAACAGCTTCCCACGTGCCTTTCCCAGCACGCCCTGGGACTCAAGGTACAACTCCTGCCACGTCGCGTAAGGCAGGTCCCTGGTCACCGGCACTGCTCACCCAGGTTCCCACGGGCATCCAGCGGCAGTTGTGTTATGGCCTCATGGCCTACTGTGTGTCAGAGACACCTGGGCAGAAAAGACACAGCCCATGTCCTCGAGCAACCCACAGGAGGAAGAAACAACCCAACAGATCATTACAGACCACTGTGAGAAGGGGTATGTATTTACTTGTTCATCCATCCACCTGACTACCCACC
>NW_027530380.1:883165-897108 GCF_008692635.1 Crocuta crocuta | reverse complement strand
ATCCATCTAACAAGTGCCTATTGAGAAGTGTGTTAATTTCTCTACCCCTCCATCCCACAAGCTGGGTGACTTAAAACAACGGAAATGTGTTCTCACACAGTCCTGGAAACCAGAAGTCCAAAGTCAAGGTGCTGGCAGGGCTGCGCTCTTTCTGAAGTCTCTAGGGAAGGAAGCTTCTTTGCTTCTTTCAGCTTCCAGTGAGATCACCAGCAATCCTCAGTGTTCCTTGACATGCGGCAACATTTTCCAGTTTCTGTGTCCATAATCACATGGCTTTCTCCCTGTGTCTCTGTGACCAAGTGCCCCTTTCCTTATAAGGACGTAAGTCATGTGGGTTTGGGGCCCATCCTACTCCGTGTTGACCTCATCTTCACTTATTACACTTGCAACAACCCATTTCCAAGTGGGGTCACCCTCTGAGGTTCTGGGAGGCGATGCATGTTGCGGGGACACTATTCAACCCAGCACGAGATTCTTCTAAGAGCAAGGAAGCTCAAGCCTCTATCTTCATGGAGTTCGCAATTCTGGGGAAGGCGATAGACTACACTAAACAGGCAGACACCTGCTAGAATGCCCAGGAGAGAGAAGCACTCTGCAGGGGTGAGCTAAGGAGCTCCAGTGCGCTGGGGTTGCCGTGGTCCATGCAGCAGCTCAGAAAGTCCTTTGAGGAGGTGCTACCTGCAAAGAGGAGCCTCGTGACCATTGCTCTGGCAGAGGGGACCCGGTGCACCCAGCTCGAATGGCCAGGAGGGGGCCCAGTGGCCGGCACAGAGGGCAAGAGGCGGGCCGCAGGCCCTGCCCAGGCCGGGAGCACACGCACCTTCCCTCACTGTGCCTGGGACTTGTGGGCTTGAGGGAGCTTGACGTCCATTGTCTTGTGCATTTCTCACTATGATTCTGCAAACATGGGCAAGACAGCCCAGCCCGGAAGCGCAGGCATTTGGAAGTGAGCTCCAGCACATCACTCAGATGTGGGGCCCTAGCCATGGATGCTGCCTTCCGGTAACTTCCAGCCTGCTTTTCTACCGGCACATGGTGGGGTTGCCCTTCCCCATCCACCTGACGGTAGGTGGGGCCATATGACTTGCTTCCACCAAAAGAACGAAAGAGAAGTGACAAGTGCCACCATCCCCTAGAGAGAGCATCCTACACTGTCTAAAAGAGTTGGCTCTTGTCTCGGCCTGGGTCCTGCCACAGCATCACCTGGAAGCTTGTTACAAATGCCCCACGTGGACCCACAGAACCAGAATCTTGGGGACAAGATCCCCGAGAGCTGAGAAGCTCTATTTGAGAGAGTGGAGCCCGAGAGAAGGCTTCAAACCTGATCCTTTGTGAGGGATGTGCAAGTCTAGGGTCGCAGGGGTGAGGGAAGAGGGTGTGAAGTGAGGCAAGATGCCCAGGAAAGCGGAATGCTGTGCAGAGATGCCCAGGCGTCTGGGCAGGAACTGCATCTCAGAGTGGCTCCTACCTCATTTCCCTAAGCTCCTAAAAGTTAACCAGATGGGGAGCAAGTACTCAGCGGCTATGGCTTTCTTTTTCTGGCGATGAAAATGTTTTGGAACTAGGCAGAGGTTGTGGTTGCATAGCGTTGTGTAAGCACAAAAGACCATTGAATTGCTCACTTTAAAATGGTTGGTTTTATGTTTTATGAATGCCTCAATTAAAAAAATTTAATGTTTTATTATTTATTTTTTGAGAAAGAGAGACAGACAGACAAAGCATGAGCAGGGGAGGGGCAGAGAGAGAGAGAGACACCGAATCCAGTGGTGCTGGGCTTGGATGTAGGGCTTGAGTCCACAAACTGCAAGATCATGACCTGAGTAAAGTCGGACACCCAACTGACTGAGCCACCCAGGCGCCCCTATGAATGTCTCAGTTAAAAAAAAAAGGTTTATACCATGAAATATCAGCCTCTTATACGTCATACTTTATGGTAAATAACTTTTCCCTAAAGTGTATGAAGAAGGTGAAGATGTCTACTCTCACTACTCCTATTCAACATCATAGTAGAAATCTTAGCCAATATGATAAGGCAAGAAAAATAAATGAGTATAGATTGGAAAGAAAGAAATAAAACTATCCCTATTCCCAGTTAACATGATCATCTACATGGAAAATCCCAAGAAATCTACAGCAGCAACAACAAAACTCTCCCAGGACTAGTAAGTGGGTTTAGCAAGGTCATAAGATATAAAGTGACTACGCAAAAATCGATTGTATATTTGTATGTTGGCAACACACAACTGGAACATAAAAATTTTTAAACAGAATGATTTACAATAAGTCCTAAAAAAGTAAAATGATCAGGTATAAATCTAACAAAATATATATAGTATCTATATGCTGAAAACTGCTAAGTGAAAAGGAAGGAATTCAACCAATACCTAAATAGAGAGAAATACCATGTTTGTAAACTGGAGCTCAACCCAGTACAGGTGCCAATTCTCCCAAGTTCACCCATAGATTAAGTGCAATTCCAAACAACATCTTAGTGTGATCTTTTTTCTTTAAATAGATATATACAAACCGGTTCTAACACTTGTATGGAAAAGCAAAGGAATGAAAATAGCTAAAAATAATTAGAAAACATTAAAGTTGAAGCAACCATATCATTCAGTTTTAAGATATACCATAAAACTGCAGTAATCAAGACACTGTGACGTTGGCTGGGGATGGATGATAGAGACCAATGAAACAGAATAGAGGCCCCGGAAACACATCCATGTAAAATTTGACAGAGTGATCTTTAACAAAGGTGCAAAAGCTTTCAATGAAGAATGATCTTTTTATAAATGGTGCTGCAACGTCCATGTGCAAAATAAATTAATAAATAAACTTCAACCAAAATGTCACATCTACAAAAGTTAACTCAGAGTAGATTACAAACCTAACTATAATACATAAGCCTACAACATTTTAACCAAAAGATCAATGAGAACCTCTCTGTGGCTTGGAGCTAGGCAAAGAGATCTGAACATGGCACTAAAGGCATGAAACAGAACCTATAAATCAAACTTCATTAAAAATAAAAGTATTTGCTCTGAAAATGACATCACTCAAAGAATAAAAATGCAAATTACAGACTGCGAAAAAATATTTGCAAGCCATATATCCAACAAAGGGCTTATATCCAGAATATATAGTTTTCAAAATTCAATAGTAAGAAAACTATATACTTGACCAAACCACCAAATTGAAATGTGTGTGGAAACTTGAACAGTCACTTTACCAAAGAGGGTGTACAGAGAGTGATAAGCTTACAAACCTTCTCTCATTAGCCATTAAGAAAACACAAGCTAAATGAAGCATCAATCCTCAACTATTAGAAGAGCTAAAATTAAAAATACTTACAATACTAAGTGCTGACAAGGATGTGGAGTGACAGAAACTTTTGCCTGCTGTTGGTGGGGATGCAAACTGATACAGCCACCCTGAAAAACAGTTTGTCCATTTCTTAAGAAGTCAAACACACACTTCCCCTATGACCCAGCCATCCCAATCTTAGATATTTACCCTAAAGAAACAGAAATGTGTGTTCACACAAAACTTATGTGCAAATGCTTATGCAGCTCTATTCATAATGGTCCAGATTGGAAACAACTAAAATTCCCTTCAGTAGGTGAGTGGATGAACAGGCATACGATGAAATACTCATCAGCTATAAAAAGGAAAAACTTGGGGCACCTGGGTGGCTCAGTCGGTTGAGCGTCCAACTTCGGCTCAGGTCATGATCTCACAGTTCGTGGGTTCAAGCCCCACATCGGGCTGTGTGCTGACAGCCAGCTCAGAGCCTGGAGCCTGTTTCAGATTCTATATCTCCCTCTCTCTCTGACCCTCTCCTGCTCACTGTGTGTGTGTCTCTCTCTCAGAGATAAATTTTTAAAAAATTAAAAATAAAAAGGAAAAACTTGCATCAATTTACATGACTCTCAAAGATAGTATGGCCAGTGAAAGAAGTTAGTCTGTAAAGGCCACATACTCTGCGGTTTTGCTTACAGGACACCCTATAAATGGCAAAATTACAGTGACGCCGAACAGACCGGGGGTTGGAGGAAACGACGACTCTGAAGGAACAGCACTAGGGAGTTTGGGGCGGGTGGGCAATAGAGCTCCTCTGTATCCTGACTCCTGCCCGGGGTGGTGGTGGTTACATGAATCCGCACAGGGAACTGTGCATTCTCTCCAGTAAAAGTGAATTTTCCTGTATGATTATCTTTAAATGAAAGAAACAGAAATGGATGGAGATAGTAGACGGCATCCGAGATAACAGCTGGAAAAGGCTTAATGAAGAATCTGTCCAGAACGTAGCCCAGGGAGAGGACATGAGGATCGTGCGGGAGACGGGGGAATAAGGTAAGAAAATCTAATAGTTTAGTTGGAGATAAAAGGAGGGGATGGAGAGACAGAACATTCGAAGAGATCATGGCTTGTAAAACCCTCAGCAAGAAAAATACATTTTAAGATAAGTTCACAGTGGATGCATACCAATAAAATGTCCGCACCGCAAGTTTTAGAAGTGTCCAAAAAGGAAAAGATCATTGACAAAAGAACACCGATCGCATTAACTGGGGTCTTCTCAATGACAACAGTGAAAGCCAGGGGTGAGTGAAATAACACAGGAAACTGAGTAATGGCCCCTGAAGATGTCAGCTTCTGAATGCCCAGAACCCATGCACATGTGAACTTTCACGGTGAAAGGAGTCCTTAGATGGCGCAAAGTAAAGATCTGGAGTTCGGGAGATTGTCCTGGGTCACCTCAATGGGTCCACTGTATCCCAAAGTGTCCTTATGAGAGGGATGCAGAGGGACGTATGACTAGGAAGCAGAAGAAGGCAGAGTTTGGGGTGATGCCACCAAACTTCAAAGAACACCAGCCCCTAGAAGCGAGGGGGGCAAGAACAGGTTCTCTCCTAGAGCCTCGAGCAGGGCCAAAGTCCCAGTAACCCTAGGGTTCAGCCCCGTGAGCCACATTTCAGACCCCTGACCTCTACAAGAGGGTGAGCGTGCGTTGGTTTACACCACTAAGATCATCTGAGGCAGCACCAATGGGAAATGAATACAACTATCTCCACTGCATTAAAAGACTATAACTCTCCAACCTAGAATCCTATACTCGGAGAAACCATTTTTCAGAGACATGAACGAAGTGAAGATATTTTCAGACAATAAAAAACAAAACAAAACTGAGTTTAAAATCCAGATACTCTTAACCAAGGGCAATTCTAAAGGACAGACTCTACACAGAAGAAAAATTAGTCCAGAAGCGAGATTTGAGATACAATAAGAAACACAGAGAAAATGTACTAAGAAGTATGTGGGTGAATTTAAACACATGTTGACTACATTAACCCCCGTAATTTGGGGGGTGGGGAACAGAATGAAACTAGACTACTGCACGAAACTAACACATGGGTTGAAAGACAGAATGGGAATAAAAGTGAATTGAGGTCTTTGCATTATTTGGAAGGAAAATGAAGATGTTGATAAATTTTAAATTGTGTATATATACACACAAATATAATATATGTATTACATATATAGTATTTTATGGAGATCCTTCTGAACGTAAGAATGTAAGGATACTATAAGACAAAGACTAGAAAAACATATACCAGGCTGTACAGACCAAAAAAGGATGATGTAGTGGTATTAATATCAAACATAATAGACTTTAAACACAAAGATTACTATATGAGGAAAAGGTTCAATGCACAAGAATCTTTAATGATTCTAAAATTTTGTACACCCAGTGGCTGAGCTTCAAAATGTAAAACAAAAATTAACCGGATTTGAAAAAGAAATCAGTAGGGGCGCCTGGGGGCTCAGTCGGTTAAGCGTCTGACTCTTGGTTTCGGCTCAGGTCACGATCTCACAATTTCATGAGTTCAAGCCATACGTCAGGCTCTGTGCTGCCAGCACAGAGCCTGCTTGGGATTCTCCACCTCCCTTTCTCTCTGTCCCTTCCCTGTGCTTGCTGTCTTGGTCTCTCTCAAAATAAAGAAAATCTAAAAAAATAAGAATAATAAATCAGTAAATTTAACAAAGAGAGATTTTCATATTTGTCTCTCAGTAACTAGCAAATCAAGAAGACAAAACTCAGTTGAATATCGAGATATTGCAGAGTAAATTAAAAGCTTTACCTAACGAATATTCATAAACTGTTGTACTTAACAATAGGAAGATGCATATTCCTTTTTTAATGTTTTATTTATTTTTGAGAGCCAGAGAGAGAGGGAGAGGGAGAGCATACGCAAGTGGGGGAGAGACAGAAAGAGAGGGTCCGAGGATATGAAGTGGGCTCCACGCTGAAAGCAGCAAGCCCGATGCGGAGCTCGAACTTACAAACCACAGGACCATGACCTGAACCGAAGTCGGATGCTCAACCGACTGAGCCCCCTCAGGTGCCCTGAAAAATGCACATTCTTTATACGCACATAGAATACATTTGCAAAAATTAACGTCACACTAGACATGAAGCTAGCCTCATCTGATCTGGGGTCCACAGACTACATTCTCTGATCTCAACGCACTTAAATTAGAAGTCAGTAGCAGAGAGATACTTAGAGGAAACCCAAATGTGTGCCCTAGAATACCAGCATCTAAACGTCAAAGAGAGGGTGTCGGGCTGGCTCAGTCGGTAGTACACACAACTCTAGGTCTCGGGTGCTGAGTTCAAGCCCCATGTCGGTGTAGAGATTACTCAAAAATAAAACCTTTAAAATTTTTTTTAAATTAATAAAACCAAGGTGAAAGAAAAGCATCATAGCACAACTTTTCAAATACCTAGAACCAAGGATTAAAAATATATGTATTTCACATTACAAATGATCAGATGCAGCATGTCATGGACTGGATGGATGCTCGTGTCCCTTCCAAATTCAAGTGTTGAAGCCCTAACCCCCAATGAGATGGTGTTTGGAGATGGGGCTTTGGGGGGTGTTTGGGTTTAGATGACATCATGAAGGTGGGTCCCCTGTGATGGCATTAGTACCCTTATAAGAAAAGGAAAAGGCCAGAGCTCTCTTTCTCCATCGTGTGAGAACACAGTGAGAAGCCAGCCACCAGCAACCCGGGCCGAGAGCTCTCAGCGGGAGCCCCATCAGCCGGCACTCTGATCCTAGACTTTTTGCGTCCAGAACCGAGAGAAGTACATTTCTGTTGTTCAAGCCACCTCGTCGATGGCATGCTGTTAGAACAGTCCGAGTTAACTAAGACACAGCACATGCAATACTTAAAAGGGAATTTAGAGTCCTAAATAGTTGATAATAAGTCCTGTCCAAATTGAGTTTATCCCAGAAATGAGAGACTGGTTTAGAAAATCTATTAATGGAATTTACCACAATAACAGATTAAAGGACGAAAGCCACACGATTGTTTGAAAAAATGCAAAAAGTAAGCATTCAATAAAATTCAGTATCTAATCATGGTTTTAAAAATCTTAGGAAAAAAAACAGGAATAGAAGAGAACTTCATTAATCTGATAAAGAACATCTATCAAAAAAATACCCCCAATAATCATTATAGCTGACGGAGAAATGCTAATGATGGAGAAATGCTAAATGAATTCCGTTTAAGATCAAGGCTCAGATTCTTCTACCTAACATCAATCTCGTGGTCCTAACCTATGAACTAAGGCACGAAAAGGAAATACAATAAGGTAGAGAAAAATTCTTGTTGCTTGCCGATGAAAATAGTGTCGACACAGAAAATCCAAACAATAGCCTGTGGGAAATCATTAACGAGAGACCTGAACAAGGCAGTGGGTACAAAATCCATAAACAAAAGTCAACTTCGTTTCTATAGAGCAGCAACAGTTAGACGCACCAGTTTTGAAAAGATGCCCTTTGTAACAGCAACAAAAACAAATGACGTGCTCACGCTTGTAAATAACCTAGGAGTACATCTAACAAAAATGAATCTATAATGCAACGGGTTTTTGGACAAAACACTCAATAACATAAAGGTGTTGGCTTTCCCCAAAAGTGTATGTATGTAAATTTAATAGTTTCCGTAGCCCCCCGCCATGATGTTTTAACTCTTCTTTAATGTATTTCATTGAAGTCTGTATCCTGTACAAGGATAATTATACCCTAGCCCTGAAACCATGGGTAAGGTCAGAGTTTCCTCACTCCCCCCCAAAAATCAAGAGAATGGAAACAGGTGGTCTGTAAAATCCCTTCCTGTGCTGAAATCAGGATCTCAGGGGTGGGGGGGGGGAGGGGGCGGGCATAATGCATCTGACACTTCTCTGCCCCTCCTCCCCTGCCCTGCGTACCGGGGGGGAGCGGATGACGCATCCCGGCAGGAACGGGTCTAAGACTCCACCCCGAAACCTTGTCTTCTACCAGGAAGGAAATGCAAAGCAAATCATGACACATCCAAAACATTATGTAACCGCTGTAAATGGCATTTAAAGGATTTTAGAAACATGGGAAACATTCACGGCCTGCTAAGCAGAAAAACCTTGCACCTATACTCTGGGTACAATATCAAACGCAAAGACAGGACCCGGCTGCCCGGCTGCCCAACTGGTCAGTTCTCCCCTGGAAGACGTGTTTTGGTCGGTCCACGTGTTATTTTTAATTCTGATTGTCTGACACGAAACGTTTGGAAATGTCACATAAATCTCCGGACTTCCAGCTTCTCTTAAAGATGTAAAGATGGACGAACACTGGGCCGGATCGCCGGGGGGCAGTGACCGGGCTGTACTGGGCGTGGCCTCGTGCTCGGGGCTGCCGCTGTCCTGCTGGCCAGGACCCCTCGGTCCCGACTCTCTGGTCCTGAGCCATGGTGACACCTGCAGTGTAAGGCCGCGTCAGTGCCTTCATGATTTTTTCCTGCTCTTCCCTTTGCCTGCAATGCCTTTCCACCCCTCTCTTCCGACAAACTCCTGACCATGTTTGAAGCCTGAGCCTGTTGAACCTGCAGATGGGACCGACTCCCACACAGCCTGGAGCCTGGGGGAGAACATGTGATCCTGTGCGTCCCCCAAGGGTCAAGGCCAAGCCATCACCCGGGGATACGGACCGCATTTCATTCTTCCTGGAAGCCCCCAGCATCTGACACCAAGTGAGCACAGAGCTGAAAGAGACTAGAAGAGACGTAACGGGTGAAAACCAAATTGTGTCAGACGGACGGCACCGCTAGAGCTTTAACGCTCTCTCCAAACGAAACCCAGGAGGTGGCATCAGAGGGGAGGCTGCCCTGCCTGGGAGGGACCACAGTGTCCCCACAGAGCTCTTCCTTCCCCTCCGGGACAGGTCCCTTCCTGTGTCCCTTCCTGGTTTCTGGCCTATTGTCTGTCCATCCCCCCCAGGGAGGTAAGAGCCGGGGGCCAGGACCGAGTCTGCCTTGTTCAGAACTGTGTCCTCAGTGTCCACAGCCACAAACATTTGTTGAATGACTGATGGAATGCCTGGTGACCTGGAACTCTGGGAGTGAAGAACAGGGTTTTGGTGGAAGGTTCTAGACCAAAGCTGGGGCCCTGACCCTGGAAAGCCCCCAGATGAGCCCTTCATGTCCCAAGCTGGGGTTACGGTGAAGTCAGTCAACGACTTCAGGGTCCTTATCTCAGGCAGCCCCGCCCCCAGGCAGCCCGGCCTCTGCTCAAGTCCCGCCCCCAGAGCCATCATGCCCCAGGTAAGGCCCCCAGACCTCTCCAGAAACTTATTGCCAGGCCCCACCGACAGTCTGGCCCCGCACCCACAGCCCCTCGAGCCACCAGCTCTCAGAAGGGCCTAGGGTGGGCCCGGGGCCCCCGGGAACATGAGGCGGACAGTCCAGGGTGCCCAAGACCCTGCTGAGTGGGCTGGGGGCCCCTCGGGAGCAAGCTGTCACCTGCCCTCTGCCTGCGTTCCCGGCTCTGCCGTGTGAACAGGCGCAGGGCCTGAGTGAGAGAGGTTCAGTGGGCGCACGCCGGACCCAGGCAGAGCCCGGCCGTCCACGCGGAGTGCGGCCCCAGAGAGCAGCGGGCAGCTGTCACCTGTGCTCTCGGCTGCCCGGCGGGTCCCCCCCGTTTCCAGCGAGGAGCAGCGGGGTAGAGGGGCCCCTGCCCCCTGCCTGGTGCTCTCCCCACGCCCCCCTTGTCTGTGCCCTGAAGAACCCAGAGGGCCCCCCAGCACTGAGATGGTGGTCAGCGTGACCTACTGGGAGAAACCCACCATGTCCCCAGCGGGCCCACCCCCTGGCCCCAACCCCCCCCCGGGGGCCCCCACCTGGGAAAGCCAGCTTTGTGCGGGTTCCTGGTGACTTGGGCTGGCCGGGAGCACCCAGACATCACAGGAAGAGGCGCACTGGTCCCTGAGGGTGACCTTCGCATGCCTGCGGCAGCCTGATGGCCATGGCGACCCGGAGAAAACTCCGGCATGTCCGTTTTGTGGGACGCTCTCGGGACTGTGGACGCCGGGGGGCCTGGGATAGCCAGTCAGCTCCGGGCCGAGGATGGGGCTCAGAGGACATCGTCCCCTCCCCCCCATAAACAGCTTAAGGGGACACCGTGTGTCCATCTGCTTATGTTGGTGTCGCTCTGTTCCCGGAAGCCCACTCCACTCGCCCGGAAGCTGCCATTTTGGGCACGGGATCTACAAGACAGGGCCCTGGAGCCACCAGGTCAGGGCGGCCCCGGGAGCAGCTGGTGTGGATTCTTTCCTGAGCACAGATGGCGCCACCGAGCTGGGGTGGGAGGCTGTGAGGCACCTGCGCCCACGTAGACCTGAGACACCAAACCTCACCTCGCAGGGCAGAGTTCTGTCCGCCGGGCCTACGAGCAACTTTATCGAGATATAAATTCGTATATCGTACAGTTCACCACTTTTTAATGTTTATTTATTCATTTTGAGACAGAGGGAGGGGGTGTGCGTATGTGAGCGGGGGAAGGGCAGAGAGAGGCGGGGAGAGAATTTCAAGCAGGCTCCTCGCTGTCAGCACAGAGCCCGACATGGGGCTCGAACTCAACAGTCAGATGGTGACCCGAGCCGAAGTTGGACCCTTAACCGACTGAGCCCCCCAGGTGCCCCTGAGGCCGTGGAACTTTAAACTGCACCCAGGGGCTCGCTCCGCCCTGCCCCTCCCCCCGCCGTGCCTGCGCAGGCCGGTTTAAGGATGAGGTGCACACGTTGTGAAGGAATCTAGTGCCCTTGCTCTGGCAAAGTCAGGAAAGTGCTAGGCGGCGCCCGGGGGCCCTGGCCGGGACCCGGACCGCTGTGCCCGCCCCCCGCCCGTTCTCCAGCCAGAGGCCCCGGGACACAGCTGTCCCGTGTTTACTGGGTTCGGTGGAAGGGACTCCCCGCCGGTGGAGACTGGCTCTGGGGCATCAAGCTGACCAAGTGCCCATCTGGTCATGCAAACTCCGCACTCCTCAGAGGGTGCTCTGAACACTGGTCCCCACGCCCGTTGGTCCTGGGGGCCGAGGGGGACCCGCAGTCCAGACACAGAGACTTGGGGAAAGGACGCCTCCTCCCCCCCCCTCCTCCTGCGTCCCCAGGGTGATCCTGGGGCAATCATTCCACTCCCGCTCCAGGGAGAAAGTGAACGATTTCCCCATTTCTGTTAAGGAATTTTCCAGAAGGAAGACTCAGTGGGGAACTCAGTTAGGCACTTGAGTCCTGGCTTCCAGCCACCCCACCAGCCACTCTGCCCGTCACCAGCGGGACGTGCAGGTTTCAGATCTTCCCGGGAGCATCTGACACGCGTGACTCAGAAGTTCTTCTGCTCGGAAGCGTGTATACTCGTTCTGATTATGTTACTAAAGCAGGTACGTTTGGAGGCCTGATACCTATTTCGGGCAATTGTTTGAATGTGGGTGAGTTTGATGTTCTGAGCAGCGAATGAATTTCATGTAAATGTTGCAAATTTAATTGCTTTTGCCCTCCGACTCAAAATACAATTCCAATCTTTGTTTTGAGGAATTTTTCCCCCCAAACACATTTAGCCTCATTTAACTCTCTTGTGTTTTTTTAATTTTTAATTTTTGTTTGAGAGAGAGAGAGAAAGAGAGAAAGCATGAGCATGTGGCAGGGAGAGGGTCAGAGGGAGAGAGAGGGAGGGAGAGAACCCCACACAGGCTCCGCACTGTCAGCACAGAGCCTAATGGGGGACTCGACCCCACGACCCCGGAATCACGACCTAAGGCAAAATCAAGAGTCGGACGCTCCACTGACTGAGCCCCCAGGGGCTCTTGTTTTATGCATTTTAAAAACAACAGGCTTCTCACTACAGCTCACAGCAAACGAAATTGCCCCTCATCAGGGCTGCAGCACGTAAGCCGCCACCCTCAGAGGTGTGTGCATTCGGTTGAGCTGATCCGTAATCAAGCAGAACTGGGTGCAGCTCGTGCGAATTCTGGCAGAAACACCACAAGCAAGAGAGCCACACACCTCTTGACCGTCGGCGCCGGGAACGGGGCTCTGGGACGTCAGGACGGCCGAGTCTGCCCTTGTCTCAAGAAGTTAGTAACCTGGTCGGGAGACTGGTGAGGAATAAACAATCGCTGCTGCTGCCCGAGGGGTCACCGCCCCCAGCACACATGGCGCCCGGCGGGGCGAGGGCTGGAGAGGCTGTCCCGAAGGGGGTCTTCCTGCTGACGTTCCCTGGTTTCTTTCGTTTTGCCGCATTTACCACTGTGTTCCCAGGAACTAGAGCTAGGGCCAGTGTCCCTTAGCTGACACATGGCTGGGTGGATAGATGGGTGGATGATGGAGGGAGGGATGATGGATGATTGAAAGGGTTATGGGTGACTGGAGGGAAGGATGGATGGATGGATGGATGATAGATGGATGGACAGATGGACGGTTGGACAGATGTATGGATGATGGATGGAGGGATGGATGATGGATGGATGGACGGACAGATGGATGGATGGTTGAAAGGGTTATGGGTGACTGGAGGGAGGGATGGATGGAGGGATGGATGATGGATGGATGGACAGATAGACGGATGGACGGACGGATGGATGATGGATGGATGGACGGATGGATGGTTGAAAGGGTTATAGGTGACTGGAGGGATGGATGGAGGGAGGGAGGGATGGATGGATGGAGGGAGGGAGGGATGGAGGGAGGGAGGGATGGATGGTTGAAAGGGTTATGGGTGACTAGAGGGATGGATGGATGGATGGATGGATAGATGGACGGACGGACGGATGGATGGATGATGGATGGATGATGGATGGAGGGATGGATGGATGGTTGAAAGGGTTATGGGTGACTGGAGGGAGGGAGGGATGGCCTGCAAAAGAAAGGAGGAGGAGGAGGACCCACCAGACAGAGGGGGCTTCGAACGCTGAGACAAAGCGCAGGCAAGATGGGACGGGGGGTGCCGGGCGCAGGTGGGGGCACGGAGCGCGAGAGGCAGGGCTGGGCACAGGTATCCTCCCCGACGAAGCCAGTGGTTCCCAACCCTATGTTCAGCTGAGAAACAGTCTTCAGTCAAAACCCTCCCAAGCACCATGAGCAACAAAAGAAAATAGATAAACGGGACTTTGAAGAACGCGCAAAGACAGCCCCCAGCATGGGGAAAATCTTTGCAAATCAGTAAACCTGATGAGGGACGCATAGGCAGCCTGCAGTAGGGACTCTCCCCACTCGACAGCAGAGACAACCGCGGTCTGAAACCCCCACAGGGTGTGAGCAGAGCATGTCCCAAGGACGGACGCAGAGGGCGACGAGCCTGGGAAACGGAGCTTGGTGGCGCCCGGCGTGTCCCCCAACCCCTCGTTCAAATCCAGAGAAGCTCAGAGTCAGAGTCAGATTNAGCTCGAAGGCAGGTGAAGACGCAAGAATCGGGTCCCACGAGGCCTCAGGGGACACGGCTCAGCAGGTCGGGGCGGGGGCGGGGGGCTGCTTCCACCTCAGTGCCCCCCTACACTGGACAACTTGGGGGTTCCCAGCGGCATGGCCCCGAGAAGCGGCCCTAAACGTGGCCGAGGGATGTTCTAATGGCACCTT
>NW_027530380.1:880141-882467 GCF_008692635.1 Crocuta crocuta | reverse complement strand
CTGGCACCTCCCACCCAGCACGCCAGCCCCTAACCAAGGTGGGGTTGCCTCAGGTCGGCTGCTCTGCCGCATCAGACACCGAGGAGCCCTGCAAGGTGGGGCAGAGGGCGATTCGGGCCACTTCCTGGTCTCCGGAACCTTCTCCAGGGCTGCTGGCGCCTCCTTCCTCGATCTGAGCCTGGTTAACCTGCTCTGAGCTTGCCTGCCTGACGTGACTGCTGCTGGGGAAGGTAAACGGAGGCCGCACGCGGGAGGGAGTTGGGAGCCAGGCTAAGGCAAGGCCGCACAGATGTCCGGCCCCGCTAGCTGCCCTCAGCTTCACAGACTCGCTGATGGAGGCCCCTGGGCGGTGGGGGGGGNTCGTGGCCAGCCCCGCCCCTTCCTCTTGCAGCTTGGGAGAGCGAGGCAAGGCTGTGCAGAGCGCCCTGGCCCCTCGGTGCCCACCACTCCGTCCCTTCCCTCCAAATCAGCTACAAGCTTTGCGGGGCCCAGTGCAAAATGAAAAACGTGGGCCCCGTGTTCAAACACTTCAGAATTTCAAGATGGCAACAGCCAGGCCTTGAACCGAGTACAGAATCCTTCTGGGCACAGGGTCCTATGTGACCCAAATGTCCCTTCCACGTGAAGCCGCCCCTGCTCTCTGCAGCCCAGAAGGACCCGAGGGGACACATCCTTGAGGTTGAAGCCAGAAGACCCCAGGTCTGCCCTCAGCAGCCCAAGGCACCTCAATGCCCTTGGATGTGTCACTCAGCCTCTCTGAGCCTCAGTCTCCACTCCCTGAAAATGGGTTCATCATGATACTTGTCTCCACTGCCTGAGATTGCAGAGATCGGCTTCCCCCTGATTGACCACAGGAAAGGGCTGACCTGACCCTGTGTTTGGAGGGGCCGGGCCTACGGCTTCTTGAATTCTAGAACCGTGCGATCCCACCTGCTGTCAGGCTGAGGGCTGAGGGTGGCTGCTCCCGGAGGGTGCAGAGCAAATTGAAAAGTCACGATGACACCACCCTGCGGATTTAGTGAGCACCTGCCCAAGGCCCATCTTCAGTTCCCACGGGGCAGGTCACGAATGCAGGAGCCTCCGGGTGGGGGTTCATTTCCCCCCAGATTCTGAACGATCGGCAGTCTCGCCCTGTCCCCCCCTCCCCCAGCCGCTGGCGGCCACAAATCTGCTTTCCGTGTCTGTGGATTTGCCTCTTCTGGACATTTGTGCAAATGGAATCATGCAGTACGTGGCCTTCCGTGGCCGGCTTCTCTCAGGGACCAGCGTGTTTTCAAGGTCCGTCCACGTAGCAGCGAGTGTCAGGGCCTCGCGCCTCCTTGCGGCCGAGTCACATTCCTTCGCGGGGCTGGAGCACATTCTGTTCATCCGTTCGTCCGATGGTGGACGTTTGGGCCGTTCCCGCTTTGGTGACCGTGAAGAAGGCTGCTCTGGAGAAGCGCGAGCGCGCGTTTGCGGGAACGCCTGTCCCCATTCCTTGGGGCGCTCGCCCGGCCCCCGTGGCAACTCTGGGTTTAGCTTGGGATTCATTTCTCTCCTTTGGCTCCAGTTTCCCAAAACCTCCAGATTTTGCGCCCTAATTAGGTCATCTTGATGGTGCCTTCACTGGGGTGCAGCGAGGTCATTTGGACGTCTGTGGCAGGCTCCCCAGGGCCCAAGACGCGTGTCATGAAGGAACCCCAGGTCCCTCCCGTGTGCGTGGCCGGGCAGTGGGTGGTGGGCGTCCTTGCTGATGTCAGCCTCGCCTCGTCCCGGTGTCTGTCACTGTCGAGCGCTCCTGGAAGTCAGGCCCCGGGAGGGTCTCCCTCCTCACAGGACCCACTGCCAAGACTTCTGTCCACCCAGGGCCCCCTCTGAGCCAAGCGGGGTCTGACTCACCGCGAATGTCCCCAGCGAAAGCGAGAACATCATGTGTGTCCCTTAGGAGCGCTCTCCACTCGCTGACTTTGACCCGGGACGTGAAGAGGACGCTGGACATCAAAGGGCCTGGAGTGCGTGGGCCTGACCACATCGTCCCTCCCAAGAATGGGACCTTCTCTGACAAAGGAGCCCCGTTACAACGGGAAAGCACGCGCGGCCGGCCGCGGCCCTGCACGGCTCTCAGCAGCTCCCGGAGGGACAGGAAAGGAGAAGCCACGGGACGTCAGGCTTAGTGGTTTCCTACGGACACACCACTGATGGCGTGAGCATTCCAGATGAAAAGGACATTTGAAAGCAACGGGAAAGGGGGCTGGGCATCCAGAGCGACTCCTGGCTGGACATCGGGGCAGTGACCCACGCGGCACTGGGGGGGGGGGCGGGGGGGGGGGGGGGGCGGGGGCGGGGG
>NW_027530380.1:874033-880072 GCF_008692635.1 Crocuta crocuta | reverse complement strand
AGGTGCTCGGCAAACAATTCAAAAGGCTAAGCTGAAGATGCAGAAAGAATCCCCTTCATCGGAAGCTAGTAGTTAGGAAACTTTACTCTGTGTTGTGTCTTTATTTTTCCTCAAGGGCCCAGAGGCATATGTATTATTATCCCTATTGTACAGATGAATAAACTGAGGCTCGAAACGGGTCAGTCCCTTGCCCAAAGCCACACGGGCCACATGCTTATCCAGCGGCCGCACCGCCAGTCCTCGGTCAAAATGATCATCTGGATTCTGTGGCATTCCACGTTTCGTGACCATTCCAGACAAACCCAGTTCGGTCATTTGAAGAGCTGGTGGGGGTCACAGATCATGGTAAAAATAGTAAGAGTAAACTTCTCAGCGTTTCACAAACTCATGCTTGAAGGCCGGAAGGGTCCTAGGGGATGGAGTGATGGAAACCGCTTGCCGAGCCCCCTCCTAGAGGGGTTCGTGGCCAGGGTGTGGAGGGAGGGAGGGAGGGACATGTCATTTGCCGAACACCCAGAACCTGCACCGTGGGGCCCGGCCTTGCGTGTCTGGGGAGGGAAGCCTCCACTTCCTTCTCTGTGCAAACACCTCTGTGTGCTGTGAACCGTGGCCTCCAGAAAGGGAGTCCATCTCCTCATCCCGGTCCCTGTGAACGTGACCTTACTTGGAGAAAGGGCTTTGCAGATTAAGTGAAGGATCTTGAGATGAGATCATCAAGGCTTAACCGGGTGCCCTGAACCCGGTGACAAGTGTCATTAAGAAAAGCGGAGAAACACGGAAGGCGTTCCACGTGAACACAGAGGCAGAGATGGAGCGGGAGGGGCGGGAGGGGGCTGGGGAGTCCAGGGGGTGCATCTAGAAACCAAGAAACGCTGGCAACCACCAGCAGCGGGGGAGGGGCCAGGACCAGGCTCCCTGGAACCCTCCAGAAGGAAAGAGCCCTGCCAACACCTGGTCTGGGGGCGTGTGGCCTTCAGACCATCAGAGATTGAGCTCCTGCTGCGTGACGTCCCCACCTCTGTGGTCTTTCCTGGCGACCACGGAAGGAAACTCACACACCAGCCCAGGACTCAGAGACACGCACCTTGTGCAGTGTGGACACGTGGCAGCCGGTGCTCACGAGGGTGGACTGGGCCAGTTGTTCTGGGAGGCCGCCCGTCCGTCGCCCCAAAGCCTTCCACACGTGCGTGCCGTCCCTCTGAGCTACAACTTCCGCTCCGTCAGCAGACAGGTGGGCCAAGATGCGTGCGGCCAAAGGGTTGCTTCAGATCCGCTTTTGAAAAAGTGGAGACTTTCAAAGACATTGGTTAAATACGCTGGGAGGCGCCGTTAAAGGAAAAACTTGGGAGGCTTTTAAACTGATCAGATACATGCCTGTGTTTTGACTTGGAAAGATGTTCAGCGTATGTTAATTGTGAGGGATTCCAACTCCATGAGGTTCCAGAAGAGGCAAAACCATGGACACAGGAGAATGAGCAGTGGCTGCCGGGGCTTGGGGGACAGGGAGGGATGAACAGGGGCAGCACCGAGGAGTTTTAGGGCAGTTCAGCTAATCTGTGTGACGCTGTCACGGTGGCTACAGACGTGCGTTTGTCAAAACCCACGGAATGTATGAGACAAACAAGAACCTAATGTAAACAGTGGACTCGGTTAATAACAATGCATCAGTGCTGGCTCATCACTTGTGGCAAAGTTACCCCACTAATGCAAGATGCACCCAATCGGGAAAACAGGGAGCTGGGAGGGAGGAATGTGGGAACTCTACTATCTGCTTCATGTTTTTGTAAATTAGAAAAATGTTCTAAAAGTGCCTATTAATGGGGCGCCTGGGTGGCTCAGTTGGTTGGGTGTCCGACTTCGGCTCAGGTCATGATCTCACAGCTCGTGGGTTCGAGCCCCACATCAGGCTCTGTGCTGACAGAGCCCGGAGACGGCTTCTGATCCTGTGTCTCCCTCTCTCTCTGCCCCTCCCCTGCTCTGTCTCTCAAAAATAAAAAAATGTTACAAATAAATTAATAATAATAAATTAACTGGGGCACCTGGGTGGCTCAGTCGGTTAAGCGTCTGACTTCGGCTCAGGTCATGATCTCACAGTTCATGGGTTTGAGGCCCGCATCAGGCTCTGTGCTGACAGCTCAGAGCCTGGAGCCTGTTTCAGATTCTGTGTCTTCCTCTCTCTCTGACCCTCCTTTGCTCATGCTGTCCCTCTCTGTCTCTCAGATATAAATAAAACATTAAAAATTTAAAAAAAAAATAAAAGTGCCTATTAATTTAAAAAAATGGATGCAGTTTACAATGCAGTACATATAGACTAATATTATTTTTAAAAAGAAATATTGGCGCCCCCCCCACCATATCATAGAGCGCTGGAGGTCCAGATCATAGTCACTCTGCTTAATTTCATTTTCAGATTTTTTGAGGTAAGTGGGGACTATTTAGGTATCAGTTTTGTTTTGATTGCTTTTGTAAAATATTTAAAGTTTTATAACTTTATCCAACTCGTGCATGTGCATAATTTGGCAAATCAGATGCTTCAACTGATATCAGTTGTTTAGAAACAAGAAATTCAGGGGCGCCCGGGTGGCTCAGTTGGGTAAGCATTCGACTCCGGCTCAAGTCATGATCTCACAGTTCATGGGTTCGAGCCCCGCGTTGGGCTCTGTGCTGACAGCTCGGAGCCTGGAGCTGCTTCGGATTCTGTGTCTCCCTCTCTCTCTGCTCCTCCCCCACTCGTGCTCTGTCTCTGTCTCAAAAATAAACATTTAAAAATTTAAAAAAAAAGGAAAACAAGAAATTCAGAGGCCACACACGTGGCCCACTGGGGGCTCGCAGCCCGGTGCCCCAGCGGTGCCCACGGGTCCTCGGGGGAGATCACGTGCCCACCTCCCCTCGGCCATCACGGGTCCCGGCTGGTCACCATGTCACAAAGACACCCCAGGAAGAGAGGCCCATGCTGACACACGTGGGTGTGCTTACACAATACATTGCACATGGAGGTGTGTGCATGCACGCGCGCGTGTTTGTAAACGTCTTTCTGCGGCGTCCTGTGCTGAACTAGGTGAGGCTGCACCCTCTTCGCTGACAAGGGCCAAACAAGGAGGGACAGAAAAGTCAGCAAATTATATGAAATTTGGTGAATTCCGTCCGATCTTCAGGATCAGAAACACCCGGAGGCCTTTTTGCCGCAGTCGGAGGCGCGGTGCTCTGACGCCTAGCTGGTGGAGGCCGGGAGGCGCCTGCGCAGCCCACGTGCCCGGGTCGGCCGGCACAGAGTCATCAGGCCTGAGTGTCAACAGCGCCCAGGCCGGAAGCCCCTGTGGCAGAGCGCACGATGCAATCCCGGTACTCTCGGGGTACTCAGAGTCCTTTGTGCTTTTAATTGCCCAGGGAGGCCGGGACCTCGGCACGCGGGCTTCCTCTCGGCTCCCCGGCTTCCCTCCGTGTGCTCATCCCAAAAGGCAGAGCCTGTGAGCCGCCCCCCTTTCCTAGACCTTGCCCCGCACCCTTTCCCGATTCTCCCCCAAGGGGGCAAAAGCCCCCCTCCAGATCCACTTTGCCCACAGTCGCCTCCAACTCAGAGGGCGGCCGCGTCTCTGCTCCGTCCGGCGGCTCAGGCTACGGACCCTGGAGCCACCCTGACCACTCTCTGTCCCTCACAGGCCACGTGCAAGCGCGGCAGGCCGCAGCAACCCCGTGTGTGCAGGCGCTCGGGGTGTGTGCTGCGTGAGGGAGGGATGAGTCCCCGACTCCCCGAGGAGGAAGTGCCTGCGTCCTGGGCGATGCCGCCCGTCCCGGATGAGGTCCACACCACAGCGCCCACCACGCCGGTGGCCACACAGGTAAGAGGCCGTGTCCACCAGGGGCTCAGAGACGCTGTGGGCGGAGCGGAGCCTCAATGAGACACACGCGGAAGGTGGTTTGGGCTCCTCTCCTGTCCACGCTCCAGCAGTGAATCCCCACCACCTCCCCAGCTGGATCTTTCCAGGGCCCCCTGTCCCTCGGCCATCTCCCCTCTGCTGGGGTTTCCCTCAAGGACCCTGCCCCCACCGAGCCCCCTGAGCACACCAGCCGCCCGCACCTCTGATGAACGTGGACGGTGTCTGTGGCCTGCGGCACACCACCTGGTACGGAGTGACCCTGTGTCCCCTGTGTGTCCGCCTTGTCTTTCGGGAGCATCACAGGCTGCTTGAAGGTCGTGATGCCCCCCCGTCCCCTGACTCAGTGCTTGGCACAGGGCTGGCACGACCCCCTGGAGACCCTTCACTGGGTGGGACTTTCTGATGCAAACTCAGAGAACAAGGACCATGGGGCTCAGTCACTAGACTGGCTAAAAGCCCAACAGCTAGACAATATGCACTGCTCGTTGCAAGTTCTGGAAACCTGGAGAGAGCTGAAGGCCCCCTCCCCCCCATACCAGCCTCTGTCAGCTCCTGGGGCTACCCGGTGAAGCCTCCCAGTGTCAGCCCAGCACCCGCCAGAGCGGTTGGTGGCCGGAGCAGGGACCACGCGCAGAGCAGCCAGCACTGCGGGCCTGGCTGCCCGGCCGCTGACGGACACGCACCACCGCTCAGCCTTTCTGTACCTTCGTTCATTCGCGTCCAGCCCGCCCGTGACTCCACCAGGCTGCCGTGGGTCCTGCTGTGCCCCCCAAAACATTATGTTAACATCCTAACCCCCCGGGACCTGTGACTGTGACCTTATTGGCAATAGAGTCCCGGCAGATGCGATCAGGTTAAGATGACGCCTTAAAAGTCCAGGACTGGGAACTTTGGTCACAGACACACAGAGGACAGAGGCGGGGGAGGGGGACGGGGTGCAGCTTCAAGCCACGGCACCCCAGGACCGCCAGCGACCCAGGAGCTGGATGACCCTCATCTGCAAACGTCAGAGGGAGCCAGGCCCCACTGACAGCTTGGTCCGGAAGTTCTGGCCTCGGGAACCGGGAGAAAGTATTTCCGGGTTACAGTGGCCAGAGGATGACACGCCTGCTACCTGCCATCCTCACAGAAACTCACAGCTGTGACCAGTCTCCTCGCAGTTGGGACGCATGGCGGGCGCTGCCCGAGCCTGGTTCCCAGGAGCCTCACCGATGGCCTTTCATCCCCCTCGGCTCTGGGATCGGCAGGGCCAGTGTCCCTTGTTCTCTACTCGGGGGTTGACCTGCACTCAGGTCTCCCGCCCCCCGTCCCGGGTTAGCCGCCCCCGCAGGAGGCAGGCGGAAGGCACTGCCCTCCCCCTTCTCTGGGCCGGGGCCCTGAGCTTGTCTCCCGGCTCCGGGAGGGGGGCGAGCAAGTGGGGCACCAGGAAGCCACACCTGTCACTCCCGCCTCAGGATAGGGGTGCCGTGGGGCAGGGCAGGTCCAGATCGGCAGGGCAGCTGCCTGTCTCCAGCCAGCAGAGAGGAAGCCTCTTCAGGGCGGCTGAGCTACTCCCCAGAGCCCTGCTGTCTCCCCTCGCCCAGGCTCGTTGACTGTCACCCAGGACCCTGGGCTCGGTGGCCTGGGACAATGGCATCGTCCCTCTGGCTCTTGTTAAAAAGCTACCCTTTCGGGGCACTCGGGGGGCTCATTTAGTTAAGCGTCCCGCTCTTGACTTCGGCTCAGATTGTGGTCTCTTGGTTCGTGAGTCTGAGCCCCGCGATGGGCTCTGCACTGACCGTGTGGAGCCCGCTTGGAATTCTCTCTCTCTCTGCCCCTCCCCTGCACACGCTCTCTCTCTCTCTCTCTCTCTCTCTTTCTCAAATAAGTAAATAAACTTCAAAGAAAAAAAAAGGCGACCCTTTCCCCTAGGGGTGTCTGCCCCTTTCCGGGGAGAAGAGCATCTCCCCTCCCCATGCTCCCCGCCAAACGAGGCTGTCAGCCTTCCATCCAGGGAGGAGGCCTCCCCGCTGCGAATTCCCAGGATGACCCGGGGGGCCGGTGTGTCCCCCCCCCCCAGGAGCCCCTGCAGCCTCTGGTAACTGGCCCTCCTGTGGCCTCGCCTCCCAGAGCGAAGCCGGGGTGCTGCGGGCGTCGCTAACCCGGTTGCGCAGGGGCGGTC
>NW_027530380.1:857510-873967 GCF_008692635.1 Crocuta crocuta | reverse complement strand
GGCACCGCCTGGCACGTGGGGGCCCCGCCCTGGGAAGACCCCTCTGCTCTCCCCCAGGGGTCCTCCTGGGCCTTCGCAAACGGCACGTGTCGTCACTCCGGCCTGGCCACGCACACGGGCCCGGAGCGCGGAAAATACTTCCCGCAAGTGCGTTTCTTGGGTCACAAATTCGCTTTTTCTTTTTCAGTGTAAGTCGGCGAGGCGAGGGCCGTCGCTGGGGTCCGTCCCGACGGGGGGGCCGCAGGCTCCTGCCCCGTGATCGGCTCTCAGACGCCCCGCAACGGGGCCCCGCAGCCGTGAAAACGCGGACCCCAGGGCCGCCCCGGAGCGTCTGAGTCCCAGCGTCTGGACGGGGTCGGGCCGGGGACCCCCTTCCCACGAGGGTCCAGCTCGCGGCGGGAAACAGCCCTGCGGTCGTGTCCGGACGGCGGCCGCGGGTCGAGCCCAAGAAGCCACAACTAAACGGCATCTTCTACTTCGGCTGATGAGTCCCCGAAACCTCACGACGCCTTTGCAACCCGGGTGCGCGATGGCCAGGACGCACCTGTCCCCCGCTGAGAAAACACACCCCAGGAGGGTCGGAAACCCCTGCATCCCCGGGGGTTATTTCACACAGTACGGAGTTCAGAGATTTTAAGGGTGCAGGTTGATGGTGTTTGAGTNTGACTCTCACTTGATCTTTCTGGACGTTTCCGACGGGCAGAATCGCACGGCGCACGGTCTCCGGGGAGGGGCTCCTGGGACCCGTGCGGACTTTCCGAGGCCCCCCCGGCCGTTCCGTGGACCCGCAGCTCGTGCCGGACGCCGCTGCTGAGAGCAGCCTACACATCCCGAGGGCCCGTCCAGATGGGAGGCTGGCCGCGGGCGGGTCGGGGCCCCTCGGAGGTTTCCCTTGTTCGGGCTCTCCTGTAGCACCAGGTGTGCACGACCCGCGTGAGGCCAGTTCTCTGGATGCAGAGCCTGAGGCAGGGATTCTGGTCCTGGCAGTTTATTAAGAGAGAAGCTTTTGAGGGAGGGAGGCGAGTGAGGGCGCGGTCTGGCCGGGTGGACGGGACCCCCAGCACGAACACACTGCAGAGCAGCCTCTTTCTGAGACCGGGGCAGCCCTCTGGACCCCCTACCAGTCAGTCATTGGTGCAGGCTGTCCCTTGGGGTGACCCACATGACCTCCTGGGCAAGGTGGCACCAGCAGAAGGGGCGGCTGTGGACCACTGGCAGCCAAGACTCAAGTATCTGAGGGCGGACGCCTCCAGCCACAAAAAGGATCTGAGAAGGGCGCCGACAGCACCTGCCATGGCCCCACACATCCCCACACCCCAAGTCAGGCCCATCGGCAGGGAGCAACTCCAGCTGGTCTCATCTGAGCCCTGCCTGTGCGCCCGGGGCCACCTCCGGGCCTTTGCACGTGCTTTCCTCCCTGCCCCTAAGGCATGGCCTGCTGGCCCCTCCTCCTGAGCTCTGTGTGTATGTGTGCACACACGTGTAGACGTGTGGTCTGCAGTGGGGGCACGTGGTGGTGACTGTCATGCCAGAAACCGCCAAGGGGCTCCAGTGTCATGAGCCGCTTCAGACACCGCTCCGAATAGGTCAGCCATGCCCAAGGAGCCCTGCTTTCTGCCCCACTGCGATCTGGTCACACGAGCGAGGCCACAGGACCGGGGTGGCAAGTCCTCCTGGGGAGACGCTGGGGTGCAAGGTTACCACCGAGGCCGGCCTGGGTCGTGTCTGAGGTAGATCAGGGAGGGCTTCCTGGAGGAGGGGACAGTTCAGGGGCTTCTCTGAGAGTAGAACTCGGTCCAGGCATGAAGGGAAGCAAAGGAGTTCAAGAGAGAAGGCAGAGGCGAGGAAGCAAAGAGGCCTGGCTCATGCAAGGACGCAAACCGTGCTGGAGGGAGCTCAGGGGTAGAGGTGGGGACGGGGTGAGGCTCAGGAGTGTGAGAAAACCCGGGGGCCATGCGGGTGCGCCCACCACGCAGTCTGCCCTTCAGCCCAGCTGCGCTAGTGGACTTGGACGTCACCGCCCCTGCAGCCTTCGTGGGGTGGCCCAGGATTGGGGGGCAGGGCCTCGGCGTGACCGCCGCCCAGTCCCAAGGCGGGGCAGCCCCGAGGCCGCAAACCTGGTGTTTCCTCTGCGTTAGGTGGCCGAGGGCTTCCGGAAGGGTCCGCGTCAAACAGCCGCTGGAGCCGCGCCTCCTCTCCTTTGGGGACCCTGTCTTCGCCAGGCCACAGGCCCAGCCTGCGGGGTCCCGGGCCCTCCCCGCACCCACCTGTGTGCTCGGCAGAAGGGCCAGATGACCCACATGTTTCCCGTCGGCTCTGGAATTGCGGGGTCACCTGTCAGGGTCAGGGCTGCTCGCCGGCTGAGCTCCCGGGCTGGGCCCCCCAACAGCCTTGGGGGGAGGGGTGTGATGGGTGAGAAGTTCTCAGGGCACCTTGGGGGCAACGTAGGCGCTGGAAACAAGCCCAAGGACTTCACTGCTGGCAGAAAGAGGCAAAACACCTTGGACGTTCAAAGGCTGGGGCTGGGACAACGTGCTGGAAAGTTCCAGCTGACCCTCGACTCCAGATGGAGGGGCAGGAGCTCTCCCAGCAGCTCGGGGTCTGTCCCCCCAACAACCCCAGGCCTTTGCCGTTGTCAGGGGGCATCGCCACGGGGCGGGGTGCCCACGTCTGCCTCTCGACTCCAAACTTGGATCAGAACAGCCTGAGCTGATCAATGTCTCTTAGAACTGGGCAGCCAGTATAGACACTCCCGCGTCTAGCTGTTACTAGAANAGCGCTGACCACCTCCTTCAGATCTGTCCTTGGAGCTGCCGCCGGCAGCGAGAGTCACAGCCGCTCCACACGCCCGCTCACCGGCCCAAAATCGTCCCCAGGAGAGAGACCCAAGTCCACGTCAGAGCCCTTACAGAGTCCCGCACACTGTGGGCCTCTCCCAACGTTTTGTTTTATAATTAACAGACTTGATTCTTTGGGCCGTCGTAGGGCTATGGGGAATTTGAGCAGAGAGTACGAGTCCCCACGTGCCCCAGCCCTCTCCTGTTCCCCCATCACTGACACCTTGCGCGATGAGTGACCCAACATTGACTCAACACCGTCACCCAAAGTCCACGCTGGACCTTAGGGTTCACCCTCCCGTTGCCCGTTCTGAGAGTCTGGACATGACGTGAGGTTCCTGGAGAGTTTGATGGAACTCAACCTTTTTGGAGGACATCACGACGCTCTCAGGCTGCTGAGACCCTACGAGACCCTTCCTTTTGTGAAAGCCTCTCGTACGGAAAGCCGTAGCCTCAGTAACAGCCTACGGCCCATCACACAACGATAACCAAAGCTTGTAGACGTGAAAAAAGCAAGCAACTAAGTTGTTTGCTGTTTAGATGGGCTTGTGACTTGGACAGTGCCCCGTTAAAGAGAAAGTTCTAACCGCTGGGACCTGTGGGTGGGACCTTATTTGGAAACAGGCTCCTCGCAGATGTAATTAGCTAAGATGAGGTCTTAGCACTGGGGTCAGGGGGGCCCTGGTCCAATGACTGGTGTCCTGCCCACACCTTGACTTCAGACTTCTCTCCAGAACTGGGGGGAGTCCTAGAATGCTAAGGCACCACGGTAAGATGTTCTGGACGACAACTCGGACGTGAATCCGGGGGACACACGCGATGCAAGGAGACAGTCAGGCTTCGGTCAAGGCGGGCTGGCCATTTTGGGAAGCCGTGTTTCAGATGGGCACCTGCGGCGGGAAAACACCAAGCTGTGTTACTAAACGTCTTTGGTTGTCATTATTTTGAAACGTTCTGGGAGTATAAGTGGACAACTCGAGAAGCACTCCTAAAAATCGCACGTTGTAAAAGTTGTTGGCCGTTGCGAACGGGACGGTAGAACTCACTCTATTTAAGTTCATTTAGAGTCTGGAAAGCAGCATATGGAGGAGGCAATGGATGGTAACTCTGTCCACCCAGGGGAGACCCGGCGGCTGTAACCACAGTTTTCCGGCAGTTGCAGAGCAGAGGATTCACAAGCGTGTTGCCTGGTGAAGAGCAGGGAGGGAGGATCAGTTGCGCCCTCCTGAACAGCTCCGTCCCCACCAGGACAGGGTCCCACGCCCACTGTGGCAGGACTAGGTCCCTGTCGCTGGGGTCAGGGTGGCAGACAGGGTGCTGGGGTTCCAGAAGCAGTGCAGGCCAGGGCAGCATCGACCACACAAAAACAGTTCACGGTCAGCTGGGAAGATGCCGTTGTGAGTGCGAGGAGAGACCTCAGATGGGTGAAGCCGTGCTTGGCGATGAGGGATCAACGGGAAAAGGGTCACGGTGTGTCTAAGGCACTCACGGTCATGGACATACGTTTTCCAGCAAATCGTGGGTCCATTGTTTCGTGGCTTGTATTTTTGGCTATTTTTTTTTAAATATTTTGATTTATTTCTAGGGGGGAGAGAGAGAGAGACAGCGTGAGCAGGGGTGGGTCAGAGAGAGAGGGAGTCACAGACTCTGAAACAGGCTCCAGGCTCTGAGCTGGCAGTCAGCACAGAGCCCGACGCGGGGCTCGAACCCACAAACCGCGAGATCATGACCTGAGCTGAAGTCGGACGCTTAACCGACTAAGCCACCCAGGTGCCCCTATTTGGCTATTTTTTTAAAAAGCACTTTCTTCTTACAAAACCAATGTATGTTGACTCTAGAACAGTTAGGAAATAGAGAAAAGAATGTACTGCTATAACCAATTCTCGCATGAAATTGCGGGATTATCTCTGAGATTGCACCAGTATGTTTTTAATTTTTAAAAAGGGATTGAGTGGGGCGCCTGGGTGGCTTAGTCGGTTAAGCGTCCGACTTTCGCTTAGGTCATGATCTCGCGGNACTGTCTCTCTCTCTCTCCTAGAAATAAATAAAAATATTTAATAAATAAATAAATAAATAAAAAGGGATCGAGAGAGCCTGGGTGGCTCAGTCAGTTGAGCGTCCAACTCTTTTTTGAGTGTTTATTTTATTTTTGAGAGAGCGAGAGAGACAGAGCATGAGCAGGGGAGGGGCAGAGAGAGAGGGAGACACAGAATCCGAAGCAGCTCCAGGCTCTGAGCTGTCAGCACAGAGCCTGACGTGGGGCTCGAACCCACAGACTGTGAGATCATAACACAGTTGAAGTCGGACACTTAACTGGCTGAGCCACCCAGGCAAGACAGATTTAAGGATCTTCATACCGTCAGTAAGGAAAGGCTGTCTCCCTCCACGATTACTTCACGTATTCACTTCTGTCCTCCTGTATGGCTTCCACGGTTTGGGGTTTGTTTCTTTGCTTTTCCATTGAATTACTTTGAGTCACCTGGAATTTGCTTGGGCGTAGGGGATGAGTACACATCCACGTTTATATTTTTCCCATACCCTCTCTATTGACTCAAAACACAAACTATATTCTACCTATTGGGGGCCTGCTGCTGAATTTTCCCTTTTATTCCCTTAATTTGTGAGGCTGCTCCCATACACGATCACCACACCCATGTTGCCATGGCTTTCATTAACGCTGCCTCCACTTTTCTTGAACATTTATGTTTCTGGATGGCTTTTAAATTCTCTTTGTCAGCTTCTTCCTAATATCCTAGCGGGATTTTATTGGACTTGTGTTAAGCACATAGATTATTTCGGCAGATCCTTTACATGTTTAAAGTCATAGATATTCTATCCATTAATAGAAAAAATGGTCTGTTCCTCCAATCTTCTTTTACATCCCTCAGTAAAGTTTTATTTATGGTTTTTTTTTTAATTTTTTAATGTTTATTTATTTTTGAGAGAGAGAGAGAGACACAGAGCGTGAGCAGGGGAGGGTCAGAGAGGGAGGGAGAGACAGAATCTGAAGACACGCTCCAGGCTCTGAGCTGTCAGCACAGAGCCCGATGCGGGGCTCGAACCGTCTGATCTCAGGAACCGTGAGATCATGACCTGAGCTGAAATCAGACGCTCAACTGACTGAGACACCCAGACACCCCAGAAGAGTGTTTTTTTAAAACCATGTGTTTAGATTATAAATTTCTGGTTGTATTGTTTTGTAATCATAGCATGTCACTTATGTAAATATGACATTAGAGTCAAAAGATATTCATCCACTATTTGTTGGGTACAGAATTTATTTGTGGATATGTCTGTGTACTCACATGTATCTAAATTTTTTTATTAATTTAATTATATTGTCTGCTCTATTTTTTGCCTATTACATTGATCTCCTTACTACAGGCCCACAAACCTATCCACTGGTAGAATTCAGAATGTTTTAGTTTACAGAAAAGTAGCCTATGGTATTTGACATAAAACTCCCACAGAAGATGGCTCTTTTTCCAGTGAAATACACAAATATTAGCACTAAGTGATATAGCATTATAACAACCTCACAGAGTTCAGATCCACTTTGGCTACATGATGGGCATCAGGCTGGTGAAGCTTTGCCCTTCAGAGTCTTGGGGGCTCCAAGTGTGGAAGGGAGATGCTGAGCCTTGGCGGGTTTCTGCCCTTACATTTCTGACAATTTTGCATTATACTTTGCGGCATAATTATCTATCACCAAAAGGCTTGAGCTGGTGTGTGATTGGGACTTGTACTTTATTGTGACTTGTCCTACTTACCAAAATAAAATTGCCTCTTTCATTCTGCTTGTGCTTTGGCTGTTGAGTTTTCGTTGGGCCAATATTATTATCGTGACCTCTGCTTTGTGTGTATTTGCATTTTCTTCGTGTAATTTGGCCTATTCATTTATTACTTTTTACCTCTTGAACCTCCTTTCTTAGGTTCATTGTCCAGAAATGGCACATATTTGGATTATGCTGTTTAATTTTAGAGTCTTCTTAAAAAGAGAATCTGTTTCATTTATATTTATTATAATAAGGAGGATATTCAGTCCTGTTTGTCTCCTTACTCTATGATTGTGCGCCTGTGACCCCTGTCATTTATTTTGTTTCTGTCTTGGTGTGTAGAATCCATACTAAGCTGAATCTTATGAAATTGCCTATAGTCAGTGGTTGGAGACTTAGCAAATATGGAAATTTTACAGAGTTCGATCAGACAGTTGACCACTTTCTTATTTCCTGCATCTCTGTCAATGCTGATCAGTCTCCTGACCCTTGCCCCCCTGGATTCTATAGTAGATCATTTTCAGGATACTTCACCTTCTGGCCACTCCCCAATTGTCCCCATCTTGTTCCACATCGGGGAGTTTGGCGTGTTTTTTGGCTTATTTGTTTGATTGCGTTTTAAATCCCTGAATGATGCAAGATTTGTTTAAGTGCCATGTTTTTATACGATTGGGCCAATCAGTCGTGCTGGTCGGATTTCCTTTGGAAAGTCGGCTAAGTGCTCAGTTCCAGTACGATCCCCGGTCACCCAGAATCCCACTCTCTGCTCAGCTGGTGTGGACTTTCGTCTGTTCTTCCCCAGTTTTGATATGAGGCCTCTTCTCCCTGCTTTCTGTGACGTCATACATTTCCATGTTTTCAGTGTCTCCGGGGGCATTTTATTAGAAGCTGGAAGAGAATCATCTCTAGTTGTTGCCTGTACGGGTAGCTCACTCGTCCCCACCACTTCTGCTACCATGTTCCATGGGACGTTTGGTTTTTCTGAGTCACACATTAAGCAGCTTGTAATTTTAACATAAACCCACAGGCAGAATGAGGCAAAAGGAGCCGCGAACCACAGCTCACAGCAGATGGCTTTGCCTAGACACTTACAACAGCGCCTGCTCTCAGCCCGTCGGGGCTCAGCCTTCCCTTGCAGCAATGAGGGTGATATACTAGCAAATACTCTGATAACCGTGACATCAGATTTTAGCCTTAAAAATCACGCTCATATATGAACGTCCAGGGTCATTAGACAGAGGAGATGCCTGGGAGGGTTCCTCGTCGACGGAGCTGGCTACACAGCAGTCTAACAGCCAACCTTTATCATGTCCGTTCACGGCACCTGCATATTGGGGCCAGTGTGACAATTCGGTCTCTAAGCCTTGTTCATTCAGCAAATGCGCACACCCTTGGGCTAGTCAGGATTTCGCCTGCACTGGGAGCTCCACTTTCCGAGTGGGATCCTAGGCGGTGAGCTATGTGGGGAACATTGAAGGCCCCCCCCCCGGCCCCGCCCCGGCCTTTCCCTCCTGTCTGCTGTCATCACGGGCTTTCTAAATCATGAATCTGATCAAGCTTCTTTCTGCTGGAGAAGCTGCAGTGTCTCCCATGGCTGAGGCACCGAGGCCAAGCTCCGCGGGGCAGCCCTAAGAGAACTTTCCCAGAATGGCCTCCAGCCTCTGCTGACTCCTGTTATGCCCACCGGTCCCCCTCACCAGGCCCCAATGTCCTGTGTTTTTTCAAGGCCTCTGCTTCTTCCCTCGGGCCCCCCCTCCCCTGGAAGCCCCCCCCTCTTTCTACCCCACTTCCTCTTCTTCCTGACAACTTCCAGCTCACTCTCCTGGACCCTCGGTCTTCCCCGACTGATGTCCCCTGGCCGGCTCAGTCGGTCCGAGCCCGACCACCTCACCATCTGTTCCCCATCATGGCAGGTGCCCTAAGCCGTTGGCTCACGTTCTCCACAGCATCGCCACGCCCGGACTTCAGAGGCTGTGCCCACGGGCTGGTTGTCTGGGGAGGTGGTGTGGCCTAGAACGTGGGCGTGGGCTCAGGCGTCCCAGGAAGGCAACCTTGAGAAGGTCACTCGACCTCTCCATGCCTCCTTCCTTCATCTACAGACTGGGGTGTCCATGCACCTGCTGACTTCTCCAGGACAAAAGGGAGTGTAACAGCATCACGGGCTTCCCTGGAGAGCCAGGGCCAGAAAAGGTTCTCGCTTTGTCATCCCTGTGATTGTACTGTCATCCTTCACACCTGTGTCCCCCTCCCCCGGGGCCACAGACAGTGGTGACACCAGGCCAATGCCTGAAGCATAAAGGATTGTTTGTCACCAGGGTGCAGAGCCCTGCTCTCCCCACGTGTTGTTACCTGACATTTTCCACCGTCCTGTGGACTCATCGCTGTCTTCCCTCCTGCTGGGACTGACGTTGGAGGCGAAAGATGTCGCTTCCAAAGAGATGTGGCTGGTTTGCTTCATTTTAAAAGCTGTTTGCAAACCACACCAAACTGTTTCCGTGGATCTCTGATCAGATGACTCTCCCCCCACCCCTGCCCTGTGAGGTTATCAGGCAGGACCCGGAGCCCATCGGGACTCCCGGCCACGCCCTGGGGTGAGAGCCAGCAGGGAAGGCCGTGAATCTTCTCTTGCATCTCAACCGTGGGTTTCTTCAGAAATTACAGCACATCAGTAAACACGACCTGATAGCAAACCTGGCTGAATTTGGGCCTTTAAAACTTGCTCCGTGGCTCCTTTGCTTTCTTAGAGCAAAGACCCAATAGACTGATGCTTCCTCTAACCCTCCCCAGGAAATGCATTTCGGTGACCAGAATTACGTGTATCTGTGGTATGTTTCCGATCAATGGGAGTTCTCCAGCTGCTGGAATGTTTGTTTGGGGGAGGTTTTTTTTTTAATTTCTCCAGCCTTGTAAGAGTTTGTTGGAACTGGACCCAGAAGAGTTGAGTCAAGTTCCTCAAGTTAGTTCTGGATGTTCAGTCGACTAGTTGAAGTTCTCTGCATGACCCAAGGCTGACTCACCCGCACTTTGGCCACTGCCCAGTAGAGTAAACTTAGATACCACAGATTCACCACATAATTTTTATAACAAAGTCCGTTCACCAGGAGGACTCAGGATGATCTGGAATAACATATTATTCCAGGGGATGCTTAAGGATCTCTAATATATAAAGAGCCCTTAAAAATCAAGGAAAGAAGAGGGAACACCTAATGGAAAATGTAGAAAAGACATGAATAGGCAGTTCACCGGAAAAAAAATCTAATTACCAGTAAAAATATGAAAAGGCTCCCAACCTTATTATTTATTTTTGTTTTGTCTATCAAATAGGCAAAGACAAAAGAGGGTAGAGGTACCTGGCATCACTGGTTGTTGGTGGAAGCATCACATCTTTCAGCCTTCGTAGCACACCTGGGTTCGGTGTGAACCCTTAAGCTGGGTTTGACAGCAATTACACATCAAGGAATTAATCTAACCTAAAAACATATGTAAGTGTATAAAGATAAATATAAAAGGATTTTCACTAGGGCATTATTTTTAAAGGCAAATGATATAAACCTCTCCCACCCAAAGAAAAACACCAAACCCGTGTGCTTTCACAGGGAAACACCCCTCCTAAACCTTTCATCCCAATGCCGTTAAAAATTCTGTGGAGCAGAGAATGAGAAAGAAAACTTTCAAACTATTTTCATAAAGCAAGTGTAACATTGATACCAAAACTTGCTAGAGGCTTAGATAAATATCTCTTACAAATGTCATGGGGGAAAGCCAATATAGACAGACAGAAGCTAGAAGCACATTGATAACCAAGCCTGGTACAAAATTAGGAGATGCGTTGATAAAATTGATCACATTAGTTGGCCTGATGGGGAAATCAGATGATTGTCTCCACGGCTGGGAAAGCACGTGACAAAATTCCTGATAACGTGCTTGATAAAGTAAGAGTAAAGGGAAGTGTCTCTAATATGACAAAATAGATCTATCCCAGCCAGCCTTGTGCTCAACAGGGAAATTCTCAAGCTCTCTGTTGCCTTGTTCCAGAATTACTAGCAAATACAATTAGAAAAGATACTAAAAGTATAGGGGCGCGTGGGTGGCTCAGTAGGTTAAGCATCCGACTTCAGCTCAAGTCATGATCTCACGGTTCGTGGGTTCGAGCCCCGCGTCGGGCTCTGTGCTGGCAGCTCTGAGCCCGGAGCTGCTTCAGATTCTGTGTGTGTGTCTCTCTCTCTGACCCTCCCCTGCTCTCTCTCTCTTTCACAATTGAATAAAACACTAAAACAAATTTTAGTTATTAAAAGTATAGATATCAAAGAGGAAACAAAGTCTTATTCTTTGCAGATGATTTGCTTTCATTCTTAAAAATCCATTGAAAAGCCATTCTAAGCAGTAAATAAACGAGCAAGGGAGCAACTGTATTTTTTAAAAATAGCTTTTACACACACACACACACACACACACACACACACACACACACCAGAGCTATTTTGGAAGAGAGCACTTATTTTCAGCTAATTTTTTAAAAAGATAAAATATTAGGAATAAGCATAGCAAGCATTTTTAGATCTATATGGGAAAACCGTGAAAAACTTTTGAAGGTCAGGTGACAACTGGAAAGGCAACCTGGGTCTTGAAGTCACTCTACCTAAGTTGATGTTTGAAGTTCTCTTGACCCCAATGAAAACACAAACAGCTGTTTTCCCCCCACCAGACAAGGCAGTGCTAACCTTGCTGCAGAAAAACGTGTAAGAGGGAACCCCCAGAAAAGAAGGGGAACAAGGAGGGGCATTACCCTGGCAGGTGGGACACCCGGTTACAAAGGACCGGTCACCAAGACAGCGTGGGGCCGGGAGTGAGTGGACGGGCTGACCCAACATGCAGTCAGTGCAGGAGGCCCGGAGGGACTCGGGGCTCGGGTGGGCCTCTCGAAGAAGAGGCATCTCAGGTCAGTGGGGAGAACACGGCCCACAACCAGTGTTGGGGGAGCTCCCTGCGGACGCCGGCATAAAACCCAAGTGGACCAAAGGCTCAAACGAGATAAGAAAAGAAACAAATGGTGAAAGGCTGGAGGGGAACCGGGAAGGGCTTTCCCGTGGCCGCACAAGGGGAAGGTCTTTGCATTATGACTAAAAATATAAACAGGATGGGGGCGCCCGGGGGGCTCAGTCGGCTAAGCGTCCGACTTCGGCTGAGGTCATGATCTCACGGTTCGTGGGTTCGAGCCCCGCGTCAGGCTCTGTGCTGACAGCTCGGAGCCTGGAGCTGCTTCGGGTTCTGTGTCTCCCTCCCTCTCTTACCCTCCTCTGCTCACGCTCTGTCTCTCTTTGTCTCAAAATTAAATAAAGCAAAAAAAATTTTTTTTAATATAAACAGGATAAAAAAAAACAGACCTCCACTACGTAAAATTTACTACATGAAGGTTAAGAACAGGATGAGTGGGGAGACACGCCGTGCCCGCCGCCGCGTCCTGACATCACTTCTTGCTCCGAGAGGGGAGCACGGAGTCCCTTCCGCCGTCCCCCACCCCCTCCTCGGACGGGAGCCCCAGGATATCGGTTCCTCTTCGAGACGCGTGTTCACTGACACGACGGATTGTCATAGCCAGACTGTGACAGGCTCTTGGGATCGGAGACCGGAGAGAAACGCGGCTGGTCACCAGGCCGGCCGCGGCCACTACCCTGTGGAAACGGGCACGAAGCTGCACCGTGTCTGCCCCCAAATTCCTATTTTGCGCCCCTGACCCCCAGGACTCCCAAAATGTGGCTGCACTCAGGTCTTGGAAGACGTGATCACAGTAACATGAGGTCACAAGGGTGGCCGTGATCGGCCAGAGAAGGAAGTCCCTCCTCCCAGCCCCGGGCCGTTGCCCTGGACCCTGCGGCACAGAAGGGTCTGCTTCCCGGCACCCTAACGAGCCGCTTCCTCCCCGGAAAATTCTCCAAAAGCAGTCATGTTCCTCACTCGTTCTTCTCCTTTGTACCATCTTAGATTCTCGAGGATCTTCGGAGAAATTTAATCCTTATGTTCCAGATTCATTTATACTGAAATCATCAAAATGCTTTTTTGTCTAAGAGGATTTGGATGTTCTTTTTATAGACCCATTGAAGCCGCTTTTGCTTTGAATCACGTTCCGGCAGCTCTAAATGAATTCAGACGGTCCCCTTCCCTCCCCTCCGCCTGCGCCCCCGCACCCCGCTCTGCTCCGCCCCAGCGCTCAGGACCCAGGCAAGTGCCAAACCCGGACGCACGATTTCCCTCCCATCACAGACGGAGCCCCTGGCGCTGGGGGGCTGCGGGGTCCCTGGCGGCTCCCACTCCCCACCCCCCCCACCCCTCTGCAGGGGCTCAGCTGGCCTCCGGGGCCTCTTCACCGGCATGCGGCCCCTCGTCTAGATTACAGTCCCCGGCAGGGACCTCGGCTAGCAGGCTCTCGAGTCTCCCCGGGGCCGGGGGCCCTCGCTCGGGGGGTCCACGCCTGCCACACGCACTGTCTGGATCCTGGTTTAAGTGACTCTACCTGGTGCCTGGCCCGGCACTTCTCAAACGTGGCTCTTTCTTAGAATCCCGTGGAAGCTTTAGACAAACCCAGAGGGAGGCAGCCAGAGCAGCGGTGAGGGGCCTGACTTCTTCCTTCACAGCCGCCCCACGGGTGCTGGCCGTGCGGCCAGGAGACGGCTGCCCGCGCTCTCGGGTGACGGACACACAGACGGGCGGATGCACGGGGCGAGGGGGCGACACAGGAAAGGCAGCGGCCTCCAAAGCGGCCGCTTCCCCCGCTGCCCCCACCCCCTCAGGCTCCTACACGGGGAGCCCCCACTCGCTGCTGGGGTCCCTGGGGGGCCCACAACCCTCCCCCAGCCCGCTCGGAAGGCACCGGGCACCCCTTTTATCTCCCGCTCAACTTTTGAGCCTTTGACGACATCAACTCCCAAAGGCAGGGACCAGGTCTCCAAGCCATCAGCCCTCCAGGGGGCCATCCTGGGGCAGCGCCCGGGGACAGCACGGGAAGTGGTCACCAGGGCGGGCTTAGGACCCAGGGGTCTGCCGGCTCCAGAGATTTCGGAGACACAAAGTCACAATGTCACAAAGGAGGGTGACATCGAGGGTGGGGGGTCATGAGGGAGCGGAGGGGAGGGTGTGCCCAAAGCTCGGTGCAGGGCCTGGTGACCCCCATGGCTCGCTAGCGACTCTTGTCATCAAGCCCGTGCTGATGTCCCTCTGCCGAGAACGTGTGGGGTCAATTTCCGCACAAGCTGAGCGCTTTCCCTTGGTTGGATCTTTATCAACACGACAATCCTGTCCCCACTTCCTCCGTCCTGCAGACGCACCCAGGCCCTGGAGGGGGGTCTCCCAGGCCCTGGAGGGAGCGCTGAGACCCGGTGGCCACACACCCCATTTCTTGCCTCCTCACTCCGGCTCCTGCCACTCCTCTTCCTGTGGCGCCCTTCCCCCACCCCCACCCCCACCCTGACTCTGTCTCCGCTTCCTCCTGCGGCTCAGGGTGTTGCTTGTCTTGTCCCTGGAAACCTCTCTCACATGTACACACTCACACACACACCATGCAAACACATGTACACGTGTGCGCACACGTGCCCTCACACACACCATGCACACCGCTGCACACATACCACACACATGTGCACTCATACACATTACGCACACACATGCGTTCACACACACGTCTGTGAACACACATGTCCATGCATGCACACCATGCACACCCACTTGCACTCACACACATCCATGCATCCATCTGCACACTCATACACACACACACACTCACACAGAGCTGCCTCCTTCTGGAAGATGCCATGGCCCAGACAACAGCATGTCAACTAGGGTCTCATCTTAGCCACCCCCACCGCCACCTCTCTGTCCCCCACATGGAAATCAAAGGCACACAGCGAGCCTGCCTGGGAAGGAGCCGGTGTGGGCCCGGCCCCCTCAGGGCCCTGGTCGTGGGGGAGGGGAGGGGTGGCCCAGGAACACGGTCCTCGGGGCCCCGGAGCAATCTTCCTCCAAAGGGCAGCTCCAGCCTGCAGGGACCCAGCCTCCGCGAGCACGACGAAGACTGATTCACAGGACGTTTCAGTCCCACAGACGGGACTCACACAGCACACACTACTGTCTCCCCCCCTCCTCGTCCTGGGGATGGAGCCCGAGGTCCAGGCGGGGGCGGGGCCGGGCCCCCCGAGGCCTCTCTCCTGTGTGTGGACGGCCGTGCTCCCCCTGTGTCCTCACGGGGCCGTCCCTCCGTGCGTGTCTGTGTCCTGATAGGTGGGGGCCACCCTAATGACCTCATCTTAACTTGATCATTTGCAAAGACCTTATTTCCAAATCAGGTCACAGTCACAGGTGGGGGGATGGGTTAGGGCTCCCACACCTGGGGACCCATTTGGAGCCGTAGCACGGGGCGAGGGAGATGGGTGCACCTGTCCCTCCCTGCAGCGTCCCGGGGAGTCCTGGGGCACGCCTCGGGGGAGGGAGACACCGAAGCCCCCTCACCTCGTAGTGGCTGCAAGCAGACCCAGAGGCAGTGCCGAGTCTGAGCAGCTACGACGCTATGCCAGCCTTTTAAAATGATTGTCCGCGGGGCGCCTGGGCGGCTCAGTCGGTTAAGCGTCCGACTCTGGATTTCAGCTCAGGTCATGATCTCACAGTTCATGATTCGAGCCCCACGTTGGGCTCTGTGCTGACAGCTCAGAAACTGGAGCTGCTTCGGATTCTGTGTCTCCCTCTCTCTCTGCCCCTCCCCCGCTCACACTCTGTCTCTCTTTCTTAAAAATAAACATTAAAATTTTTTTAATTAATAAAATGATTAAGGTTACTGTTATCACTGATGCAGCCACGGTTTTATTTAGACCAAAAAAATGGCCGTGAGCTCCTATAACCGCCGAGGCCCGCGGTAAGGACGGGAGTCGCACAGGTGTGAGCACCTGACGCGACCCGCACACACTCCGAGTCCTTGTGCCCTCGGGGGGAGGGGCGGCCCCGGGGCTGTGACCAGGGAGATGGGGCCGCTTCCTTCGACGCACATCCCACGAGCCTCACGGCCGCAGAATTGCCTTCACTACTTGCCTGGTGGGGGCTCCAGGAAGTCGGACTGTGACCCCAGCAGCATGGCGCTCCCTGAGCCTGCATTAGGAAGGGGACGGGGGGATCCAGCCAGGGGCCCAACCTTGAGCCTGGGAGGCTCTTCCTCCCGAGACCACCGGCAGCCAGTGAGGTGATCACAGGGACGTTTGTTCCTCTGGTTCAGCCCTGCCTCGTGGGGGAGAGAGAAAGTAGTAGAGGCCACTGGGTACCGCCTGCGGATGACCGTCTGTGTCAAGTGCAGGAAGGCAAAATGGTAGAGCCCCGCCCCTGCCCAGAAAGCTGCGACAGCATCCCTGACCCCGGGTCCCCCAGGCTGAGCCCCTCGGGACCCGCCAGGCTCAGGCTGTTCTCCCTGAGGAGGAGAGGGACTGGGGAGCTGACCAGTCTGAGAAAAGAAGGCAGCCCTGCGGGGTGACGGCCGGCCTCCAAGATGGCGCCGGTGAACCTCCTGGTCACCTGGCATTTGTGTCCTCTGCACGTCCCTCTCACGCTGATGGGGAGGCTGGTGTGTGACTTGGGGGGAAGGCTGCGTCTCTCAGGTCAGCACTCTGGGGGGAGCTGGCCGCCGTGTTGTGAGGACGTGTGTGGTGGGGGGCTGGGGCCGTGTGAGCGCGCCATCTCGGAACCCCCTCCAGCCCCTGGGAATCTTCAGGTGGCCTCGCCCAACCCCTCGGAGGCCCTGAACCAAGGCCGCTCATCCTGAGTTGCTCCCGAATTCCTAACCCAGTGTGATAATAAATGCCTATTCTTGCCT
>NW_027530380.1:855201-857294 GCF_008692635.1 Crocuta crocuta | reverse complement strand
TAGAAGCTGTGAATAACTAAATACATGTTGCAAGCTTCCAAGCTCAGGGTCAAGCATGGAGGCGGGGAGGCTGTGGCAAGGTCAGGTGCACAGCCCAGGGTCCCGGCCACGAGTGGGCAGCAAAGACCCAGGGTCCCCAGCTTACGTCATGTGTTGGGAGCCAGGGCCTGACGAAGGGCAAAGTAGCTCTGGACCAGCATGGCCGGAGCAACACAGGGAAGCTTGGACCAGCTGTGCACCTCCATCAGCGCTGGCTGCATAGACAAGGCCAGCCCACGGGAGAAGCCCTTCACGTGGGCAGCCGCGGAGCAGACGCAGGACCTGAGGGCTTGTCCCGGGAGGTGACGGTGTCCAGGAAGGACGATGGAGCCAGGAGCCAGCCGAGGGAGGCGACATGGGAAGGGCCCAAGAGAGCGCCCCTCACCCCTGCATCTCTGCCGGCCGCAGCCCTTCCCACAAGGAGCCCTGACTGTGAGCAGGGCCAGGGGGCAGGTGGGAGGTGAATGTTGGCCACCTGGAGATTTCAGGTGTCACCCCTGGAGCCCATTACTGTCACCTTATAAGGAAAAGGGTCCCTACAGATGCGATTATGTTGAGGGTCTCCGGGTGGGAAGACCAGGCGTGGGTCCTCTTGAGATGGAGGCAGGGGAGGTCTGACACACGACGAGGTGGGGGTGTGGCCACGGCCGGCCACCAGCGCAGGGAGGGGCAGGGACGGGCTCTGTAGGGCACGCAGCCCTGCTGGCGGCCTGATTTCAGCCCAGCGATGTTGCTCTCGAACTCCTGGCCTGCAGAGCTGGGAGGGAAAACCCTTATTTTGTGGTGCTTTGCTCCGGCAGCCCCCGGAAAAGCGATAGAACGGGAATGCAGCGTCGGGGTGGAAAAGGGTTGCAGAAGAAACTGAGTCCGTGAGGGGGACCCTGGCCTCTCCGTGTAGGTGAAAGCGGACAAACCAGAACCCGGGGGTGGCGGTCACCCCTGCCTACCTCACGCCCTCCAAGCCTTGGGGTTACCCTCAAGAGACGGGCTGATCAGGGGCGTGTCCCCCAGCCTGGGGTGGGCCGCGTGGACGCGGGGGGCTGCTCTCACCCCCGCCGGTGACGGCCTCTCCGGTGTGTGAGCCCACCTGTGCGTCCTCCCTACGATATCGCAGGAGGTGACAGGAAGCATCTGGATTCTCGAGAAGGGGAAGGAAAGGTCTGCTGGGTAGATGGCTGGCTCCACACCGCTCGCCTTTAGGCCAAAGAGGGCCCGATTGGTTCTTTTTTAAAACAAATGTTTTTTGATTTATTTATTTTGAGAGAGAGAGAGAGAGAGGGCTCATGTGCAGGGAAGAGGCAGAGAGAGCGAGATAGCACAGAGCCCGACACGGGGCTGGAACCCACGAACCGTGAGATCATGGCCTGAGCCGAAATCAACCAATCAGCTTCTTACCTCCCAGAACGCACAGCGACTCTGAGGCCCGGGTTGTGTCCTCCCAAAACTCACACCCTGAAGCCCTCACCCCGATGTGGCTGTTTTTGGAGACGGGGCTTTGGGGAGGTGATTAAGGTCAGAAGAGGTCATACAGGTGGAGTCCTGATCAGACGGACGGTGGCCTGATAAGGACTTCCGCCCTCCGCGTCCCCCTCTCCTCCATGAGGACACAGTGAGAAAGTGTCATCTGCAAGCCAGAAAGCAGGTCCTTCCAGAATCCAAGCCCCGCCGGCCCCCGGGCCCTGAGCAGAGAGACTGCGGCGTCCTGCGGCGCGGCCCAAGCCGACTAAGGCAGGTGTCCTTGTTGTAATGACGATCTTCATCCGCGGGGGCTCAAGGGCTCGGGGCTCGGGAAGCCTCCCTACCCTTTCCTCTAGGCCCTGACCCTCCCCCCAAGGACAGTGCCGTTTCGCCGCGTGGACCGTCAGGCGAGGGGGGTCCCCAGACCAGGACCCAGTCTGGGGCCTTGACTCGGTGCCCTTTCTGATTCACCAAAGTTATGTTTTGTAGCCACTTCTTTCTGGCCCACAGGCTCGCTCCACGCGCAGGAGAACGCATCCCATTTTGCAGAGTTGAGCACTGAGAACAGAGGAAATGAAACAAAATGCCTAGGAGCC
>NW_027530380.1:852990-855154 GCF_008692635.1 Crocuta crocuta | reverse complement strand
CAACTCTTCTTTATGGGGGAGGGGGCAGCCGAGAGCGTGGGGGCAGAACTGCCCGGGACCCCAGGCACATCGCTCCCGGGCTACACAGGGCTGCAGCGGCCCCGGCGTGGCCTCGGTTTCCCCCCAGTGTAGGAGCCTGGTCAGCCCAAGCGAGGCACCACGTCCGCCGCACCCACCCCGCCGCCTGGCTGTGCACACAGTCCCCGCAGAGGCAGAGGCAGCAGACCGGCTGTCGGGAATCGGAGTAATGTGCAGGGCATTTGGGGATCCAGCTCACCTTGCACCTGCCGTGGGCTTCCGAGCGGCCCTCCCAGAGCCCTGCCCCGGCGGCCGCGATGCTGCTGTGACCCTCAGTGGCGGGTGTCCCCCTCGGAGCTCCTGGCCCTCGCACACGCGCGCGCACACACGCAGCTGCGCCGTGAAACCGGATCCCGTAGGAAGGTTAAGCCTTCGGATGCCTGCAATTCCTTGGCTAATGCTCAGCTTAATTAAGACATCGGCCTTAATGGCCTTCTCAGCGATTACTTTAAGAAATGGCAGGTCTGTAAGATGATATTTCCTGCTATGCAGGGATATCGTGATGAAATCTCCAAGCCATCATTTCAACACAGGAAGTTATCGGCTACCTGGGGCAGCGCTGGGCCGGCCGCACAATCGGCCCGCTGTTCGGAGCGTTACTTAAGAGGCTGAGGCATCCGTGGTCCCCAGCAGTCGGTCAGGGGGAAAAAAGGATCAATTGAGTGCGTTAGCTCAGCGTATAGACCTTCTCGATGTTTGGTTTGCTTTGATGCGAACGAAAATTAAGCTCCGCACATTTGAACTTGAGGCTTTATCTTTTCCAGACTTCGGTCGGGCCTTAAAGTCAGCTAAAAAAAAAAAAAAGTCAGCTCGGGTTAAATTAGCATTTCTCCCTTTCCTTCTTTGTCTCTCTCTCTATGCCCTTCAGTTTTAAAAATAAACATCAGTGTTTTATAAAATTAATAGACCATAAGTTTTGCCGATTGGCCGTCCCTCTGGGGACACGGCCGCCGAGCACTGGCTCTCCCAGGTCCGAGCAAAGCGGGGTTCCGCCTCGGATCTAAAACCCAGCGGCCGTCTATCTGGTGGTCACGGCCACGAGGAGAAGGGGAAAGGAGAACCGATTTCCAAAAGGAACTGACACAAAGTCTCTGTAATTACTTTCTCACTAAGGAAAGTATCCCTTTTCCGAGCGTGCAGCTGTTTCCCGAAGGAACTGTCTGGTAGCAGCAAAATGGGACCACCTCCCTGAGCTGACCTGTGTGCGGGGGCAACAGACTTTTCTGGCATCCTTCTCCATCAAAGAAACAGAAGCAAAACAGGGGCGTCATTGGAGCTGGGTCAGCACCCCCCCCCACCCGCCCCGCTCTCCATCCTCAAGCCCTGGACGGGTTTGTGGGCTGAGGAGCGGATGATTCCGGTCTCCTTCAGGAACACCCTCACTGGGCCAGCTGGTGCCCTGAAGAGCTACCCAGGCCGGTGTCTGCGGCGGGGAGAGGCGCGGGGCAGCCGGCTCGCTGCCACCCTGCGCGTGCGTCTTGCGGGAAGCGTTAGGTAGGTGTTTGTGGACACGGCTCCCACCACACGACCATCCCTGCCAAACTCAGGCCTGGCGAAAGTTCACGCCTTCTCGGCAAAGTCAAGTGCGTTATCATTCTCCAGTCTTGGCAAGGGCGATAAGGAAACCGGGAAGGCTGGGCTCAAACCAGCAATGCGTGGAGCTGCCCGCGGTGTAGACAGGACCAGCTGGGGACTGGGGAAAGGGGCGAACCTAACTGGTTCAATCACCGCTTTTCACTCTAAACACCCCCGGGCGGTGCGTCCCACAGGGTCCTGCTCTCTCCCTCTGAGGGAGGGGGCATCCCTGCCGGCTTTTGGCTCAGGACCCGCCCTCCCCCAGGGCCCTGCCTCCCCTCTTACTGGCTCTCTGCTCGCAGCCTCTCTCCTCTGCAGAGAAGCACGGATCCATTTATTTATTCTACCCATTTTGATGTATTGATCAGATTTAAATCGCCCCTTTTTGATAAGAGCCCAAAGAGAGGGGTGGGCGGAAACAGCCCTGTGGACGCGGAGGCTGGTCCGCGGCCGGCCCACGCGTGTTTTCTCTTCACCTCTCTCGCGGGGTCCCCTACACCCGTCGGGGCCG
>NW_027530380.1:842362-852964 GCF_008692635.1 Crocuta crocuta | reverse complement strand
AGGAAGCCTGCCGCTCCTGCCGCGGCCGGGTCGGCAGATGTGTGTGTTTATGAAGAGGACCCCAGACTCGAGGTGGCTGACACAGGTCAGACGGAAACTCCCCCCCTCCTGGTCAAGTCTGTGCAGACCCACTGCTTTCCAGAGATTCTCCGCCGGCTGGGACTCTGCCACTTCAGGTGCCCGTGGTCAGCCCACCAGGGCGGCCACCTTCTCCCTGCCCCCAAGTTCACGGTGCCTGGGGGAAGCTCTCCCTATCGGCTTGGCCGCCGTGAGCATCCCCGGGCTCTGATGGTGGCCGTTGAGGATTCACGGCCGCCTCCTTGTCCAGAGGGCTCCCTCAGCTGCCTGGGATCCTCAGCATCACATGGGGGTCACTCTGCCTTGGAGAAGACCCCCACGGCGGCCCCCCCAGGCGGATCCAAGTCTATGGTACAGTTGACACTCCAGAGCCCCCTGAGGGATGAGGCTGAGGGCAGGCTCTGGCGAGGACCTCCAATATTCTGAGCCCCCTCACCCCCCCTTCCTTTCTCTTGAGAGCCCTCCCTCAATTAATCATGTGGATCCAAACCCTTGCCTCCGGCTCTGTGTCTAGGAAGCCTGACCCGAAACCCTTCCCTTTTGTATCTCTGGCTTTGCTCCCTCTACATCCTCAGTGGGAAAGACCTCCTCCTCCTCCCTTGGTGCGAGCTAACCCGTGTCCTCGAAATATTCGTATGTTCCATTTCTAACTCTCAGTACCTGGGAATGTGACCTTGTTTGGAGCTGGGCCTTTACAGAGGTAATTAAGGCAAAATGAAGTCATTTGGGTGGGCCCTCTTCCCATATGACTTGTAAGAGAAGGAGATCAGGACAGAGACACACAGAGGGACCGGCCGTCCACACTGTCTCCAGGCCTGAGACACAATGAATGTTTAAGACCCCGTCCGTGGCGCTCTGTGACGGCCCACCTGGCGCTGATAATTGCCTTTTCCCTTCACAGTCCAGCTGGCTCATCATTCCGGCTTCTCCAAGACAGAATGAGTCATTTATCTGGAACATTCTTGTGCCTCAAAATTCTCACTTGCCTTACATAACTCACATACATTCCTGTCCCTCCCAGCAGAGCTTTTGCAGAGATTTTGCTTTTTTATAAATATTTTTAAATTCATTTTTGAGAGAGAGAGAGAGACAGAGCCTGAGCAGGGGGAGGGGCAGAGAGAGAGGGAGACACAGAATCAGAAACAAGCTCCAGGCTCCGAGCGGTCAGCGCAGAGCCCGACGCAGGGCTTGAACTCAAGAACTATGAGATCATGACCTGAGCCAAAGTTGGACTCTTAACTGACTAAGCCACCCAGGCGCCCCGAGCTTTTGCTTTTTTGAATGTTTTTACCATTGCGTTTCCTCCCGACAGGACCCAGAAAATTCTCAGCCTGAGCCCACCAAGCTGAAACCCGCCCTGGACTGAATTCCTCACCTCCCCAGGCAGGCCACCTTCCTCCTCCCCAGCAGAGGGACAGATGGTATCACAAAGTGGCGGGGTCACACGGTGGGATGGTGGCGGGGTCTTGGGCACTGGCTCCGTACCGGTGGCCCTGGGGACAGAAACTGGGAACTCACATCTCTCCCGATGCAGCTGAAGTCACTGGCTGAACACACGGACACCAAAAAGATCACGGACAAAACCGAGCACCTGAATCTATCTGGGTTCCCCTGGGTGGGGGGTCTCTGAATCTACCGGCTGGCCTCCCCCGAGACCCCCTTCAGGAACGAGGCTGCGTGTCTGCGCACCTGCTCACCTCCTGGCTCAGTTGTCTCGATAGGGCCGAGCCAGCGCTATCTAACAGACGACATATCTGCGCATCAGAATCAGCAAGCGCCATCCAAGATGCTGGGGGGCAGGGGGGGGTGGCTCTTCCTCGTTGAAACAGATCTTTTGAGAGTCAGTCAAGAGGAAAGAATGTGGAAAGACGGAGTGTGGTGGGCACCTCGGTGAAAGAGGCCCTTGATCGTGGGGAACATTAAAAACAGAATTCACTCTTTTCCCGCTCGCTTCCTTCGGTTCCCTGTAAGTCTCCCTGTCCGAGGAGCTACCCATTTGTTTTCCCAAAGAAGCAGGGAGAAGAAACATCCAACGCAGGACATGTTTACTGCAAACGTTCTCCATTGTCCGGGGCCAAGGACTTGAAGGAACCGTACAAGACTGTCCCCTGCCCCCGGCCTCCATACAAATACCATGAGCTGCTTTGCATAAGCTGCGTATCGGCTGGGACAGGGCCAAGTGCAGATATCACCGGCTGCAGTAGGATCACACAGCCCTTGCCTTGCGGACAATAGATTTCTCCCCAGACCCACCGCCAGCCACGGCCAGGTTGCATTTTTAAAAGGACCTCTGTGCATTTCCCCCCTTTCTCAGTATGTGGGAGCCCCTTAAAAGGCATCGAAAGTGCTTAGTGCAGATATTCAGGATAAAGGCAACCTTTTCTTCCCCCTGTGTGGTGGCCTTTGTAATAACAGCCTTCTTCTGTGTTGGGTACGTATGTAACTTAAGATGAAAAGACATTTTATAGCCTCGCGGCTGCACGATGGGAAATTAGCAGCATACCTGCGGCTCCCGCAGCCAGGGCGGGAATCCGTGTCGGGCCACGGGACAGGGGTCCTCTCGCGCTGCTCCTGGGGACCCCAGCCTCCCGCTTTCCAATATTCCGGTGAAACGACTTCTCATAGAGGCGTGAAAAAAATACCTCGGGAGCTGGTTGTGACTTGTGATGAATGAACACGATGGCACCGCAGCCACAGTCGCCCGCCGAAGGCCTGCCCGTGAACACTGTTTAAGTGTTCGTGTCCCTCTCTGATCCGGAGACCCTAAAGCAAACCAGAAGAGGTGGCTTGACGACACCAAAGTCAGAACCGAAGGCGCTAAGCAGGTCAGCTCATCCTCATGGGCCTCCCCTGACCCGGCGAAGAAATGGGTCTGATTATACCCACTGCGTCGGATCCTTGTGGAGCTTAATTAATGCTTGAAAATGTTTTGCGATCCTTGGATGAAAACAGACCACAGACGCAGTGTTATTACAGCATCCAATCGGATGCCTCCCCTTCTGCGATAAAACGCCGTGGGCGTCATCTGAACTTTGTCCCTTCCGGCAATGGGGGTCCCTGTGGTGTCGCTCTCTCTCCCACACCCGCCTTTGAACCCTTACAAAGCCTTTGGAGCTCCATGGGCCACTTACCATCGCCACAATAGTCATTAGGTCTGAACACACTCCTTCACAATATAATTTCCGGGAAGGGAACGGAATTTCTTGGCTGCCTCCCGTGGATTCCTGTTCATGCCCCTGCCAGTGACAGCGGTGTTTTCTGATGGCCGAGGTACCCACCGCACCTGGCTTAGATTGCTCGGAAACACACTGGTCCTTCTTCACGAACAGCCAAGGAGAGGTCTTGGGTTCGCCGTTGTTTATTTATTCTTCTGCACCGTAATAAGGTGGAAAGACTCGACTGATCTTAACGAGTTTGGTCTCTAATAAAGGGATTTGGGACGCACATAATTTTGTGTTGCCTTTGGATCTGCCATCTTTGAAACATGGTTTTCTTGCTCAGATCGTGTCCACTTGGCAGGGAAAATAGATGGAGGATCATGTGTGGTCTGAAGCTCCCAGGCTCTTCCGTACTCCGGGCCGCTGTGCAAGCCTGCTGAGCCACTTTCTCAGGAGTGTTATGTGAAGGTGAAGATTTTCTAGTTCTAAACACCCAACGGGCTGGAATGAAAGTGGCCTCGGTGAGGTCTCTGCTGTCCTTTCTGCACAGGACACTTTGCGTCCGAAGGGCACTTGGCCTCGTCCTTTGCCTGACTCAGAGCTCCCCACAAATGTCCCCCGGCCCCCCACTGTCACCTGCTGTCACTCTCAATCTCTTCCATGGCTTTATGTCCTTTGCTTGATTATCTCTTCTTGTACGTGTTCCTGTCTGAGTCCCGCTCGAGAGCGCCCTGTCCACGGAGTGGGGGCAGGGGCTGTCTGTCTAACTCACTGTCGCATCCCTTGCTCTAAATACTAGATCGAAATTTGACAATAAACTATTTAAAAAATAAAAAAAGAATAAATAAAAATAAATTAAATAAAATAAAATACTAGATCGCATACAGCGAGAACCCAGGAAATGGTCAGAGGGTGGGCCTTGGCCATCAGTAGCATAGGGCTCTACTCTCCATCCCTTTAGCTCGGGGTCCCCAGAAAGCAGAGACTGGAGAAGAGGCGTCAGCGTGAGTCCTTATGGGGGAGCATGACGTAGAGGACAGTGAGCAGGGCTGGAAGAAGAGAGAACCTGTCCAAGCGCCCCCAGAGTCACCACTGCGCTGGCGGCTGGTCTGCTCACACCAAGGCGTGCCCTCAGGGGCCGTGTGACCTGCACCCCAGGACCTTCAGCTGGAGAAGGAGAAGCACTCAGCCCACCTCTGTCCGTCAGGCCGCACCCTCCACCGGGCCCGAGCGTCTGCCCACAAAAGGGTGACTTCTCACTTCTAGACTGTGATATTTGGGTGCCAAGAGCCCACGTGCCCAGAGGGGTCCTCGGAGAAGCCAGGAGGTGGGAAGCCGGAGGCACGTGCAGAGAACACATCTAACAAGGGGCACAGGTGGGCATGGCAACGTCGGGGGACGCAGCGCCATATACCCTGATGGAATTAGGGTTAGAGTAGTGGCCACACAGGGTGAACCGAAGGGAGACAGGGTCCCCGATTTCCCCGGTGTCACCCCCTTGGCTGAGCCTTTAAAGGACAGCTGTCTGCCTCTGGCTGGTGGCGGTATATCATCGGAGCAGTGGAGTCCACGATCAGTACAGTTCAGTGTCGTGTGTCCCCAGGGCCTGGTCCCAGGCATGCCACGAGACGTTGGTGACAGATTCTGTAAGCCCTTCGACGCCGGCCACGCACGCAGCAGAGAAGGTAAATCCACACCTACAGAAGCATCTACGCCAGAGAAGACAAATAGCTCACTCCTCCTGATGGTAAGAGGTCCGACGTCAGCCGCTTGCCGTGGGCGGGTCAGTCCTCCAGGAAAGGAGATTTGTGGCAGGCTCGACACTTCTGTGCTGCTGAAAGGGTGGGCGTCCAGCATGGGTACCGGAGCATTCAGAGAGAGACTGGCTGCCACCCGCAGGATACGTCGCCTGCTCACCTGGCCGTGGAGAGCCGGCTTTGTGGGACAGCCCTCTGCTGGGCACTAAAGAGCCACACGCATTGCCCACTCACACGGGTCCCTCTACCTGCCTTTTCTCTAGACCAACTTGTCCCCGATCTTCTAATGTCGTTCCTTCCAGGCTCCTGTCCAGTCAGCCGAGCCATTTCCCCGTGTCCCGGGCTCTGTGCACGTTCTTACTCTCGGGCACCTGTCTCTCCGTGCGGAGTGGCTGGCCGGTGCGCTGCCTAGAGATTTCTCCACCCCAGTCTCCTCCAGGGCCACTCCTCAGTGCAGGTGTCATATAAGTCAGCGTATGTAAGTGAGGAATCACTACATCCTACACCTGAAACGAATAGTACACTGCATGTAACTAACGGGAATTTAAATAAAAATTAGAAAAAGGGGAAAAAAAAAAGAAGTCGGTTTTCAGCCAGCATCGATACCGTGCCAACCCTTCTGTGAACCAGGCCTAAGCTCTTCCCTCTTGTGCCAATTTGCACATCTTCATAAGATCATTGGTATATGGGGCGCCTGGGGGGCTCAGGCGGTTGAGCGTTGGACTTGGGCTCAGGTCATGATCTCACAGTTTGTGGGTTCGAGCCCCGTGTTGGGCTCTGTGCTGACAGCTCAGAGCCTAGAGCCTGCTTCGGATTCTGTGTCTCCCTCTCTCTCTGCCTTTCCCTTGCTCATGTTCTGTCTCTATCTCTTTCAAAAATAAAACAAACATTTAAAAAAGTTAAAGATCACAGGTGTGAGTTGAGGGAGAGACTTAGGTGCATCGGAGGCAGGCAGCATGGGAGTCCCCAGACCTGTCCCAGTCGCTCACCCACGCCCTCCAGAGCTGCCCATACCCCGTCCCGGAGGTGCCATGTCTACCACAGAACGTGGTGCTCACGGCAGACGGCTCCAGCTGCAGTCACTTAGGACCCCACGGCCAAGTGCTTGATCGCTGCTGCAGCCTAATGGCATGTCGTGAGATGTTTTCCAAATGTAAGTCATTTCTATTGTAAAAAGCCTGTCTGGTCCAGAACTCGAAGGTGCACATTGAGACTCTGTCTGAGAGGCTTTCTGCACACCCTGCCTGTGACTACAGTTAGCTCCTGCTATAATCGCATTTCTCTAGTGGCCGAGAATCCTGGGCTGCAGCCTCTACCTGCTGTGGAGTCCATTGCCAGGTCCCACAGGATGCCTTTCGAACCACTCAACAAACCGGTGCAAACAGAAGTTTGAAGTGTGATATAGGTCCCCCCTCCCCCACATCCAAAGACATTACGTGTTATACTTCTTTCTTAGTAGTGGGAGATGCAAGATGGACACCAGACTGTCCTTGGCCTTCGAGGGGCCGTCCCGGCATGCCCCAGATGCTGGGTCCCCAATCATTCCACTGACATGCAGCCCTTTACGTTTTCGTGAGTTTGTCTCTCACTTCCTGAGTGTGCATGTATCTTACTGGGGCCCCGGGGGTGCCTGCCACTCCCTGTTCATCAGCTCCTGTGAACACACATCACCCGTTTAACCAAGAGGCATTCTCTACAGAATGTCAAGGCGACTGTGGACCCTGTGAGGTATCTTGTTCGGAGAACAGGAGCGGTAATCTCCTGGATCGGGAGTAAGACCGTGAACACGTACAGCTGTCCTTCGCATGTAATGCCAAGTTGCTTTCTCTGCTCCTCCCTGAGGGAGAAGAACACATTCACTAGATCAACAGAGGCATTTCATCCAGCTTCTCTTTCTGCCTCCAAGATGGGGAAGAAACTACCAGAGTAAACTTTCTGCTATAAACAACTACAAAATTTGGGGGAGGGGGGATATAAAACAACTGTGTCTGGGCAACAGGCAGCAAAGACTGTGATTCTCCAAGAGAAAGAAAACCCATGAGGTGATCCCAACATTTCCCTGGTGCTCTGCCTGTGGAAAATTTCCCGGTGGCGCAGGAGGCTGGAGCAGGGCAGAGGCTGGCGATCGTACTGAGCCAAAGAGGCTGCCAAAATAACTCGAACCTGTGGTCAGGACACCAGAGGAGGGGGCTGTGCTGAGCGAGGACACCTCAGACATTTGTGTGGTTACTGCAAGTCCTTGGCCCAGGGCAGGGCTGTGCATGTGCAGAGAAAGGCTACACAAGAATTCCATGGCAGCAGTTGTGATGGGTTTGGGAGGCCAAAGAGGGTTGAGACATACTGGCTGGCCAGAAAAGAGGGGTTTCATTTATGTTCTAGACTTAAGAGACCTTGGAGAAGTCATGCCTTAGGAGTAAAAACCCTGATGTAGACTAAGGTTTGGTCTAACACAGCCTAAACCAAGTCTCAACCAGGGGCTTTCATATGGCTGGAAGGCAGAATTTGAAGGACGAGTCAAGTTAGAGGGGAAATACCAGACCCAAGCCTATGCAAGTTCACACTGTCAGCCAAGAATCCAACCACCTACTAGAATAAAAACAAGCACTACTCTGAAGCAAGTCTAAGAATCCCAAATATCTACCAGGTGTCATAGATAAGGCCATATACAATATGCAGCTCCGTATAATAGCAAAAAAGTTCCAGATGTGCCAGACAACAAGGCAATGTCACTCATACTCAAGGGAAAAAGCAGTCAGTTGAAAGCAACCCTGAGGCAGCCCAGATGTTAGACTTAGCACTTACAGAGTTTGAAGCTATTATTATAAAGAGGTTCAAGGACTTAAAGGAAAATATGGTCCCAGTGCATGAGCGGATGGGAAACCTCGGCAGAGAAATTAGAACGTGAAAAGAGACCTAAGGAAAGCACAATAGCAAATGAGAAAGTAAATGGATTTACTTAAAAGAATATTAGAAATAAAGGAAGGGTGATCTGAAGAGAGATGAATAGAAATAATCCAGTTTAAAAAAAAAACATCAAAAAATTTCAAGGAAAATTAGCAGAGCCTCAAAGACCTCGGTAACTAAACCAAATGGCCCAGTGGATGTATAATTGCACCCCAGAAAGAAAAGGCTGAACATGAGGCAGAGAAAAAAATCAAATAAAAAATTTCCCCAAATCGATCATTTCCATTTCACAGGGAAAATAAAACCCACTTACGGATCCAAGAAAACCTGCTTTTATCCCAAACGAGATAATTACAAAACAAAACCAAAAGCCACACAAACTGCATCCCTGTACATCATTAGTCAAACCTAATGAAAAACAAAGAGAAAGAGAAACTCTTAAAAGCGGCCAGAGGAAAACGGCACATTGCTCATAGGGGACAAATGATGGCTGGCTCGTCATCAGACACACTAGCGATCAGAGGACGGTGGAAAGAGAGACATTTGAAATATTGAAAGTAAAGACTTGTCAATTCAGAAGGTTACATCCAGTGACAATGTTTTTGTTTTGTTTTTTTTTTAAAAGGAGAATTGAAATAAGATGTTTTCGGACCAATAGCACCTGAGAACATGTATCACCAGGACATCTTTACGACTAGGTGTTCTTCAGGCTGAAGTGACGCCAACTGGAAACCAGAGCCTACAGGAAGGGACGAAGTGTCCGAACTGGTACATAAATGGGTAAATAGCCACACGCCAATGTCAGCGAGCATGTGGGTTGGCTCCCGCGAATCCCCGCATCTCACACACCAGCTGCGATCGGGTGAAGTTCACGAGAGCTTCGTGCGCCAGGATCCACCGCATTTGCAAGAGTCAGGGGATGGGGGCCGGGGGGGTGCGGGGGACGTACATGTGCTGAGGCAGCTCCGCGGCGTCCCTACGTTTTTGGTGATGAACGAAATCTTCGCAATTACTCCCTGGTTGCGTTCTTGCCTCTGAGTTACTGTCTTCGCCGGGAGGGGGCAGTTCTACTTGGCTTTTCCCACCGAGTGGCTCTTTTTCCACAAGTGGGGGCGGAGTGGGGGGGGCGTTTTGGTCAAAGTCAAGATCCTGCCAACGTGGAAGTCTAGCTAGTCCAATAACATCACAAGGGGCCGGGAGGTGACCACAGGGTGCATCCTCGGATCCGCTGTGAGATGGACTTGGGGGGACCCCATTTATCACCCGGCCTCCACAAACCCCCCCACTGTACGTGATGGAGTTTCAGGTTTCTTGGTTTCAGACCCTCCATCCAATAATCCTCACAAGTCTTGATAGCCCCTTTCCTTAGTGCATGGGCACCCCCGTAGACAGCCACATGTCACTTTCCGGAAGGGTCAGGGAAATGAATACTGGCATAAATTGGCAGCAACATTACAGGGTCTTTCCTCCAACTTTCCTTTTCATCAGTCAGTCAATTAATGAATGGCGTCCGCACCCGTGACCTGAGCTAGACGGGCTGCCATGAATGTTTCCCGGGTTCTCACTAGTATCTGTTGGCCAGCTCCTGCTCTCGCTCTCTCGCTCTCTCTCTGTACATAGTTCTTCCCTCTCCGAGCAGGAGACGCGCCTCTCCCCTTGGGTCTGAGACCCTCGTGGTCAGCCTTGTGGGCCTCATCCAGTGATGTGTGGAGGGATGAGGCCAGGACAAGCCTCAAGCACCACGAGTGAGACTTTGTGGGATCTCTTGGCAAAGGGGCATCTCCCCACAGTCGGCGGCTAAGGAGACCACGTCTGCCGGGGTGGAGGATTCAGGGGAGTCTGGGGGTGCAGTGTTCCTGGGCCCCTCCCATCCCCCATCCCAGAGGCCCCTTCTTACCTGTCAGGACCTGACGTGGACCGAGGACACCTGTCGAGGCCGGGCAGCCTTCTCCTTTGAGCTCTGCCCCTCCCACCACCAGCTCCTGGGTCTGATTTCCAACGAGGTCTGCCCTACTGGAGATGGGGGTCTCTGGATGCTGCCCCCCGAGGCCCCCGGGCTTCCCCAGAGGGACTGGAATTGTCTGTTGGCCGCTCTAAACCTGTGGCTTCCTGCTCCAAGGCTGGCAGGAGCCACTTAGCAGGGGGCAGCCCACGTCACACTGAGCGGCGCAGCCGGCCCGGCCCGACGCCCCACCTCCCTGGCACACCTCACCCGGGCGAGACAGGCGAGAGCCTTGGTGGCTGTGTTCTGGGGTCACCACCCCCGGTCGCCCCTCCCCCCAAGGACGGGACCCTCGCTGCCGTCTGGTGACTGATCCAACAGCGACATCGCATCGTGGGGCTCTGCTCCCCGACGGTGCTCCGTACCAGGCCCCTTGGCCGGTGCCCAGCAATGGCTGAACGCAGGGCCTACCTGCAAGTCGGTCACCGGNCTCGAGCCCCTTCACACCAGGAAGCAGCCGGAGGTGAAACGGGGGGCCCTGCGAAGTCACGTCTTGACCGTGAGGCACTGAACTAAGGCGATTGCCTGGATTTTAAACTCGGGCACCAGCGTTCAGGCAGACAATGAGGTGGAAAGTTTGGGCTCAGAATCGCCCTCGCCTCCGCGCCCTGACTCCGGAGGGAAGAGCAAGAAGTCTCCTCCTCCTCCCCTTCCTCCTCCTCCTCCCCTTCCTCCTCCTCCCCTTCCCCCTCCTCCTCCTCCC
>NW_027530380.1:832483-842297 GCF_008692635.1 Crocuta crocuta | reverse complement strand
TCCTCCTCCCCTCCCCTCCTCCCCTCTTCTTTCTCCCCTCCTTCCCCTCCTCTTCTCCCTCCTCTTCTTCTTCCTCCTCCCCCCACCCTCCATTCGTTGGGATTTTCCTCTCTGATAGTACAACTTGCTGAAAATTAACATTTTGATAAGAAACCTACTTAGACAGGGGCGCCTAGGGGCCTCCGTCGGTTAAGAGTCCAACTTCGGCTCAGGTCACCCCCTCACAGTTCGTGGGTTCGAGCCCCACATCAGGCAGAGCCTGGAGCTGCTTCGGATTCTGTGTCTCCCTCTCTCTCTGCCCCTCCCCCCTCTCCCTCTCTCAAAAAGAAATAAACGTTAAGAAAATTAAGAAAGAAAAGAAGAGAAGAGAAGAGAAGAGAAGAGAAGAGAAGAGAAGAGAAGAGAAGAGAAGAGAAGAGAAGAGAAGAGAAACAGACAGACACCCGGGGCAGGAGGAGGCCGAGTTCTCTGCCCACCGCCCTTGAAGGGAACAGGGAAAGGGGAGCTGGCCGCCTCTCCCCACCCTGGCTCGCTTCTCGGCCTTTTGGCTAAGATCAAGTGCCCCCCCCCCCCCGCCCTGGGAGCTGAACAACTCCGGCGCCCGCAGATCTCTCTGCGGTGTCCGCGCCCTGGCCCTTCCCAGGGGCAGGTCGCTGTGGCTCCCAGGCCGGCCTGGCCGGGCAGCCGCCACACAGACAGCGCGGGGAGACGCCGATGCGCCCGTCCTGAGCTCAGTCCTCGAGGCTCACACGCTACCACCTTTGACCACTTCCACGGGTGGAGAAGTGAGGCCCAGAGAGGTGGCCACGGCGCGGAAGGGACGGGGCTCAAGTTCAAAGCCAGTTCTGGGACCCCCCAGGTCCCCTGCCTCACTTCTGCTCCGCACTGGCCCAGAAAAGGTGCCAACCACCAGAGGACGTGCCTGATGGCGGAGGGAAGCCCTGTTTGGCCGGAGAGCCCTGTGGCTGAGGGGCTCATGGACGGAAAGGGTCCCCAGCCAGGCCGCTCCTAACAACCTGCCCAGGGAGGGAGCCTGGGGGGGCTCGAGGGTTTGGGGGGGACCTGGAGTGGTCCTCAGGGGCTGGGGGGCCAAGAGGGTCTGGGGTGGTCAGGAGGGTCTAGGGGGGCCCTGGATGGGGCTTCAGGGATCTGGGGGTGCCGGAGGGTCTGGAGGGCCTCAGGGAGGTCGGGGGGCTCAGGGGGCTCACAGTAGGACATCCCATGCTTGTCCATGGCTGCTTGGCACTTCCCGTGGCCACTGGACGTGACCGGCTCAGGGATGGTGAGCAAGATCGAGGGGCCAGGTGACCCCCGCAGAGAGGGAGGCAGAGCCCACACAGCCTGGTAGGGAGGTGCTCCTAGACTCACTGTGGCCTGAGCGACTCTTCCCCACTCTCCCGGGGACGCCCGGGTATTCCTGCACGCGTCCCGCAGAGGGGTGGGCGCTGGGACCCCGAGCAGGACCCCTTCCCCACGGGTTCACTGCCCAGGACAGCTGGGGGCAGGAGGCCCCCACCCCCCGTGAGGCTCCGGCAGATCCGGCAGTGCGTGCGCAGGGCCCTGGGCGTCCCTCCTCTGTGGGAGCTGGGCCCGGCCACGGCTGCAGGCAGCCTTCCTGAAGGAAGTGAGGCCCAGCGGGGCTTTGAAGGTTAGGAAACTTCGGGATAGACCAGCGAGGGTGAGGTGGTGCCCCGGGCAAGGCCCAGGCGAGCCTGTCCCGCGTCCGCCTTGCGCAGCTGGCCCGGGGCGTATTCTCGGATGCGTGGGCTATCGGCAATCTCTCCACGACATTTTTTTAATGTCTGTTTATTTTTGAGAGAGAGAGAGCGTGAGCAGGGGAGGGGCAGAGAGAGAGGGAGACACAGAGTCCAAAGCAGCTCCAGGCTCCGAGCTGTCAGCACAGAGCCCGATGCGGGGCTCCAACCCACGAACTGTGAGATCATGACCTGAGCCAAAGTCGGACACTCAACCGCTAGAGGCCCCCAGGCACCCAGACACTCCTCTCCCTAAGAAGGTTCTCTTTTTACTGTTTGAGGAGTGTGATCTTCCCGTGAGGATCCAGAGAGGGGCCAAGCGGGGCCAGGAGCCTGGCCTTCTATTGCAGGGTCAGAATCCTTCCCTGCAAAAGAACTTCCTGTCCTCGGCCCCATTCACCCCGTGAGAAGTTTGCCCCGGACGGACGACAATGCTGGGGTTCCCCCTCAGCATCCCTGAAAGGAATCCCAAGTTCCCTGGCCTGGGACCCACCTTCTCAGCTCTGGCCCCACCCACCCCTGGAGGTCACTTACTCTACCTTCCCTGCCTTCCCACCCGCCCCCTGGGAACGCCCTCCCCTCCGGTAGGTTCTAGGCACTCCCGGACATCCCCACCCCGAAACTGACCTGCCCTCTCCGCTGAGTGCAGCCTCTACTGCATGATCACATGATCATGGCCCGCTGTTGGGCGATGGTCTGTATGGGGGCCCGTCCCCGCTTGTCAGGAAGCTCCAGGCAGGTACCCCACCCAGCCCAGCGCGGACGCAGGAAGACGCATGATGAGGCTGGGCAGCTCAGGTGAGTGCCTGACCCGGGTTGCCGGGGCCTGTGGCAGATGGCACAGGAAACGGGGGGGGGGGGGCAGGGGAGCATCAAAGGGGACCCTGAACAAGGCGAGAGAGGGCAGGGAGGTCCCCCAGGATGGAGGCGCCCAGCTCTCCTTACCTTGCAACCTCCAGAACCATGAAAGCTACAAGACAGGACGAAAGGAAGCTTGGGCTTTCCATCCTGTGCTCCCCTGCCCCACACCCCGTCAATCAATTACAAACGTAAGTAAATAAAAGCCTTATTTCAATTCTGACCCGGCTTCTTCCAGAGGGGCCGGGAGGGCCTGCGGCGGGCCTGGACCGGCTGCCGACGGAAACTGCCGAGCAGCGGGCGCCGCGGTGCCCTTGACCGAAACAAGCCCGTCGGCAAATTGGCAGGTGGGGTTCCCCCCGGGAAGATAAAGGGCTTGATTTGGGGATGCTTGAAAGAGCTATATAGATATTTTTATTGAGTGCAAAGCCAAGGGGGCAATCATTACATTAATGAAATTTTTACTGAATTTAGTTAGAAACAAGAGTATTTTCAAGCAATGACTTCTGTTGAGGTTTTTCAAACTGATTTTTACAAGCTGTGTTTTTCCCTTTCTTTTTCTTGTTTTACGTCTTGCTCGGGGAAAAGCCTTCTAAATTACTGGTAACCACATTATTTTCGGTTCCTGAACCAGGATCTTGCCCTGTGCCTGGAGCGGCTCTGCCTCCCGACTTACAGGCCAGCTTCCCAGACCCTAAGGTGCGTCGATGCTGGTCTGCAGAAGCCACTGGGTGATAAGCGAATTCCCGAGGGGCCCAGGAGGTACGGGCGGGGGGCGGGCACCTAACGCTGCCAGCCCTCAACTGCCGGGGGTCCGGATCCACACGGCTCCCGTCCGTTTCCCAGAATGGAGCACTGAGCCCTGTGAGCCTAGGTGGACTGCTGTGGACTGAATGTCTGTGACCCCGGAACCCCCCGCCATGTGCGGTGCTTGGAGCCGGGTCTGTGGGCGGGGGTTACGGTCAGATGAGGTCAGGAAGGGGGGCCCAGGGACAGGATCCACACCCTTGTCAGAGGGAGACCGGAGCTCTCGCGCTCTCTCCGTGTGAGCACGCGGCGAGAGGGCGGCCCTCCAGGGGACTCGTCCCCCGTCCCGATGACCCGCAGGCTCGTGAAAGCCCAGCCCAGGGCTCTCCGTGGTTTTCCAACCCTGGGCGCCGCCCCGCTGCTCCCCAGCAATCCTTTCCGGGCCACACGTTCTTTCCAAATCAAACGTGGGTCTCACTTCGAACCTACAGAGGCAAGACATTCAGTCTCGAGCATAATAGTCAAGGCAGGGCTCCTTCTTGAAGACACGTGTGAAATGTACCCTGTAGTAAAATACCTGATGTACTCAGCGCTCAGTACTCAGTACTCGGTACTCAGCACTCGCTGCATTCGTCCATCCAACAAACAGGCAGAGAGTGGCTCCCTTGAGCCAGGCACGGCTCTGGGATGCAGGCGTGCACAAGGTGGGCCCTGGACAGACCCCGGCCCTGCCCCGCAGAGCTCACATCTAAGTGAACACATAAATAAGTGACTTGCAGAGCTCGTCAGCAAGCTGTCCGCACTAGAGAAAAGCAAATGGCAAGGGGGCGGCGCCCACACACAGCAGAGCTTTGACTCACTTGCACACAACAGTGAAAACGTATAGGTTTGCTTCCATCATAAGACATAAACTCAGAAATCCAAACACAGGGGCGCCTGGGAGGCTTGGTCCATTGAGCGTCTGACTTCAGCCCAGGTCATGATCTTGTGGTTCACAAGTTCAAGCCCCGCGTCGGGCTCTGTGCTGACAGCTAGAGCCTAGAGACTGTTTCAGATTCTGTGTCCCCCTCTCTCTCTGACCCTCCCCTGCTCATGCTGTCTCTCTCTCTCTCTCTCTCTCTCTCTCAAGTAAAAAAATAAACATTAAAAAAAGAAATCCTAACATAAGTGGGAAAGCCAGCAGGAACCAACATAGCCTGGAGTTCAGGTAACAGCAACGTACAGATGCCGGTGCTCAGCCCGGACGAGCACCCCGCGCTGACATCAGACGTTAACAGGAGGGGAGCCTGTGTGAGGAGTGGATAGGAAATCCATCAAACTTACGCCTAAACAAAAAGCTTATTTTATCTTATTTTCAAACCGAAGCTGATATACAATCATCTATTTCATTTCAATTTTTTTTAATGTTTTATTTAGTTCTGAGAGAGAGAGAGAGAGAAACAGCGTGACCAGAGAGAGAGGGAGACACAGAATCTGAAGCAGGCTCCAGGCTCTGAGCTGTCAGCACAGAGCCCGACATGGAGCTCGAACCCACGAACCGTGAGATCACGACCTGAGCCAAAGTCGGACGCTTAACCGACTGAGCCCCCCAGGCGTCCCAAGTCTATTTCATTTCAGGTGCACAACATAATGATTTGACAGTTATGTACATCACCAAACACCCTGGCCACAACACCGGTCCCCATGTGTCACCATACAATGTTCTCTACGGTATCACTGACTATTCCCTCTACTGCGCTTCCCAGCCTGTGACTTCTCTGTTTTGACCTGGAAGTCTGCACCATCTTATCCCCTTCACTTTTCTTGCCCATCCCCCACCCGCCAAAATTTATGTTAAAAACTTGCAAATACAGACAGAAACTCTCAGTATTTAAAAAAGAAAAGGGTCTGGGGTGCCTGTGGGGCTCAGTCTGTTTCAGCGTCCAAGTTCAGCTCAGGTCATGATCTCGCAGTTCCTGAGTTCGAGCCCTGAGTAGGGCTCTGTGCTGACAGTTCAGAGCCTGGAGACTGCTTCGGATTCTGTGTCGCCCTCTCTCTCCACTCCTCCCCTGCTCACGCTGTTTCTCTCTGTCTCTTAAAGATAAATAAACATTAAAAAAATTAAAGTACAAAGAAAAAAAGGGGTGTGCAGCAGTTAAGCAAGAGTTTATCTCAAGAATGAGTGGCAAGAAAATGATCTATCATAGTAGCATGAGAAGCTGTAAAAGGGCATTTAATTATCTCATGGAGGTCATCGAGGCATTTGAAAAAAAAATTCACCATTTAAATCTATAAGGAATTTACCAAACTCAACACCCAAAAAATAAACTATCCAGTGAAGAAATGGGCAGAAGATATGAACAGACACTTCTCCACAGAAGACATCCAGATGGCCAACAGACACATGAAACGATGCACAATGTCACTCCTCATCAGGGAAATACAAATCAAAACCACACTGAGATACCACCTCACACCCGTCTGAGTGGCTAAAATTAACACCCCAGGAAACAACAGATGCTGGCGAGGATGTGGAGAAACGGGCACCCTCCTACACTGTTGGTGGGAATGTAAACTGGTGCAGCCCCTCTGGAAAACAGTGTGGAGGTTCCTCAAAAAACTAACAATAGAACTCCCCTATGGCCCAGCAATAGCACTGCTAGGAATTTACCCAAGGGACACAGGAGTGCTGATGCCTAGGGGCACGTGTACCCCAATGTTCATAGCGGCATCTTCAACAATAGCCAAATCATGGAAAGAGCCTAAGTGTCCATCAACGAACGAATGGATCAAGAAGATGTGGTTCATGTATACGATGGAATACTACACGACAACGAGAAAGAATGAAATCCTGCCATTTTCAGCAACGTGGATGGAACTGGAAGGTATTATGCTAAGTGAAATAAGTCAGTCAGAGAAGGACGGATATCAAATGTTCTCACTCTTATGTGAATTCTGAGAAACTGAACAGAAGACCATGCGGGAAGGGAAGGGGAGGCAAATCACAAGAGACTCTTAAATACAGAGAACAAACTGAGGGCTGATGGGGGGGAGGGGGAAGGGGGTGATGGGCATGGAGGAGGGCACTTGTGGGGATGAGCACTGGGTGTTCTATGGAAACCCATTTGACAAAAAATTATATTCATAAAAAATTAAATTCAATTCAAAATTCTTGTGACAGGTTTTATTCCAGACATGATGACAATTGTGAAGTTAAAGCCAAAAGCCAATATTCCTTAAGTAATAATTGATTAGCACTGACAATCAGAATGATCTTGTGGTATCTGCCCCATCCAGGGACGGATCCTATTTAATGTAGAGCCAAAAAATACTGGTGAGAGCTATGTAATCAGAAAAAGACATAGGATATAAATGGAGGCCTCGAAGGCGTAAACTTATTGGGTTTATTGGAGATGTCAGGATAAACTCAGGAAAGCAATCGAAAGGTCTAGCAAACCAATTCGGAAAGATAGGGTCCGTTAAAAACCGTGAATCAGCTGTCTTACATGAATATCACACAAATAGATATGCACGTAACATAGTAGAGGTTTCAAGAGCAGTTAGAAATCAAATAATTGAGTATCTGTTTACGTGGGGAACACAAAATGCTTCTTCAACAACCATGAAAATACCCGAAGAAGAAGGAAACAGGGAAACGGCAGATCCTGAGCCTGCTCCTGTCTGGAAGCAGAAACACAGTAACGGTGACCAGCGGGCCTCTGGCAACAGGTGAGAGCTGATGGCGAAAAGTCCAGGAAATTCACAAGCCCCTGGTGACGTCGTGCAGAGCTTGACCTCGGCCCGGGGATGGGGGGTGGGGGGAGTTCACACCACAGAGATCAACCAGCAAAACCCACGAGTTGGGACTTCTCTTCCCAACGAGCCCGTTTTGCTGCACACCATCCGATTTAGTAAAACCCGAGGCTTTTTCACTGGTACTTTGATGAATATGATCAATTCGTGGTGAAATTCTACAATTGCCCTTGAAATTCCAAAACTGCCCTTGAAGCAGCAGGAGGGAGAAGCTGTGCACACATGTGCGTGCTCATGCACGTGGAAGCATGTGTGTGCACGCGTGCACACGGGTGTGCTCACTTAAAGTTTGGAGGATTTCTAAACTTGTACGTAAACCCCGAGAAAAGTCTGAAAAGAGCTATAAGAAAGTATTACCAATGGGTCTGGGGCGGTGATGTTGCAAATGCTCTTTTTTTTCCCCCTCATTTTTATTTTCCATTATAAACACGGATCACTCGTATGTTGGGAAAACACATGTTTTATTTTCTCAAATGTATTCTAACAACCTTAAAGGAACAGCGTTTTCCCTTCCATGCAAAAGAAGCAAATTCTGACAAAAGAAACGGAAGTATTTCATTGGAGACGAAACGGAAGGGCTTGAAAATGTTTTGAAAAAAATGAACTTCTTGTATGATTATATTTTATGAGTGATAAAATGCAAAAAGTTACAGCGAGGGTGTGGGAAGTGAGTAATAAACATAGATAAGCATGGTGAACTCTCCAGGTCTGTGAAGGTACTTTTGCTATAAAATATACGAGATCAATATCCAGTTCCAACTTAATAAGCAATCAGAGAAGAAGGAAGTACAAAGTCTACACCAGAAAATTCAGGTAACAAACAGGCACGTGGAAAAATACAAAGCTTCTTCACTGGTAATTAAACGGCACTAAACAATATGGAAGTATCATTACTTGGGCTGTTAATCCAGCTGAAAAGAAACAAAGTGGTAGGACCCCGGGGTGGGGGAGCCTTGGGAAAACAGTGCCCTCCACACACTGTCGGTGTTGCAGGACTTCTCAGTGCTTTTACGAACAACCTGCACTGAGAATCTCCGAGAACCGGTAGCTTTTACCCAATGAATTTGATCTCAGAATCTTTTTTTTTTAATTTTTTAATGTTTGTTTATTTTTAAGAGAGAGAGAGAGAGTGCGCGCGAGCAGGGGAGGGTCAGACAGAGAGAGGGAGACACAGGATCCGAAGCAGGCTCCAGGCTCTGAGCTGTCAGCACAGAGCCCAACACGAGGCTCAAACCTATGAGCCATGAGATCATGACCCAAGCAAGAGTCGGACGCTTAACCCACTGAGCCACCCAGGCGCCCCTGACCTTGGAATCATTTTATGGTGACTTTATTAATGTCTCACAGAGCAGTCTCATGAGATTCCTGGAAATCAGGCTGAGCATAAGAGAAGTGTTTTGTATAAGGATGTTATTTATGAGTGAAAGCTTTGACGCCACCTGAATTTACCCCAGCATAGGAAAGCTCACCCAATTCAGTAAGAGGGTAACCCCCTCTGGTTGGCCAGGTAGATAGGCAAGCTCTTTCTATTTCTTTTTGAAGTCACCGTGCAGGGTTGAACAGGAGCTCGTCACGGGGCCCCGTTTCCCGGGTCGCCGCCGCGCAGGGTCCCTGTTTAATTGGGAAAGCCAACTGGACTCCGTTATCACCGGGTCCAGAGATGTTATCGAAGGTCACATGCCTGCTGAAGTCAAACCGGAAGGTAGACTTAGCGCTAGATGTGTGCGTATCTTTGTTAACCTTTAGGAAGGGGAAGGGACGGAGCCCGCCCCCCATCGATGCTGTCAGCTCAGCTAACCGACCGGCCCCCGATTAGATCTGACTTTGAGCCGGGACCAGAAATGGGCACCGTGTAAACTCATTCGTGTCGTTTTCAGTCTCCTGTGCTGCTGGCTTGCCTGCCTTCTGTTTCCTAGGAAGTGTCCCTGCTTGAAAGTCCGTGACTTCTCTGGCCGGATGGAGGGGAGCAGGGAATTCACCCCACTTTGGTCACACGGGAGGCAGGGGGTGCTGAACCAAAGAAACACAGTATAAAACCAGAGCGTTGGAGATTATAAGGATTCTGACGGATACTGTATGTTCCCGGGGGCGGCGGTGGGGGGTGCAGGTCCCGGGAGCCGGACGGGATGGGGGGGCGGGGACCCACAGCTGGACACTGATTCCTCCTCCCACCTCCACCGCCCAATGTCCCCACAACATGTAACACACACACACACACACACACACACACACACACACACACACACACACGGGCCTGTCTGTCTTCTCCGTGGCCCAACCTCAGTGATTTAGGAAGCAAGAGAAATGTAGCGATGTGGTCACTGGCCACAAAGAGCCCTTGTGTTGCTGGTGACATTCGGACGACCCTGACCGTCAGGAAGATCTCTTGCGGCAAACGCCCGACCCGGACTGGCCCGTAGCCGCCAGTCCTCAGGCCGAAAACACATCTTCCAACCCTCGGCCCCACTGATTCCTTCATTCCCTGGTGCAGCGTAGGTGTGCAAAGCCCCCAGACCCTGAGTAGGCTGGGGACGGTCCCGTCCACCTCAGAAAGTGTACAGTTGAGGGTGTGGATCCTCTCAAACACCAACGTCTAACAGAAACGAAAGCCGACAGCGCCGTGCATTTCGATCGAGGTGGTGAACGAGAAGACGCCTGTCGCT
>NW_027530380.1:824124-832098 GCF_008692635.1 Crocuta crocuta | reverse complement strand
TCAAAGCAGCCCCTGGAAGGGCCCAGCCTCCCCGGCCGGCCGTGGCCCCAGGAGCCGAGCCACGCCAGCTCTGATGCCCGCCTGTGCGGGCCACGTCTGGTCACAGGCGGAGGTTTGCAAGTTTATCACATTAACTGTGCCCGACCCCTCGAGTCCAAATTACAGGCCGAAGCCACAAAATTGTCTCCCAATCAGAGGCCTCTCGCTGAACGCCCCCACAAACACCAGTTCCCCTTAATCAGGGCCGAGGGGACGGCCCAACGCGCCCTGCTGCGGGGAGCACACTCATTTTCCCAATTTTGCAGAGTTGCTGGGCAATCCTCCTGTAATTTTCCTCCCTGCGCTCTTGGGAGGAGGTTCTGGGCCTCGCGAGCCAGGGTCCAACGACACATGCCCGCAGGGAGGGCCCTGGACGAGCACCCGCAGCACCTCCGCCCTGCCCCCCTGTCTGCGCCCCCCCAAGGTGGGCCTGCGAGTGCGCTGCCCTGGGGCCCCGGTGCTCCGGGGCATCAAGGGGACCCTGAAGGCCAGGAGCCTCCGCGGTCTTGTGATTTCGAAGAGCTGCCTGGGCAGACGGACCCCCACGCCCAGCCCGCCCCGCCGCCCGCCTCTGTGTCACAGCTCAGGCCTCCTTTTCCGGATGCCAAAGAGTCCCAGGAGAGGCCTTCCCAGCCTTGTGCGCTCCTGGGAAGGCCAGGCTGGTGATTCTAGAACATCTTTGGTGTGGGGGAGCTTGGGCAGCCTCGAGGGCACCTGCCAGGAAATGACATCATGAGGCACAGCCCTCAAGTGCGTGGGGCGGGGCGGATGGGGGAAGGGAGCAGTCACACACAGACCCGGCGACCGCAGTAACAACCGGGGGCCCCGCTCTGCGCGCTGGGTCGGCCTTGAACTTGAGGAAGGTCAGTCTTCCAGCGGGTCCTGCTCAGTACTGAGCTGACCGTCCTGGGTCTCTTCGTCTCCGTATAAACTGTAGAATGGGTGTGTCGACATCCGCCAAGCAACTCTCTGGGAGTCCCAGCGTAGTTGCCTCGAATCTGTGCCCCGAGCTGGGAGGCACCCACAGCTCCGCGGTGTGGACCCTTCCCCTGTGTGCACGTGAGTCTCTGCTCATCTGCCCCGCGCTTTGATTTCACTCGGCAGAGCTTGGTACGTTTGGCCGTGTACATCTGTGTGTTTCCTTACACTTACGCCTAAGTGTTTCACTGCTGGGGGGGCGCTAATGAAAGTGGTGTTGTGTTATGTTGTGTTTTTATTTACTTAAATATACAGAGAGAAAGAGAAAGAGAGCACAAGCAGGGGAGGCGCAGAGAGAGACTGAGAATCCCAAGCAGGCTCCACGCTGTCAGCCCAGAGCCCGACACGGGGCTTGAACTCACAAACCGCGAGGTCGTGACTTGAGTCAGAACCAAGAGTGAGACGTTCAACTCACTGAGCCGCCCCGGAGCCCCATTTTTTTTTTTTTAGTTTACCCCGGAAAGATGGCCTCTTTCGGCCCCAGCCCAGCTGCCCGCCGAGGAGAGCGGGCCGCTCCCCTGAGGCCGTATGTGAGGGTTCCCGTTCGCACCCCTCCTGCCGTCAGCCAGGCCCCGCGTCTGAGGACGCGGAGTGCGGGGCTCTGGCTCCCAGGTGGTCCCCACCCAGGGCTGGGAAGGCCCGGCCCTGCATTTGCAGTGTCTCCCCTGGGCCCCCACTAAACTCTGCCCGAGACACCGGCGCCCCCTCCGTTGTGTGCTGGAATTTGTCCTGTGGGAATTTAGGGCTCACCCGAGCTGATGCTGCGGCCTGGGCTGCTCCTCCCGGATGGAAGGAGCCCACGTGGCTACCTAGTGCCTGACAAACTGAGGGGTCTGGTTCTGGGGTTTCCAGGACAACCACGGGGTGCAGGGAGGGGCTGGAAAACACCTGAGCATCTTTGGAGTTATTTCTGGTTGGATTCTTTTTCCTAGTTTATAAAATAGTATTTCTTCACAAGAGAATACAGTATATGGAAAACACACAATATAAAAATAAGGGTGCCTGGGGGGCTCAGGTCATGATCTCAAGGTGCGTGAGTTCGAGTCCCACATGGGGAGAGCTCGAGCCGTGCTTCGGCTGAAACACAAAGCCCTGCTTTGGGTGAGTCTGCTTCTCTGTCTCTCTCTCTGCCCCTCCCTCCCTTGCGCCCTCTCTCTCTTAAATAAATAAATAAAAGTCACGTGCCGTCTAAACAAACAAACAAGAATATAAAACTAAAATATAGAAGGACGGGGGGAAATCCTTCCCATCACCCGAAGCCTCCGCTGCTACTGTCCTGCCCCGTGTCCTTTGCACGCGCTGTGCCTCAGCGGAGCCAATGACGTCCGTGGATATTTCTATCTTGCTTTTTCCCCTTAATGTTCCATCCCCCGAATACACGGTAAGTTCTGTCCCCCGGCTGCTGGACATGAGCCCGCCTCAAGGGCGACTGTCCCGGGCACGTACTTGCGGTGGTGCGGCGGGTCTTCTCCACCCTCCTCGAGAGCAGGGGAGGAGCCCCAGAACGGGGGAGGCAGAGGCCCAGGACCGGTTCGCTCCAGCCCTCCATTAGTCCTCGGAGGGAACGTCGTCGTCTCCGCCGCCCCCCAGACCCGGGAGGGGACTCGGGTCCCTGACGGGTAAGCAACACTGGAGGGGAGGGGGAGGCGGGGCTTCTGTTCCAACCCAGCTGTAAGGGCGTCCCTAGCTTCTCATGCCATCCTTGGCCCCTCTGGGGCCGCTCGGGGCAGGGGTGGGGGAGGCACATCAGGGGGCGTCGGGCCAGCACACCCCCAACCCCCCTAGCCGCAGGGAGGGGTGTAGTGATGAGGGCTCTGTCCCAGGCGAGTCGGCGGGGGTTTCTGCGGGGAGAGAGGAAGCACAAAGGGTCTGGCAGTACGTCTAAGAGAATTTTTTAATGTTTTATTTCTGAGAGAGAGAGAGACAGCATGAGCAGGGGAGGGTCAGAGAGAGAGGGAGACACAGAATCCGAAGCAGGCTCCAGGCTCTGAGCTGGCTGTCAGCACAGGGCCCAACGCGGGGCTCGAACCCACGAACCGCGAGATCATGACCTGAGCCGAAGTCGGACGCTTAAGCGACTGAGCCTCCCAGGCGCCCTGAGACTCTTTGTCTTTGAGGGAAGTGTATACCCTGCACTTCTCTCCCTTAGGGTTTTCTCAGTGCTGGTCAAACATCTAGCACATTCTCTCCTCCCTCTTTGCCTGTTCATTCTGGGCCCTTCCTCATTCTTGGGTGAAGCCTTTCTCCTCCCCCTCCCCCGCCCCCATCAGAAAGCTCATGGCAATCAGACTGCTCGGTGCTCCTAGGTCCGGAAAGGACAGTGGTGGCCAGCAGAAGGCACCTGCCAATGTGGCCGTGAACTCTCACTTAAAAGCGGTTTCCAGGCACTGTTTCTCAGGTGTCTGTGGAAAGCCCCTGGAGGACAGAGACCGTGACGCAGTCATGTTTGAGGTCTGTCTCCCTGCCCCCAAACAGCTAACAAGGCCTGACTCAAACCAAGTTCTTGGCAAACACAAGGTTTGGATTCTATTCTAAGCTGCCACAAAGCACACCCCACGTTTCCCCCTCTCCCTAGCCCTAGTGGGGTGAACGGTGTCCCCCAAAATGATATGTCTACCTCCTAACCACCAGAGCCTGTGCATTTGACCTTATTTGGGGGAGGGGGGGGAGGTCTCTGCAGACATAACCAAGCGAAGGAGCTTGAGATGAAATCGGCTTGGCTTATCCATGTGGGTCCTAAATGCAAAAGCAGGTGTCCTTATAAGAGACAGAGGAAGAGAGTGCACGGAAGAGCCTCCACGTGAAGACAGAGGCAGCGGCTGGAGGGGCTCAGCCACCAGCCCAGGGACGCCTCGAGCCCCCAGCAGCTGAGAGAGGCAGGAGGGACCCTCCCCTAAAGTCTCCGGAGTGAGCACGGCTCTGCCTCTTGATTTTGGACACTGGCCTCCAGACTGTCATTTTAAGGCCCCCCATGAGTGGCAGCGGTCTCCCCAAAGCCGAGGGAGGCTTGAGGCCCAAGGTGGAGGGCGAGGACCCAGCTGGCCCCCCCTCCTCCCCCTGGTATCGGTAAATCTTCTGTGGACGGTCGGCTAACGAAACACCATGGGGCTGGATGTAATACCGAGGTCTCCGTTCCCGCCTCGGCTCAGGGTCCTAATCCCGATGCCTCAGCACCCACCTGGCCACGGACTCAAGAGCCCCTCACTCCACCTCTCAGCATCTCCCATCTCTCCCTACAGGCTCCCAAGTCACGTGGCTGCCCCGGGTCGGCCCCGCACCCCCAGCGTGAGGACTGCAGGCCGGCTCATCCACCTGGGTCAACACCTCCCGTGCAAGGCGTTCCGTTGCTGAGGGTCCTACGCGGTACCGATGTAGGAGAGGGAAGGGAGCCGGGAGGGGCCTGGGAGCTCGCGGAATGTCAGCCGTCGGCCGAGCTGCTGGCACTAACGGTGCATTTTGCCTGAAAGCTCTCCAGCTGGTACCTCCAGCCTCGTCTCTGGGTCGGAAGGAAACCAGGCAGCTCATTCCAAAGGGGTAAAGGGCAATGGGTGCCCTTGAGAGTTGGCAGGTCCAGGAGCCTCTCTTGACAAGAGGCTCCAACTATAGCTAAACGTTTAAGCCAGGCTCCCGCACCCTCCCCACCCTCCCCTCACTGCAGCCAGACCCCGAGGGCTGGCTGTGCCCCGGCCATGCGCTGATGCGGCCATCATAGCCGCGCCTCTTTGCTTCTAGCCACGCCACTGACCCACACCTTTGGCCAATTTCACTTGCGATCACCTCTCCGCTTCCCCTGGAGTAGAGAGTGGATCCTTTTATACGATGGATGTCAGGCACAAGCCCTTAGGGGACGGGCCCTCTTGGGCCCAGCAGACCCCCCCCCCACTTTTATATCCTTCTTTCTAGTATTGACCCTGTGCCCCTTAATTAATGCGCTTCCTTTTTAAGTAAGCTTTTTTACTCCTTTCCCGGGGTGAGAAGGAAGATTCACATGGTTCGACTTCTCTTTAATTTAAAAATACATTCTAGGATTTAGATCTCATGTGCACGGACCGCTCAGGAGAAGTCAGCAAATAAAAGCCAGTTTACAGACAAGAGAGTCGTTTTTTAAATCCTCTCTCTGAATGTAAACTGAGATGTTTAATCAATTCCACATACACCACGCATCACATGGCCTTCATTCTGCACAAGAACAAATACATGAATGAATACATTTAACAGGCCTTGCACACACCAGGCCAGGCCCGACTGCTTCGCGCATATTACCTTAATTACTCTGCTCCGTGGCCTTGGGACGAGGGAAGCCAGACCGCATTTTACAGATGAAGACAGAGGTTTCCCCAGACTGCCTGGCTCCTGGCTGATGCGGGTCCAGCGTGGCTGCAAACTTCCCGATATCTTGAAAAAAATGGCTTGGTTTTGCATGAATTCTTATAAAATAGATTATTATCCTTAATGGCTTCAAAGGCCCCTGAAATTGTTCTGACAGTGCCCATGACACTGAGGGAGGTTCAGGCTGAGGGCACAGACATGCTGCCTGCCACGTGAGGCTGGATAAGGTGCCTCAGTTTCCCCACCCACCAAGTGTGTTTCTGAAGTTTGTTTTGAAGATTAAATGCATGGTTGCAGTGAGCTTGGGGGTGGGGTAGCTTGCAGGAGAAACGAGGAATGAGGGCGGGTACCTGAGTGAAGGCTTGCTCTCCAAACCCTGCAGTAGCCCCGATCCTGAGCAAAAACTGGCATGCCTCACATTTTTGGGGGGTAGGGGGAGCCTTTCCCTCCCACCCCATCCCTGCTTTGGTGAATGTGGGGAGAGCCTTCCGTCCACTGAGGATTGGGAGAGGGGGCGCTTTCTGGAGACCTCTCAGCCTCCCAGCCTGCGGGACCTCAGCCTGGTCCCAGTCCTACGGGCTCCCGCGGGACCCAGGAGGCAGAGGCAGGCATCCTGTGGGTCAAGGTCTGCTGCTCAGGATCCAGAGATGCGCTGGACTCTGTATCTTGAACCGATTCTCAGAAGAAGACCCTCAGGACTTTATAAAAGTTGTAGCCAGCCTATTGGGCTTTTCCCTATGGGCTAAGCTCCTCCCAGGCTCTGCTTCCCAGTCTGCGCCCTGCCTGGGACTGAGCCACCGACTGATTCTGAAGAAGAAAAAGGAGAAGAAAACGGTCAGAAGCTGCAGCTCCTCTTCCGAGCTCTGGCACCTCTGGGAAGTCATAATGGTCACTCGTCTGGTCGGGTCATGTTCCTCAGATGGACAGTCACCCAAGTACAAAGAGCAGCGGGGCCTTCCCGCCTGCCTTTACAAATGACTATGTCATCACTCTACCTGCACAACCCTTCTTGGTGCCTTAAAAACAAACAAACAAACCCCCGCAATAACCCGATCTACGGACGCGGAGAGGGCTGCTGGGTGGCTGGCCGGACCTTGCCTCCGCGTCCCGCACGCTGGGAGGTCTGCGCGCGCCCGAGCCGCGGATGCGCGCCTTCTCCAAGCCTTACGGTAAGCGCGGCGCGCAGAGCAACCACGTGGCGGCGGAACCGAGGCCGCGCGGGAATGTGCGGAATGCGCGGCGCGGCCCTGAGCTGCTCCGGAGCCAAGGCCCAGGTTCCCGGGCGCGCGCTCTCGCCTCCCATCTGGCCCCAGTCGGACCGCACCCCAGCCCCCCGCCGCATTGCCCAGGACTCGCAGGAGTCGGTCGAGAGCCCCCAAACCCCCCGCCGGGGTTTGGGTAGAGAGCGCGGCCCTTCGGGCCCCTCGGCCTCCGCATGCCCAGAACTGCCCAGAGGGTCCAGACCCGCGATCCACCCCCAGCCCTGGCGGCGCGAGGCCAGGGGACCCAAGAGCAGGGGTACAGGGCCTTGGGTGTGCAACCCCGCTTTCCGCACATGGAAAAAAAATGTCCCTTCCCTCTCCCCTCCTGGTAAGTGTCTGGAGCCCCAGAACTCAGAGGTTCCCCATAATAAACACCCCGGTCATCCCTCCGCCCACCCCCAAGGCCAAAGCGAAGGCTGGGAACGCTCTAGGGCATTCCAAGGGCACAAAGAAGCAGGCTCGGGGACGTGGAGTCCTCTCCCAGAAGGGTCTCCGGGACAGCGCGGGGCTGGGGAGCGAGCGAGCGACAGGTCCTCGAAGGCGAAGGAGGGGGCGTCGAGCCCTTCCGGGGCGGGGCGGGGGCACGAGGGAGTCCCCAAGGGCATCAGTGCGGTCCTCCTCCGGGGAGGTCCGCGGCGCCCCCTTCCCGCCCCTCCCCCCACCCCGCGGGTCTCCGCAGGGGTGCTCCGCGCCCTGGTCGGGGGCGGGATCTGCTCCGCCTAGGGTAGGCCGGCGCCCCGCCTGGCCCGGGGAGACGCGGNCATTTCTTTACCTCGGTTGGAGGTGCTTCTCTGCACGGTCTGAGCTCCCACTCCGCGCCACTTGGCCAGAGACCGGCCAGGGGCCCGAGTCCCAGGAATTCTGGCGAACTTTGGGGTTTCGTACGGTAGCTCAGGACACCAGGCGGTGCGTTTTGAGGGACGAAGCTTAAGGCGCTAAATTCTTCTTTCAACCCCCTAAGACCGCACATTCTTCCTAGGGAAACCGGGGGCGTTGTGAGCCACCCCCCCCCCACACCTGTTGGGGTTTGCTCTTTAACTCCGGGCACATCGCGCCCGCAGCTTGCAGAGCTGGGGGAGCGGCGTCCCGTCCCCGCATCCTGCCAGGCGCACGACCGGGCTCGGGTAGGGGGTTCATCCGTGGGTGGCTGGAATGAGCGGACGAGGGGCGGAGACGCACACCGGCGGCGGCNCGCGGGGGCGGAGCAGGCTGGGGGAGGGGAGCCCCCGCGCTCCGAGACCCCGTGGCCCCGCGTTCGGAAGCGTTTTCCAGAGCGACTTAAGGGCTTAACAATGGAAAACTCGCGGAGCTGCAGCCAGGTCCTTTCAAGTGCCGCCAGGTATGCGGCTGCAGGTGACCCCACCTG
>NW_027530380.1:823630-823983 GCF_008692635.1 Crocuta crocuta | reverse complement strand
GTTCCCACCGCCAGGGACGGTGGCAAACGCGGCCGCCGCGGAACTCGCCCTCTCGGGGCGGAGGAGCCGCCGCGGCCGCGGTCCCCCGGGGGTGGTGAGCGAGGGGGCCAGGCCCGCGGGAAGGGGATTTCAGTTACTTTGGGATTTTCTTTCCAACCATTGTGAGTGCCTTCCCGACTGGGCCGCTGCCCCTTTGTCTCCAAAGAGTCACCGAGAAATAAGCGCAGAGCACTTTAAATGAGCCCAGAACTCGCAGTTCCTGCTTCGTGGTGGGTTTTTTAAAGGCAGCGCAAAATTCAACTGCAACAGAAAAGTTTCTTTAAAGTTGCTTTTCTCTTTGGGAAAAAAAAAAA
>NW_027530380.1:822407-823611 GCF_008692635.1 Crocuta crocuta | reverse complement strand
CGTCGGCCCCCCGTGCAGCCCCGGAGACGCGTAACTGAGCTCCCCGGGGTGGGGGCTGGGCCGCCGGCGCTGCCCGCCAGGCCCCAAATTCCTGCGCCTCCCCCGCGGGTTCCTGGACGGCTCTTCACGCTCGCCGGCCGGGCTTGCACTTTTGCGCCCGTCCCTGAGCGGGGACCTCAACGAAGTTCCTCGTCGAGATCTGCCCGGTCCGCCTAGTAACAGCGCCGCGCCCCCATTGGCTCATGCTAATTCCAGTTTCCTCCGTCCCTCTCCGCGGGAGGGGGGCTCCCTCCCGNCAGGTAGTGTAAAAACTTTTTTTAAGTTAAGACTGGGAAAAATGTCCTTTTATTTAAAAAAAAAAAAGCACCCAAAGAAGACTAAATCTTATAAACTTTTTTAAGACCACGTTTCTGTGTTCTTTGATATTAGTTTAGCGATAACATTGGGTTCCCTCTGGTATAACCACGAATATAACTTTTGTTTAAAACCAGATCAATACACCCATTTCTTTAACTTGCAATTGTTCTAATTTTTGCCAGCCTCTGCCAGCCCCCCACAAGCTCACGAACGCAGCCCGGGGCTGATTGTAAAGGTGCAGCGGGGTCCACACCCCCCGCAAGACCAATTAGGAAGCTTCCGGTGGTCTTGTCACAGGCAGAGACAGACGAATATTTCCAGCGATTGAATTTATTTTTAATTTAAAAATGAGGCAGGACAGAGACCCCTGTTTATGCAGCCTTCCATCCAGGGTGTTTTTCTAGCTGTGGAATTGCCGGGTCGGGGGTGGGGTCTGGGGGGATTGGGGACCCCTAAAAGGATGTACTGGCCAAGGTAGGTAGGCGGTTCGCAGATCCCCCAGGCGGGGAGGACAGGATGAAGGAAATGCTGGCCACCATCTTGGGCTGCTGCTGGAATTTTCGGGCATTTATTTTATTTATTTTATTTTTTGAGCGAGCTCATGCTAGGCTGAAATGCCTTTAGGGTTCAGGGATACCCCTTCAGGCATTTGCAACGACCCCCCCTGGCGCGGGAATGAAGCCTCCACCGGGGTGGGGGACCCTGCTCCCCGTCCCTGAGTGCTAAATGGATCCCGAAATTTACACGTGTTAATGAAAATGAAAGAAAATGTAGACGCTGAGATTCCTTGGCCCCCTCTCCGCCCGTGGGTGCCCTCGTGGCGTTTTCGGAAATGCGCCCATTCTCC
>NW_027530380.1:818050-822222 GCF_008692635.1 Crocuta crocuta | reverse complement strand
GCCAGCCGAGCTCGGGGGAGCGCGGGGCCGCGGGAGCCAGAGCCGAGCGCGCACCGACCGGGACCCTCCGCCGCCCCCAGGCCGCCCAGCACCGCCGCGGCCATGGCACACCAGCTCCTGTGCTGCGAGGTGGACACCATCCGCCGGGCGTACCCCGATGCCAACCTGCTCAACGACCGGGTGCTGCGGGCCATGCTCCAGGCGGAGGAGACCTGCGCGCCCTCCGTGTCCTACTTCAAGTGCGTGCAGAAGGAGGTCCTGCCGTCCATGCGCAAGATCGTGGCCACCTGGATGCTGGAGGTACGGGCTTCGGCCGCCTTCCCCGGACGTTCTTGCAACTTGTTGCCGAAGCCACGCTTCTCTGCCGCTCGCCTCCCTCCCTTCTCTCCCACCCCAACTCTGAAGTTTGCCGGGGTGTTGCTAGGAACCGCATTTTCACAATATATAGATNCCCGCTCGGGAAGAGGGGGCCCCTTTGTTCAAGCTGCGAGCCCCGGGGCGCCCCGCACGGCCAGCCTGGGCCGGAGAGCACGCCGAGCTGCAAGGTCGCGTGGCCCCCAAGACGCTGAGGATTGACCCTGGTCTGCAGGGGTCTCGGCTTGGGGTACCTGCCTGAAGCGAGCCAGCGGCCGGGGGCACATTTTCAGGCCGTCAGTGGGCGCCCGGGGGACCCGCAGATATTTTAAAATAATTTTTGAAAGTGCGGCGTGGTGCCCTTGCGAGAGGGAAACGGCGCCCGCGCCCAGGGGGAAGGGGGGGGCACCGAGTTTGAATTCCTGGGGCTCTCCCCGAAGTCGGCAACGGGCTCTCGACCCCCGGCCTGGGTAAAGGTCCGCCTGAGGGTCATTTTCAGGGGTCTTTTATGTANTAGCCCGGGGGTGCGGGGTGCGGGGTCTCCGCGGAGAGCGCGGGGCGGAGGTGGTCACGGCGCCCGTGCCCCGGCAGGTCTGCGAGGAGCAGAAGTGCGAGGAGGAGGTCTTCCCGCTGGCCATGAACTACCTGGATCGCTTCCTGTCGCTGGAGCCCGTGAAAAAGAGCCGCCTGCAGCTGCTGGGGGCCACCTGCATGTTCGTGGCCTCCAAGATGAAGGAGACCATCCCGCTGACGGCCGAGAAGCTGTGCATNCGGCCGCCACCCCCGCCGCCCCCCAGCCGCAGCGCCCCACCACTCGCGGTCGCTCCGGCTCCCACTCGCCTGCGCCCCTAGCGCGGCCGAAAAGTGGGCGGCGCGCGCCCTCTAGCGGCCACGGCGCGGGAGGCCCGCGCTGGTTTTACAAGGTCTTGCGTTCCAGGTGTGGGTCTCTTTCTCTGTCCTGATCTGGGAACAGTTGGCCTTTTCCGCGTCACTTTCTCTTTTTGGGCCTCTTTTGGGATGGCATGCCCTCCCCCACCCCCTGGGCCCCCAACATCTCCATTCCCTTCTCTCCTGGGCCGGGTCCCACGTCGTGGGGGCGAGGGGCTGCCCCCGCACCTCTTTTTACTCCGGGTCACCCAACGTTCGCAGCAAATGGAGCTGCTGCTGGTCAACAAGCTCAAGTGGAACCTGGCCGCCATGACCCCGCACGATTTCATAGAGCACTTCCTGTCCAAGATGCCCGTGGCCGAGGAGAACAAACAGATCATCCGCAAGCACGCGCAGACCTTCGTCGCCCTCTGCGCCACAGGTAGGGCCATTGGGTCCTGCCCCTCCCCCCCCATCTCTCTGGGTGCCCCGGCTGGAGCTTCTTGCCTTCTGCCTCAGTTTCCCCCACCTGAAGAGCTGGTCCCCAGGCCCCTCCTGCTCTCAGAGCTGCTCCTGTTTCCCTGGTCTGTTGAGCAGTGGACTTGGGCTGTGCGCTGGGGCTAGATGGGGTGGGGGTGCCCTCCTGGGGTCAGGTGGCGGAGGCTGGCCAGGCCCTGGCCACTCCGTGCTGAGAGAGGTTTTACCTCGGCTGCCCAGCCCGCCTCCCCACTCCCGTTCCTCCCCCCCCACACACACACCCCAGTCCTTCCCCATGTCCTCAAGGGGCCCCCTTCTGGCCTCTCCCGGGCTGGGCCACCTGCCAGGGGCGCCTACAGGGGTGGGGAGTGCCGGCCCGCGGTGCCTGCACCACGTGCTCTCTGGGCGGCCAGCAGCGGCCCTCGTGTGGGGGCGGCCAGCAGCACGGCTTGGCCACCAGAGGCCCCGCCCGGGGTGCCTCTGCCTGCTGGGCTCCGCTCAACCCTGGGAGGGGCTTCAGTCGGCCTGGGCTTGGGCTGCCGTGCTTGGCAGCAGCGGATCAGTCTTCCCTCCCTGCTGCAGGGCTCAGAATGGTCCCTGGGGGCCCCTGCCTGACACTGCCCTGGCCCCTGGCCCTGCCCCTGCCTGCTTTCTTTCTCCCCCGATCACATGGACTGAGCCCAGGAGACCTGCCTGGGGACCCATGTCCCCATCCCAGCCAGCTCCACGCTGGGCCACCTCTGCCCCGGGTCGGGCCTCAGCTGTCACATCTGTTTGGGGCTCATCCAGTCGGAGGGCCACGTGGCATCAAAGTGGGGAGGTTGGCATCTTTCACTCCCTGCCGAGGAGCCGCACGCAGAGCCCCTGGGCCGACGTCACCCGCACTCTCCTGACGCCTGGCTGCTCTGGTGGCCGGGGTTTCTGGGTCAGGCGGGAGTTGGGAAGATTCTGCCAGCCTCCCCAGCCTCCTCCTCCTGCACCAGGCATGAACCCCCCTCCTCTGAGCCGTTCCAACCAAGGGGTGGGGGGGGGGGACACCGTGGGCCGGGATGGATCTGCGGGCGGCTGTGCTGGCCCTCCGGCACGGGCAGGGAGCCTCCCCCGGCCATCCCCTCGGCCTCCAGGGACCAGCCCCTCGAGCAGGCCGGGAGGCGTTCTCTGGCTGGGGCGCCTCAGAAGCAAGCGGCCTCTGGAGACTTCCAGGCAGCCTTTTAAGGAGCTGAAAGTGGTTCGGAGAAATGGCAGTTTCCTGGAGATCATGCAAGGAATGGTTCTTACACACCCTCCCCGCCCCCCCCCGGGGCTGCCGGGGCAGCCTGGAGCTCCCCCTCTCCCAGAGCCCCGGGGAAGTGGGGTGTGTAGCCTTCGTGGGGTGCTGGCAGGGAGATGAGCAAGCCTGGTACAGAGGCTGTGAGCGGGCTTTGGTGCTGGCTGTCCGGCTGCNCCGGGCCCCGATGCCTCCCGCCAGGCGGGCCAGAGGCAGAACGTCACCTGCCCACCCAGGTCCCTCCTTGGAAAGATTCTCGGTCCGACTCCTCACCTGCACAGTTGCAACGTGATGGAGGCGCAGCCGAGCCCTCGGTCACAAGAGGAGCACTCTCTTAGGGACATCATTGCGGCTCGAAAACGCCAACAGGCTGGCCTGGGGTGGAGGTGTAAGCAGAAGCCTCCACAGACGGCTTTGTCCTCCGCAGGGCAGGGGCCCCGCTCCTGGCACCGTGGGGCTGGGACTCTGTTCTCCGCGCCGTGTGCCTGCAAACTGAGGCGCCTGCATGTCTGCACATGCGCGCTCATCACCCACGCTGCCCTCAGGCTTCCTGCTGACGTGCCTACGACCGTGTGCGCCGGAGCCTCTCCGGGGGTGGCAGTGGGTCAGGTGAAGAAGCTACCAGTGCTTTGGAAGCTGGCAGAGAATTGAGCCTAACGAATGGGTCTTAGCAAGGCCCGCAATCCTGCGCGGCGCCACTGTCACACCTGCAGTGGCCCCAGCTCTTTGCACGGGGCACCGGGTGGAAGTGTCGGAGGGCACAAGTGTTTCCTTATCTGCACGCATAAGCCCCGCCCGCGCGCACGCGCACACACGCACACACTCCTCACCTACACATCTAAGCCCTGCACCACAAACGCACACATACACTTCAGGGGGACGTGGGCCACCTGTCTGAGATGCGGGAGTCTTAAGGTCCAGCCAAGTTGTTGCTGGGACTGTAACAACTTTTCTCAAGTTTCCACGGAGCCCCGCAGCGGGCTCTGCCGCCCTCCAGGGTGGCTCCTTTCCTCCCCAGCCTGACGTCTGCTCCCAGGACGAAGCCTCGGCTGGGCCTGGGGACACACACCCGGGCCCGCGAGGGCCCCTCCTTTGGTGCTCAGCTCACCCAGCCCAGTCCTGGATCCCCGTGTGCGTGAGATGAGGCGAAGGGGCTGAGCCCCTGATCGAGATGCGGAGCTCGGTGGCCCCCCCCCCCCGGGAGCGC
>NW_027530380.1:804077-818030 GCF_008692635.1 Crocuta crocuta | reverse complement strand
GGGGGGGGGGGGGGGTGGTGAGTGTCCCAGGAAGAGGGTGAATAGACAACAAGCGTCTGGTGCCCCCGCGGGGACCCCTGCCCCCCCACAGGCCCTGGGGGAGGAGACCGGTGCGCACCTCCAAGTGCTGGGTCCCTGGGGGCCTGGGGCGGCTCCAGTCCCTGCGGCCCCGCAGCAGCGGTGCCTTCTCCCCTATAACTTTGTCCCTTTTATTTTTAATTTTTTTTTAATGTTTTACTTATTTCTGAGAGAGGGACCGAGTGTGAGCAGGGGAGGGGCAGAGAGAGGGAGACACAGAATCTGAAGCAGCTCCAGGCTCTGAGCTGTCAGCACAGAGCCCGACGTGGGGCTCGAACCCACGAACCGTGAGGTCATGACCTGAGCTGAAGTTGGACGCTCAACTGACTGAGCCCCCCTGACGCCCCAGTTTGTCACTGTTTAGAATGCAGAAAGCCCCGCGTTCCAGGCTCCAGCGGCGACGAGCCCCTCCCACAGGCCCTTGCAGTTTGTCTCTGCCGATGGCGGTTTCCTCCGTTTGCTTTTTTGTTGTTTTCAAGTGAATGTCGCAGCTCGAGCGGGTGGACTGCAGGCCTGGCCCAGAGGCCGGACCCGCGTGCGGGACTGGTGGGACCGCGGGTCCCGTGGAGCCCCCCTCGCTCACAGCCCCGCGCCTCTCTCTCCCTTCCTGCTGCAGACGTGAAGTTTATTTCCAACCCGCCTTCCATGGTGGCAGCGGGGAGCGTGGTGGCCGCCGTGCAAGGCCTGCACCTGGGAAGCTCCAACAGCTTCCTGTCCTGCCCGCGCCTCACCCGCTTCCTCTCCAAAGTGATCAAGTGCGACGCGGTAAGTGACCGGTGACGCCGCCACCGCATCCTAGAAACTTCTGGTACCTGGGGGTCCGAAGCCGCAGTTCCCCGATGGGAAATGCCGTGGCTCGTGCCCCCACACGTGATGGGGGGGCGGGGATGCCCCGTGTTCAGGCGCATGGGGCCCGGGCTGACTGGGTGTCAGCCCCCCCGCCCGGGGCTCCCTGGGAAGGACAGGCGTCTCCCGGTTCGGTTCGTGCTGGCAGGCCAGGAGGGTCCTCCGGTCTCCGGGGTCCCCCGCCCCCTGGCTCCCAGGCGCAGGCAGGAGCCATAAACCCCTCCGGGTGGGCCGTCCAGGGAGAGCGGCCGCAGGGCAGGCCCGTCAATGAGCCGTGCCCTGATGGCAAGGGGAGCTGTGGCCCCGTCGAGCTTTGTCCGCACAACAATGCGGGTGGCTCGAGATGGAAGCTTTAAAGGGGCTCCCGGAGGCCTCCAGACGCAACAATGGCCCGTGGAGACAACCTTGTGTTTTACGGCCCTTTCCGAGGGCCTGCGGCTGCTACGGCCCAAGCCCGAGTCGCGGTATCTGCCTTTTCAAAAATGCCATTGTTTCATTCCCGATTCCTTTCTTGTCTTAAAAGAAAGGGTGAAAACAACAATTACAAGGGTTTGTGGCCTTTATCAGATGAGATCTCGAGGTTGGCAGGTCAGCCCCTGGCCCCGCTGGGCGTGCCGGGTGGAGCCGGTGACCGCCCTGACCCCGGGCAGGTCCGGCTGGACACGGGCTGCTTTCTGGTGGCCCACCCTCGAGTGCCTGGAGACTCCGTCTAGGCCCTAGCGGCTGCTGCCTCCCCGCACGATTCAGGGAAGGAAAGCCAGGCTGCCCAGCACGGCCAGCTCCCCGGAGGAGGCAACGTTCTTGCTCATCTCTCTGTTGGGAGCAGGCGGCTCCTGGAGGCCGTGGGTGGGGGGAGAGGAGCCTCCTTCGGTCTCAGTGCTTCCTGGGCCCCCCCCCTCAGAAGGATGGGGTGCCCTGGTAGCGTGAGCCCTGCCCCGTCCTTCAGGGAGGAACACCACGGACGGACGGTGCTGGGCACCAGACCGTTCGTTGTAGGAACTCGACCCCTTATCTGAATAGAGATCGTGTCAATTAGATCTAGAACACGATCTCAGCTGACGGAAGGGGGAGAAGTCAGTCGAGGCTGAAATTTGCTAGTCTTGTTACCCGGCGACAAATATCGCTGAGCCCAGACGCAGAAAGCCACAGTGGCCGAGCGCTGTGGGTTCCAGGCCACCAGCCGCGTCTGCCCTTGCTCAGTGCTGGCTCCCGGTTGCCAGAGTCGGCTCTTCTAGGCCGAGGCTGCAGGTCCAAGTGGCCACGAGGAGGAAGCAAGTCCCCTGCCTGCACCCCTCTGCCCTGGGTCCCACACCAGGCCTTTCAGGCCTCAGTTTCCTCAGCTGTAAAGTTGGCTCTCGGCACCTACCCCGCTTTCCTATGGGACGCATACGGAAGAGGCGGGCACGCCCTCTGCGGGAGAGCATGCTGCTCCCTAAACGCGGCCGGTCCCCAGGGGTTCACGCAGAACCTTTGCTGGCCTTGATCCCCTTCTTTGGGGCAGTGGACACCCATTTAGCGGCACCCTTCCCAGGTGGGCCCGAGGTTCGCCTGTTCCTCTGGGGAAAGGCTCAGATCTGTCTTCCAGGCTGGACTGGAGAGTGCCTGGCTCCAGAACAGAAGCCCCAGGGCGGCGTCCCAGGGGCTGGAACGGGACGGCCTGAGCCCTGCACTCCCAAGCTGCTGGGAGACCAGCCACCGGGAGCCCACAAGAGGCCCCTAGTCTCCCAAGATTCTTCTTGGGTGTCGAGAACTTGGGGTGATCGCTGGCAGAGGAGGGCTGCGGGGCGGGTGCACCCTGGGCCAGGCCAGTGTGTCTCCCAGGGTGCAGGCCAAGCGGGTGAGGACCGAACGGGGAGAAAGGGTCTGAGTGTCCCCACCTAGCCCCTTCCCCGGGCCACCCAGCGTTCATTCTCAGTCATGCACGGCCTAACGCTTTTGACAGCCATTCATCACGGAAGGCTGGGTTCACCGCGAGGGCTGACACGGCAGAGGTTAAGTCCCCAGAGTAGGGCTCAGAGGGCCTCTCTGTCCCGGATCAGATGGCGCTGAATTCGCTGAGGGCAGTAGTGGGGCTGGGGGGGAACAGTGAGCCAGGATTGGAGCCTGGCAGAGGAATTCTGGGGGGGGGGCAGGGTCTTGGGGGGCCTCGGGACAGGCCAGGGAGGTACCAGGTGGGCACAGGGCGCCCTGTGCCCACACAGAGCCCACGCTGGTGGGTCCTGGGGGTTGGGCAGCGGCCCCGCCCCACTGGGGTGCTCTAGATCGGCCTCACTTTGACAAGAGCGGTCCCGGCCCTGGGTCTGCAGGAGGGCCCGGCTGCAGGCCCCTCCTGAGGACGCCCCGTCCCCCGTCCCCTGTCTGGCCAGGACTGTCTCCGGGCGTGCCAGGAGCAGATCGAAGGCCTGCTCGAGTCCAGCCTTCGCCAGGCCCAGCAGCAGAGCCTGGACCCCAAGGCGGCGGAGGAGGAGGAGGAGGAGGAGGAGGCCGACCTGGCCTGCACACCCACCGACGTTCGAGACGTGAACATTTGAGGGCGCGTGCGCGGCGCGGGAGGGGGCCGGCCCGGGTGCTCCCTGGACAGGACCGCTCCTCGCCAGGACCGGTCACGACCAGAAGGGAAAAAGCTTCCTTCTCCTTTCCTGTCGGTTTTTTTTTTTCCCTTTGCTCTTTCTCCCTTCTGTCTCTGACATAAGCAAAAGAAAAAAAAAAGTACCCGAGAAAGTGTCGTTAAAAAAAAAAGGGAGAGAAAAAAAATAGTATTTGCATGACCCTGAGCTGGGGGGAGGGGGTGGGGGAGGCTGTGCTACCAAAATAGAGGCTCTTATACCCCGTAATCAACTAGGTTACATACGACCGTGTTTGTGTCTCTATGTGGTAACAATAGGCATTAACACAAGGAGCGCATCTGCAGGGGAGGATTCGATTCCATTCTTTATGTGTTTAATACAAAACGACAGCAAAAAGCAGAAAAACGTTTCAAAAACGAGACAAAAGCCAACAAGCCAGCTCGGAACTAGAAGAGGAGCTCAGGTGGCAGGCGTGTTCGCTGTCCCGGAGGGCGCGGCCTGGCCGCGGGTCCAGCAGCCCGCATCTCGCCCGTGCATGTAGTCACTTTATACCCAAGTCATTTGTGCGCATTCATTCTATCCCGTAGGTAGGCGAGCAGCCTCTTCACCCGTCAGCGGCTGGTGTCCCCTCCGGTGGCGTGGCACAGGGCGCCGCGCGGTTGCCTGCTAGCCCCTCCCTCCGCCCTCCGCCCGACCCGGAGCGGGTGGCCGGCGTGCGGCGGCCACGGAAATCCAGCTCCCGCTTCCAGCGTGCGCTACCGTAAAAAGAACCCGCAATAGCAACGTAATATATTCTATTTTTATAATCTTCGTATTTTTGTAGTTACTAGGAGATGCTGGCTTTTCACCCCACAGACCCGCAGCCTACTCACATCCAGGTGAAATCTATGGCTCCTTTTTTCCCCTCCCTTCTCAATTTTCTAGAACCGTTTTCTCTTCAATGTTCTAGAGCCCGTTTTCCTGTTTAATGTTCTAGAACCGTTTCCCCTGTTTAATGTTCTGGAACCATTTTCTCCTCTTCAGTGTTCTAGAGCCGTTTTCCTATTTAGTGTTCTAGAACCGTTTTTCGCGTTTAATATTCTAGAACCATTTTTCCCTCTTCGATATTCTAGAACCATTTTCTTTTTAATATTCTAGAAGCAATTTTTTTCCTCTTCGATATTCTAGAACCATTTTTCCTTCTCGATATTCTAGAACCATTCCATTTCAAAGCACTTTCAACGAATCTCTGTGTTTATGTTGTGTGTGGAAGGGGGGGCAGTTTCTTAATGGAATGGTTTGGGAATACTCCCGTACTTGTGTGCAGACGGGATTGTGAAGCAAGTGCATGTCGCTGTGGAGTTAGTGAGAAGGGATGTTCTCGAAGGCGAGCTTCCGGTCAAGAAGTGCATTCTTACATTTCCAGGATGATGCGTTTCTTTCTCTGTAGGGTAGTGGCAGTTTAGGAAACCTTTGGTGCCAACTGGTGTTTGAAAGTAGGGGCCTTTAAAGGTTTACCTAGAGAAGGTGTAGTTTAAGGGTTAGGAAGGTTTTTAAACACTAAAATATATAATTTATAGTTAAGGCTAAAAAGAATATTTATTGCAGAGGATGTTCGTAAGGCCAGTATGATTTATAATGTAATCTCCCCTTGATGTAAACATGTAAACACACACACACACACACACACACACACACACACACCTTTCTGCCTTTGGTGTTATGGGTTTCGTACAGTTTATAACCGTTAGGTCCTTTTTTATAGGAGAGGGAACAGAAGTCCTGAGAAAAAACACAGCATGGAGTGTCCCCAGGGCGGGACCCCAATTTGAGAGGCGTCAGTTAGGTGGAAAATTAGTGTGCTCGGAACAAGTTCAGATCCAACATATTCTTGTCCCCTGGTCCCCTCCTTTTAAGCAAGTTTAGCAACCCCTAGACAATTTGCACATCTTGGCTGTGTACCTTTCTGTAACGACTGCGTTGGGGCTGTCAGCAGGTGGCGAGGGCGCAGGGCTGGTGCTTGGCGAGGGTGCGAGGCGCGAGGCACGGAAGGCTGAGGGCGGACCACGCGACGGGCACGGCTGCCGCTCCGTTTCCTGATTCGCTGCTACCAATGACTTCCCAGCACCCGGTTTGGAAACAGATTCACATTTTGCTTCTCTGTGTCTCTTTCACGTTGTTTGCTGCTATTGGAGGATCAGTTTGTTCTGTTCTGTTTTGTTTTGTTTTACGATGTCATATACTGCCATGTTCTAGTTTTAATTTTCTCATAGAAAAATGTATTAAGGATGCCTTTTTTTTTGTAGATTTTTTTTTTATGTGATCAATTTTGACTTAATGTGATTACTGCTCTATTCCAAAAAGGCCCCGTTTCACGATACCTCATGCTTCTCTCAGCCACGTGCAGACCAGGCGCTCAGGCCCCGTCTGACCCGCGGCCTCCCGCTTCGGCGAACAGATGCGCGGACGGGGCCCCCGCGCGGGCCTGGCGGGATGGGCCCCTGGGCCGCGTCCGCTGCCTCCTCCCCGCGCCTGTGATGCTGGGCTGTCCCCCGACCTGGGACGTGCCACCACTGTAGGTTTTACAGCTGTGTCGTTCTCTGCGTGTAGCTATGGAAGTTGCATTGTTATTATTACTGTAACAAGTGCGTCTGAATGCGCCGCGTGCATGGGGCCCGGGACGCCCGCAGCGGCTTCGGGACCGGCCGGCGGCTCCGACCGTGTGGCATGTGTCATTCTGTCCCCGCGTTGTCCGTGTTGCTCTCTTCAACAGCATGATGCTAATTTCAAAGGACTCTAGGTCTCGGTGACGCTCCGTGTGCCCGACTCGCCCAGCAGGCTGCTCCCCTCCAAGGATTTGCCCCGTCTGCGCCCGTGCCTGGCCAGGTCGGCCTGCGTGCTCCCAGGCCATTGGCAGGCCCCGAACCCGCCCCGCCCCGCCCCTGCAGGAGCACCGCCTCTGCTTACCTCAACGCTCTGGCTGCGGCATCTGTGTGTGAACCCTGCGGGGTCCCGGAGGGACGGTCTGTCCTGGGAGGGGGTGAACGTTGTGTGTGCCCCAAGGCCAAAGGCCGCGGCCGGTCTGGGGAGCACAGCAGAGGCTGTCCTGTGACCAGCAAGTCTGTGAGGGTCTCTGGCGGTGGGGGGCGGGGAGGCGGCTGTGGCCTGTGTGTGTTTTGGTGGCGCACGGCGGCATTTCCCAGCACAGGCGTGTCACCGGCACGTTTCCAGCAGAAAACAAAAGACAAACGTGAAAAGTCTAGAAATAAAATTGGTAAAACCCCAGTGCGGTGTCTGCCTGCTTCCCGGGGCGGGCAGGGCGCCAGGGCCGAGGGACGGGTGCCCACGCGCGGGGGTTTGCACCGAGGCGTTGTCCTCGTTTGGGGCGGATCCTCCTGGCGTGGGAGGAGGGGGGAGGGCTGGCCTGTCCTCTTCCCAGCAGATGACAGGACAGTCCTGAGCTGTCACACAGAGGTCCCCCGTGACCCAGACGGGGTATGTGATGCTCAGGGCTGGGAGGAAGTCATGCGGTGGGAGGGGCAGCTGGGACCCCAGGGTGGTGGGTCGGTCCGGGCATCTGCAGGCGGCTCGGGACTGGCCCCCCCGCGCTCCGCCAGCCCCCTCCCAGGCCATTTGCAGATGGGAAAACAAACACACCGGCATTCGCTCACCCTCCTCTGGCGCAAACTGCTGTTTGCTCTTGGTGAACCACGGTCCCGAGGCGCCCCCCATTCCGGGAGGGCGAAGCGCATGTTTGGGCTTCAGGCCGGTGGCCTTTCACACGGACCTAGTGACCCGGGAGGCCTAGCGGACACCTGTGACGTCCGCCTTGGCTCCGGATGCACGTGGCCGGCCTCGTTCCCAGCCCCGGGTGGAGGTGGGGAGGACCGGGCGGGCAGCAGCAGGCCGTGGGCCCCCCTCCGGGGGGCCTGGGCCTCTTCCCAGAGTCTGGGGTCCCCAGTGTGTCCTCACCCACCCCGGGCTCTGGGGTTCATGAGTGCTCACGAGGGAAGCTGATTCACACACCAACAATGACGCTCCTTATCAGATCAGTGCACCGTGGCCTTTATGAGGCTCCTGCTGTATACCAGCCCCGCCCCTCCCCCCAGCAGGGAGCCTCCAGGCACCGGAGCAGGCGCCCTCCCCACGGTGGCCCCCGGCCCAGCAGGTGGACGCACAGCCCCCGTTCACGCACTGCGAACGGGCGTCAGAGCCGGGCCGGTACCCTGCAGGTGTACATTTGGGCCCCGTCGCAGGCGCGCAGCCCCCGGGACAGGCCAGGTGTGTTCTGAGGAGCGGTTTCGGGGAGCGGGTGTGATGAGGTAGCAGCCTCATGCCATCAGGTTCCAGAGGAAATCGGGGCAAGTGGGGGAGTGGTCTGCAGGTTCAGTGGGAAGCAGGGCAGGGCAGGGGCGGCAGGGGGAGGGGTCTGGGGTCCCCCACCTCCCCCTCCCCCGCCAATCTCTGCAGACCTTACCTGCCAAAGCAATCATGGCTCCCGGGGTGGGGGACAGGGAGGGCCTGTCCCCTGTGGGCGGTCCACTGCCCCAAGCCTGTGTCCCAGGTGGAAGCTGGCCTTTCAGGGACCCCCCTCTGAGACAAGCCTCCCCTCCGCCCCTTCCCCTGCTGGAAGGACCCTCCTCGCTGGGCCCACCGCCTCCCAATCACCTGGGCCCAGACCTTCGGGGGCTTCTAGCTCCTTCCAGCTCAGTCTAAGGTCCTCAGCCCTGAGCCANAACACCCACCTCTCTCTCCCTCCCCCATTTCTCCCTCCTCACCTCACCTCTCCCCCCAACTCTCCCTCCCTGACTCATGTTCCCCCAGCCTCAGAGACTCTCCAGCCCAGAGTCTGTACCCCCCTGGGGGTCTATGGACACACCAATAGCTTCCTACAGCTCTGTGCCTGAAGTGCTCTCCTCTCCGCACCCCTTCAAGGCCCTGCTGTGGGCACTGCACCCCTGACCCAGGCAGGTGGCTCTGGGAGGTCCAGAGTCAAGACACCCACTCGGCTAGGAGTCCTTGAGGATGGGCGCCTCCTCCCTTCCGCCCTATTCCCGGCCTGGCAAACAGAGGCTGCTCAGAAGTGGCAGAGGGAACAGGACAGAGCTCGCGCTGTGGGCTGCAGAGGGACGCCCTGGCCCAGCCGGGTGTGGGGGGCAGGCAGGCCCCTGTGTCCTGAGGGGCGGCCGCAGGGACCCTGGAGGGCAGGGGAGACCGTGGCCACACCTCGGGCTCCCAGGACCCGCCTGAGCCCAGGGGCCTCCTGGAGGCTCTGTGTCTGCGGGGGGTGGGGGGAGCAGGGTAAGGGGGTACAATGGTCACAGCGCAGGCCGCTCGCAGGGCGGGCTCCCCCACGTGAAGGGTGGCTGGCTGCAGAGGCCACACGCCCGCACACCCGCACACCGGACAGGCCCCTGCAGCACACAGGGCTCTGTCATCCCAGGAATGCCTTTGATCAGGAGTTTATGCAGAGGGGGACTCAGCCCAGGGCCTCTAATCCGCTCCCACAGGCCCCCGGCCCTGAGCCACACTGCTGGCCTGGCAGACAATAGCCGGTGGGCGGTGGGCGGGCAGCTCTGGGGCGCAGGCCTTGAGGCCCACATCCGGGGGCACTGTCACCACCACTCAGGGGCCCACAAGGGTGGGGGTGGGAGAAGCTCCTAAAGGGGCTTCAGTCGGCCTTGAGTCTCTCAAAGAAGGCCGCGTCCATTAATCCTTTTAATCTTCAGCTGTGGGCAGTGGAGACAGGCCGATGCCTCGGCACAGTCTCCTTAACAATTAATGGTCCCGCGTGGGGAATCACCGTGCATCCTGGGCCCCGGGCCTCCGAGGGGTTCCTTCCCTTCGCCCAGCACAGGAGGGTCACACTTCCCAAGCATGAACTGCGGACCAGGCCCTGAGCCCCAAATCTTGAAACGACCTGGTGAGTGGACCCCATGTGCCCACAGCTACAGTCTTCTCCATCTCAGGGCCAAGTGTGAGCAGACGCCACTCACAGGGCCAGAGCCAGGGCCGAGGCTCCGACCCTCTCAAGGACGCCACTGGGCAGAAGCAGCACGGACGATGGTAAATGAATCGAGCCTCGTGGGCCCCAGCGGGCAGTGGGCTGCATGGGGGTGGGGGTGGGGTTTCGGCCTCCTGCTGTAGATGAGGAAACCAGTGCCCAGAGAGGGGAAGCAACGGGGCCAGGATCGCACAGCCAGGAACCGACCGAGCCAGGCCCAGGGGCCAGATTGTGTGTCTGGAGCCTGCGCTCCTGTCCATCGGCTTGGCCACATTGCAGGCAAGGGCACAGTCTTCAAAAAAGGGCTTGAAAAAAATGCACAGAACCTTCACGGGACGGCCAGTGCACGCACTGGGAGCCCAGTTTTGCCAGTAGGCCCAGGGGCCAAGGTCAGGTCCAGCCGTGTCCAAGGCTTCTGTTCTCGGTCAGGGCAGCGTCTTGGCCCGCGGGCCAGGCTGCCTCCTCCAGGCAGTGGGTGTGTGAGGTGAACAACAGCTGTTTAGAAAGCCAGCTGGCGCACACGCATGCGCACACCATGAGCACGCGTGCTTGGGAGCAGGAGACCTGAGGGTCTCAGCTCTGCAGCCTTCGGGCTGTGTGGCCTTACCTCTCCGAGCTTCGATTTTCTCATCTGAAAAATGGGGACCATCGCATCCCAGAGAACGGAAGCTGGGCAGAGGGCAGGGCGGGCATGTGCCTCGTTTGACCTTGGATCTGGCCCAGCGCAGACCTGAGCTCAGGAGTCTCAGCTCAGTGAGTGCTTTCGGATACTCCGCACGGTGCCCAGCACCCGCTCACTGCTCAGCAGAGGCCATCATCACCCCGTGCATCCTCTGGATGCGGGGAGACCTCCGAAACCTAACGGTGGCTGTCTGGGCAGTGGCAGCAAGGTTACACTCACTTCCGTCCCTGAGATCATGTAGGGGCGGTTCCTGTTCTGGGCGCTGGCACCAGCTGCCCCCACCCCCCATGCTGATCCTTCTGCTGCCGCGTGGGGGAGCGGGACCCTGTCCCCAGCAGTACAGCTGCCCCCCAGGTGATGGTGGTGCACGGTGGCGGGCTCCAGGGTGAACGTGAAATCTAACAGGGCCAACAGGACAGGGAGAGACGTTTTCTGGGACCTTCTCTGGCTTACAGCCCCATGGCTCCGCTCTCGGGGCCGCCTGTGTGTCGGCCTTCACGCACCGTCCCCACCCCTCGGGAGACCTGCGCACTCAGCTACGACCCACCCCCATGTACGCCCAAATCACAGCCGCAAAGACTCTACTTCCACATCAGGCCGCGGTCACAGGCACCGGGGGCGAGCGCTGCAGCACAGCTTTCTGGGGGGAGGGGGCACGGTTTACCCCACAGCAGGCGAGTCGGAGCTGGCTACGGGGGGGAGGGGGGGGCAGGTTCGGCGAGCACCCACCGTCCCAGGGGCACCCCCGACACTGCTACAGCACAGCCTCGGTGAATCCAGCCTGTCACTGAAGCCTTCGGTTCGGCAAGTGTCCCCAGGTGCCCACGCCCCTGGCCTCTCGCTCTGGAGCAGCACAAACAAGGTCACGGTCAGGAATCACCCAAGACGTAACCTCTAGCCCTGCCCCCCAAGGCCCTGAAGAGACAAGGCCAAAGCGCTTTCTCTACAGGGGTCCCCGAGGGAGAGAGGGAGAGGGACAGCCGGGCAAGCACCTTGATGCTGGGCAGGGGATGGGCCTTAATCAGCCACAAAGAAGAGAGTCGGGAGTGAACTTCCTATTTGACAATTAATCTGCAAAGCCCAGCGGGGCCACTTAGTCAACTGCCCCTTTTGTGCCCGGCCCTCAACTGTGGGGCTCGTTTTCCTGCGTGTAAATGACCATGTGCCATGCCCACTTTTCTCTGGTCACAACTGTCCTCGCTTGGCAACTTGACTTCCCAGAGTCAGAGACCTGCTGCCCACTTCCTGGGACTGAGGCAGGAATCAGGAGGACCTCACGGGGTAGGTAGGTTTTGGTCATTTCCACGTCACATTGCTGTTCGCAGACAGAGGGGGAGAGACTCACAAAGCGGTGGGATGAAGGGCACCTCCTCGAGGAAGCCTTCCCTGCCTACCTTCCCATTCCCGTATACTGAACACCCCCACCCCACCGAAAGGCTCCCTGTCTCCGAATCCAAATCACCCCAGGGGTGAGAAAAAGTGAGGTGAATGGGACGGAAGTAAGAGTGGCCCCCTCTCAGGGCGGTCTGGCCTGTAAGCAGACACGGCCCTAGGTCCCAATTACTCACATTCCAGAATTCGGTGAAGCAGCTCCAGGTGGAAGGCCTTCTCCTCCCCCCAGCCCGAGGCCAGCACTCTCTCCCAGCAGCCATGGGGGGCGGCTGCTACCCGCTGACTGGTGTCCCCAGAATTTCCAATGTTGATGTCCTGACCCCCAACACCTCACAGGGGTCTGTATCTGGAAATGGGCCTTCACAGAGATGATTAAGGTGACATGGGGTCACCGGGGGGAGGGAGCCTGATCCCACGTGACTGGGGTCCTTGTAAGAAGAGGGATCAGGACACAGACTCGCACGGAGGGACGACCCCGTGAGGACACAGGGCGAGGGCAGCCGTCCACACACAGGAGAGAGGCCTCGGGGGCCCCAGCCCTGTCCCCGCCTGGACCTCGGGCTCCAACCCCCAGGATGGGGTGGGGGTGGGGACAGTACATGTTGGGTGAGCCTCGGTGTCTGTTGTGGTGGCCCAAGGGGACTAACAGTGGCACAAAATATGCTGGGGGTTTCCAACAGGAAGCAGTGAGCAGGCCAAAGCCTTGGGGAAACAATGAGCCCATCGGAAAGGAACGAGACCTGAGCAGAACGGCTCCCAAACTCAAGGCCAACGTGGACAAAGATTAACATCCGAGAGAACGAGGTGCCCAGGACAGGGTCGGATGGGACAGGGGAGCACAAGCAGACACCCTGCCTGCGAACGGAAACCCAACCCCAGCAGCCTTGAACTCCGGGACGTGCATCGGCTCGCGTACCATGAAGTCCATACGCAAAGCAGCTCCGGGGCTGGCGGGCAGCTGCTCGGTGCCACCAGGGCCGGGTCCTCGCCAGCCCTCTGCCACGCCGGGCCCAGGTGTGGTATCGTCCGTGGCCGAGAGCAAGTCTCCCGCAGTGACCACAGGGGACAACTTCCAAAACAGACACGCTCTCTCTGGAGGGCCCGCCACCTTTCCCAGAAGCCCCCAGAAGACGTCCACTCCCATCTCCTCGGCCAAGGGGGCGCACACCTGAACCGGTCACTGCAGATGGCATCACCCAGCACGGGGCAGAGGCGTCAGGTGGCCTGAGTGTGTCATAATCGAGGTCTGTCGGAGGTGACCAAGAGGGCCTAGACAGCGGGTCTCGCAGTCTGGGAAGGAGCGAGGCAGACACGGGGGGCCCAGGGTCCGGAGCCTCTGAAGGAGACGGGGAGGCGGCTCGGGCTCCCGTGACGGAGAGGAGGGAGGAAGCGGCTGCTGGTGGCTCACGCGAACCTGCAGCGGGACAGGCTGACGCGGAGGAGGACCCAGGGGGAGTCCGGGGCAGGAGGGCTCAGTCCTACCTGCTGACGGGGGGCCGGGCCGGGGCGCCGGGAAGTGACCCTTCCCTGAACATCGGGGCACCATTCTGTCCCAAGAACCACCTCTACCTGTTCCGATAAGACGTGTGGGCAGAGACGCGATGGAATGTGGGCCCAGGGCTGCCTGCGGACCCCAAATACGGTGACCGAATGAACTCGCCGGACATCACAGTATAAACGGTACCAGACACCTTCTGCTTCACAGCCTATTTATTCTTCTCTCCGCTGGTAACAGTAACACGTGACCAAAACAGAGACCCCAGGAAATCACCAGTCACCAGGGGAAACCACCCCAGCCCCCATCCCACCAGACAGGGGTGCGCCGGGTCGGTGGCCGCAGGCTCCACGTGAGGTGGCACACAAGCACAGAGCGCCCCGGGACCCGGCTGGGACCGTGACGAGGGAGGGACATGCATGGCGACACGCCCGCCTGTGACCTTGGGATGGGCGCGAGCCCAGGTGTCCGTCTCCACCAGCTGAAGCCACTTCTGTCTTCCCAGCACACTCGCCAGGGCAACCACACTCGGAGGAAGGAAATACCCGGCCCACAGCTCCTTTGGGGACGCAAGCCTGGGTCTCCAGCAGGCTCTCGGGACCCCCAGCCAGGGCCATGGCAGCCACCGCTGAGACGCTCTGGGACGTATTTAAAAACTGGAATGAGGGCGCCTGGGTGACCCAGTTGGTTAAACGTCCGACTTCAGCTCAGGTCATGATCTCGCAGTTTGTGATTTCGAGCCCTGCATCAGGCTCTGTGCTGACAGCTCAGAGCCCGCAGCTGCTTCGGATTCTGTGTCTCCCTCGCTCTCTGCCCCCCCCCCACTCACACTGTCTCTCTCCCCTTCAAAAGTAAACATTAAAAAAAAAAACTGGGACAATTCAGTTAACACTTAGTAACACGTGTTACT
>NW_027530380.1:795855-804043 GCF_008692635.1 Crocuta crocuta | reverse complement strand
GGGCCGAGGGACGCCCAGGAGCACCCGGTCTCCTGTTGCCAGTAACCTGGACTCCCCGTGCACCCAGGTGCCCGCCAGGTACAGGCAGAGAGAGAGGAAACTCGCATGACAGGAAGCACGCGGCCCTTCAACATAAGGCCCCCAGACTCTGCGTACCCAACAGAGGCCTAACATTTAGTCCTGAGCTTTAAGTCTCCTCCTCCTTCACCAGGTTCGATACTGCGAAGCCCCACCCCCATCTGGAGAGACACCGTGTCAAGAGCGTGTCCAGGCCCCCGGGGACCCCCCTCAGCCAGCCACGGTGGACTGCGCAGCGGGGACCGGGCACGCGGGGCCTGAGGGCAGCGACCGCGCATTCCAGAGTAGATGGCACAGGACGGTGGGGATGGGCGGGCGATGCCCTTGGACCAGGCAGTCCCCGCGGGTCTCGGTCTCCTCACCCGTAAAGTGGGAACACTGAAGGGATTAAACAGAACAGGGAAGCACAGCACGGGCACATCTCAGGGGATGACAAACGTCCGCAACCTCGGCTTCCTGACACCAACCTCCGTCAGGCCAGCCCTGGCGCTCTCGGGTGTTAAAAACCTGTTCTGAGCGCTGAGTCCGGGCTCAATGGCAGCCAGGGCCACCCCCAGTCTAGAAGCGGCCGGGCCTGCCCACTGGATGGGGGGCTCTGCACCCCAAGTGAGCAGCCTCCCAGAGGCCGGCAGGGACCCGCTGGGACCGAAGAACAGACAGGGCCCGACAAAGGCCAGGCCCGTGTGGAGGGGCCGCGGGGGTGGGGGGGACACGGAGGCGACCCGGGCAGCCCCCAGGGAGAAGGAAGCCCTTTCGCCAGCTGAACTGGACCCCTCCCCACAGAACAATGAATACTCCATCATTGTTTTGCTTTGAATCCCATTTTTAAACACTTCACATATGGACATCTGTTCCTCGGTGTTTCGTCTTTGTTCATCTGTCATCCTCAAAATGAGAGTCCAGAACCTTCCACACTAATTTTAAAGTCCGGCTGAACATTGAGTAGTGAACAAAGCTGAAAATACAAAAGAAAGAGGATGTAGGTTTTAAAACCTTACGTATCTTCATTCACAAATCAGAACAGAACTTCCTACCTGCGGCTTCCCGAGTCTGTGACCCCACCCCAGCCAGTGCTGTCAGCACCTTCTAGACGCAGAAATGCCTGTGCGCAGGGCACATGCAGCCCCCCGACCACGAGCGACAGGAGCCCCGAGACCGAACCGGAGAGAGACGTGCAGGGACACACCTGTCTAAATTTCGCCCTGATCCTGTCCAGGTCTTCGTGAAGTCTGTCGTAAGTAGGGTCGTCGTAAGGGAACTTCTGAATCATCCCAATCAACGACTCTAAGGCCTTCATCTTCTTGCTGTGAAGCACAGAAATCAAGACTTTCAGTCCCTTGCACGTAACTGGCTCACATAACAACCGCACCGTCGTGGACTTGAAAGCAGTGGGTCCAGAATCCACATGCTTAATCTTCTCTCCACACTTGATGATATCTGTTTGCCCAGCAACGTGCTCTCGCCCACAGCCGCGCTCGCCATCGGCGTGCATGGCGCTCACAGAGAGACCCGTCTCCCAGCCGGGCAGCAAGTGGCCACCGCCGAGCGCAGCGACCGTGGTGTCTCTAGGTCACAGGCCCGGGAAGAGACGAAACCGGGCACGAAGAGAGTGCTGGGGCATGACCCCAGACACGTTCACGCTCACGGCCTTGGGACTTGGGCGGCAGGTAAACTGGCAACCCCCCCCCCCGCCCCAACAAAGGGCGGGATCAGGGCCTGGTGCCACGTTTGGTCCCCTCTCCCGGGGAGACAGGGCTGCTCTGGGGCATGGGGCTGTGTGACATCTCCCAGCCTCAGTGTCCCCATAGGACCTAATGGCCACCTCCCAGGCTTTCAAGAGGATAAGAAATCTCCGTAAAGCTCAGAACCCGGTATGGAGTTGAGAGTGCCAGGCTCAGCAAGAGTTAGGTCTCCGGGCTTTTCCCGACTGGCACCCATGCCTAGCCCGCGCAGGACCCCCCAAGTGTCAGAGCACGCTATGCAGCTGATAAACGGGGACCCACAGACCTTATCCTTGGGATGAATCCACAACGACTCAAAGTGACCGACACCCCAAGTCCGCTGTGACTGCTGCTTCCAGCTGCGTGAGGACGTCTGCCGACAGTACGTCTGTCTACAGGGCAAACGGCGGCCTCTGAGACGACACACACCCGTAAGAGGTCAAGGGCAGGGAAGATAAAGCAACAAAGTGCTTGGTTTCCAGGGCGATGGAAGGCAGATGCCAACATACAGGACGCGGCTGTATTCTACCGTTACCACCATCCAGTTTTCACCTGGGAAGTGGCATCTTCTCCGCTGGTCAGTGAAGCTCCTCGAAACACACCCTGCCCGTCACACCGTCCGAGTCAGAGGGTGTGACCCGCTCCCGCAGCCAGAGCGACGAGGGCGCCAGAGCCCCAGGGCCAAGCCCTGGCCGAACGCCAGCCTGCATGGGGTTTCCCTGGGCCGCTGAGCTGGGACAGAGGCGCCTCAGAGGCTCTCAGAAAGCTACCGTCATCTGAGACACTGCCACCCATGGGTCCTTTGCTGTTAAACCCACTTACTTTATGAGCTAAGCGTCCAACTTCACCTCAGGTCCCAGACTCCCAGTTTGTGGGATCAAGCCCCACGTCAGGCTCTGTGCTGACAGCTTAAAGCCTGGAGCTGCTTTGGATTCTCTCTCTCTCTCTTTCCCTCCCCGTCATGCTCTCTCTGTCAAAAATAAATAAAACTTTTTTTTTTAAGTTTTTTAATTGTACTGACATCAAAATGCAAAATCCTGGGAGGGCGCCTGGGTGGCTCGGTCAGCTAAGCATCTGACTTCAGCTCAAGTTATGGTCTTGCGGTTCATGGATTCAAGCCCCACGTCGGGTGGACAGCTCAGAGCCTGGAGCTGCTTCCGATTCTGTCTCCCTCTCTGTCCCTCCCCCACTCACGCTCTGTTTCTCTCTCTCTCTCTCTCTCTCTCAAAAATAAACATTTTAAAAAATGCTTTTTTTAATGCAAACTCCTGCGAACCCCCGCTGGGTGAGCAGGGCTGTAGGTTTCAGGCTGTGCTGGCACAGCAGGGGCGGCAGCGAGGGGGCCGCAGGGCCTCCTCCCGAGATGGGTCGTGAGCACAGCTGTAAGAAATCAGGGGCGCCTGGCTGGCTCGGTGGATTAAGCGTCTCACTCTCAACTTCAGCTCAGGTCATGATCTCGCAGTTCATGAGTTCGAGCCCCGCGTCAGCCTCTGCGCTGATAGCGCAGAGCCTGCTCGAGATTCTGCTTCTCTCCCTCTCTCTGCCCCTTGCCTCCATGCACAGGCTGAACCTGTCTCTCAAAATAAATAAATAAACTTTAAGAAAAGAAAAAGGAAAGGATTAGGGAGCCCCCCACTCGGGGGCGGGAGCCGGCAGGCATGGGAGCTAGGGAGAAGGGGAGACTGACGGAGTGGACCGGATGCAGAGCCGAGCTCACCGGGACTGCCACCCGAGTGCCACCAGGCACTAAGCGCTCCCCCCACCGCCCCGCAGTCCTCCGAGGACCATGCCCTGCGAGGTGTCCCCGGCTGACGGCACATCTGGTACCCCCTGCCCGGCCCCTCGCTACTCACGGGACTTGATGGGGCCAGAGCAGGGGGTCCTGGCACCACCCAGCAGCCGCCAGCACCCCCTCCTCACATCCCAACATAGAGGCGGCCCCAATTCCAAAAATTCACAATACTTCAAGTAAGACGAGTCACTCAGACAGGGGACTGCCACCTTCCCTACTCTGTCAGCCACTGTTCGGGCTCCTCCCAGGCCAGGCGAAGCCACCAGACAGGACACCAGCAAGACACAGGGTCCCTGAGCAGAAGGACGGCCCGACCACGCGTGCCTTTTGCCCACGGGCTCATTTCCAGCCTAAGACTGAAGACAGATGCACGTCGGGGCCGCGGGGGCATCGGGAGGCAGCGCAGTAGGGAGTTTAACGACAGTGTGAACGATACACAAAAGAGCTAACGGTGACTCGGTGCCCCAAGTACCAGACTTCGTCCAACGTGCTCTGCGCCTTATTGCGCGATCACACCGTGGCTGCGTCAGGACTCAGCCCCCGTTCCCGGGCCCCCGTTGCGCCAGGACCACTGTACTGGGCTTACTAGAAACTCAGGGAAACACGAACAAGAAGACAGGATCAACCGGAACAGTATCTCACTGGGAGGGCGAGGCGGAGGGCGCCGAGAACCTTCGGGAGGTGATGACCAGCGCGCTGTGGCCACCAAAAACCCTCTTCACTGTCTCCTGTAACCACCCTAACAACGTTCAAGTCTCGCCTGACGACTTTCTCCACCTTAGAGACACGGAAACGGACGCACAAACCGCCTAAAGTCACGTGAGCCACGGAACCACAACTCCTGGCCCACGTGCTGAGAGAGGGAAATTTTCCACGTTACCTGTCTTTCTCGGTGGCACAGCCGCGCAGGAGACACCTCCAGGCGAAAGCAAACCCTTGGTAGCACCCAATCTGTGAATTTACAAAACATTTAAGAAGGAAGTTAATAAGCGGCCAGCCACCCCTGATCTAACCTTCAGGCTCTCAAAGTAAAGGTGGGCACGGAGGGCAGCGGTGCCTCTCGCGCTGCGGTCCCGGAAACCCCTGCCGGGCTCCCCACGACGAAGGCAACAGGCCATCGGTGGGCGGCAGCCTGGCAAGAAGGCCCACGGGCCCCGCCGCCGGGCAGCACGCCCCCCGTGGCCCCTCTAACCGCAGCAGGCTGGCCCCGCAGCCAGGAGAACGCGGAAGAGCGGGCAGCACATGGCTTCTGAATTCAGGCATGATGCACAGCGTCACCTCTGCCCTGCTGTCTTGGATGGCGCGCAGGTGTCACGAGGACACGCAGGCAGCCCAAGGAGAGGCCCAGGCGGCCAAGCCCTCACGTGGCTGCAGGCCTGGCCGGTCCCGACCCCAGCGCCACGCGGCCCGGAGGAAGCAGCACCCAGTGCCGTGGCTCCGGGACTCCGGCGTTCAGACTGCACGTGACTTGACGAGCTGACGAGCGGCAGCACCACACCGCTTGCGGTGATTCGCTTTGCCGTGACAGGCATCTGATGCCACTGGCTTTGCCACTTAGAGCCGGTCACCCCCCACGATGGGCAGAAGAGAAGGGAAGCCGTGGGCTTCGCAGACTTCCAAGGGGATGGAAACGGACTGTTGTCATAGGACACGGGGAAGGGCAGGCAGCCCTGCGACACTCCGGCGTAAACGGAGGGGACCGAGGACCTGTGTCCTCCTGCCCCAGACCGCACGGTTTCATCCCCGTTATGCAGGCACAGCCCAGACTCGGCTCCAGACCCTGCAACGCACTCGGGTTTCCCAGCGCGTGGAAGAGTTAGGTGTACAGCACCCTGGACCGAACTACGTGCGCAATCGCCTTGTCTTAAAAAAACAACGTACGCACGCTATTTAAAAACACTTCATTGCTGGGGCGCCTGGGTGGCTTAGTCGGTTAAGCGTCCGACTTTCGCTTAGGTCATGATCTCGCGGTTCTGGGTTCGAGCCCCGCGTCGGGCTCTGTGCTGACTGCCAGCTCGGAGCCTGGAGCCTATTTCAGAGTCTGTATCTCCCTCTCTCTCTGACCCTCCCCTGCTCATGCTGTCTCTCTCTCTCTTCCCTAGAAATAAATAAAAATATTAAAAAAAATAAAAAAATAAAAAAATAAAAAAAAAAATAAAAACACTTCATTGCTGAAAAACGCTAACCAGCACCTGAGCGTTCGGCAATCACAATCACTGACCACAGGCCACCAAAACAACAATAATAATGATCAAACGCTGTGAGGGGTGTCTGGTGGCTCAGTCGGTTGAGCGTCTGACCCTTGATCTCGGCTCGGGTCATGACCTCAGTCTTTTGAGTTCGAGTCCAACGTCGGGCTCCGCGCTGATAGTACGGAGAGAGCCTGGGATTCTCTCTCTCCCTCTCTCTGTTCCTCCCCAACTCACACTGTCTCTGATAAATGGGTAAACATTAAAAAAAATTTTTTTTTTTTAAACAATGAAAAGCTTTGAAACGTTGCAGGAACTACCAAAGGGAGACATGGAGACACGGAGACACGGAGTGAGCCACAGGCTTGCCCGGCCCGGGGCTGCCACAGAACTTCCCCTGCGGAGCCGGAGGACACGAGGCGGCCTGCCCGGCACGGCGAGGTGCCCGCTCAGGCTCTACCGCGAACGGCTCTCCGTCCACGCTGTCCAGACCACTGCCGCTTGAAGAGGCCTGACGCTCTGGCTCCACCAGCCTGACCATCACAGCAAGTCAGGGGCTAAATGAAAAAGATTCATTTCGAAACAGCGCGTTCCCTCTTACCTCAGATCCAATCTTGGCTCCGTGTAACGTGCCATATTGTCTTCCTTCAATCATACCCAAGCCGCTGCCTTCTTCGTAGCCTTCCTGGTAGCCTTCCCCATGGAACCTGGGACGGAGAAGCAAGCCTGGTCAAAGAAACGGGAAGAGGAGTGTTTCTCCTGGAAAAATTCTCTCCCACGTGACCCCGACTTGACAAGACACAATGTAGGAGAGACGATATCATTTTTAAGTCAGAAAACTTAGGTTCCAGGGGCGCATGGGTGGCTCAGTAGGTTAGCCATCTGCCTCTTGATTTCAGCTCAGCACATCGGCTCACCTTCTCGAGTTCGAGCCCTGAGATGGGCTTCACACTGACAGCACAGAGCCTGCTTGAGATTTTCTCTCTCTCCCTCTCTCTGCCCTTCCCCTGCTCACTCTCTCTCAAAATAAATAAATGTTTAAAAAAGAACGAAAATAAAGAAAAGAAAAAAGAAAAAGTTTAAAATATTTAAAAAAAGATGACTTAGGTTACAATCCCAGCCTTACCCCTTCCTCAGTATCTTGCTGCCAAGTCACCACCCCTCTTGAAACCCAATTTGCCTCTTCTACGTGGAGGGGGGTGGGTGGGTAAATCTGTGATTCCCAAACCTGGTAAGATACCAGATACACAGGAAAAATTTTTTTTTAATGTTTATCTATTTACTTATATATTCACTTATCTATTTATCTATCTATCTACCTACCTATTTATTTTGAGAGAGAGACAGAGTGGGAGCAGGGGATGGGCAGAGAGAGAGGGAGACAGAATCCGAAGTAGCTCCAGGCTCTGAGCTGTCAGCACAGAGCCCGATGCGGGGCTCGAACTCCATGAGCCGTGAGATCATGACCTGAACCCAAGTTCAGATGCTCAATGCCCAATCCACTGAGCCACCCAGGGGCCCCAGAGGGAATTTTTAAAGATACAAATTCAAAAGCCTTGCCCCCTGACAGGTGGTAAATCTGGAGCAAGGCCCAGGAATCTACTGTTCTGAAATCTCCAGGTGTCTGCAGGCTGCAGCCAGGTTAGTTCTGCGGGTCTGTAAACTACGCTACTCGGTCAGTTGCTTCGAATCCCCCTACAACACACACGGGGCTTCCCGTCACCCGCCAGGACCCTGGGAGAGAGAAGTGCCATCAGATCACCACACAATATGCCGCCAGGGCAGTGGTGCCTCGATTACAGCAAAGGCCCGGCCTGCGAGGGCTCAACAGCGCAGGTGACACGGTCTTAACCCGCAATCGCTAAAAATAATGTCAGTCTGTGGGAGCCCCGATGCGGCCGTGCACGGCCCCACGCACTGGCTGCGCGAGCCTGGGGAGTGCTGTCGCCTCATCTGCAGGATCTGACTCGCAAGTAGGGCTGAAACGGTTAACGCGGCTACACCACTTAGCTCAGGGCTGGGTTCACAAGCTCTAAATAAATGTCAGCGGCCGACTGTTAAGCGTCTTTCGGGACAGAGGTCTCCGGGTCTCCAGTGGGCCGGCCACAGAGCCGCACGGGTCCCCGCCGTCGCCGCCCTCGGCACTCCCCAGGGGCTCCGGGGTGGGAGGGGGAGGGACGACGTCTGACACATTCATCAGCAAGCGCGTGAATGCCGCCGTATGGCCCACCGCCGCGAACAAGGGAAGGGGCAGCGCCCAGATGGCAAAGGCCCGTCCCACCCCAGGACGGGGCGTCCCCGGAGGAAGGCAGTCAGCAGGCCCAGCAGCTGCTGGGGGCCGCCCCGGGGCGGGAGGCGGGTCCGGGGGAGCAGCTGGGCACGTGGCGCGCCGCCGAGCAGCAAAGGAG
>NW_027530380.1:789546-795747 GCF_008692635.1 Crocuta crocuta | reverse complement strand
GTGGGTGGAGCGCAGCTCAAGGTGAGCGTGGAGTCGCAGTTGCTTCGCAGGAGCCGGGGAGGAGCTCGTGAAGGGAGTTCCTGCCCAGAGCGGGGACAACATGAAAACGTAAGGAACAGTCTGGAGATGTGTTTTTCATGAACATCATCACTCGGGAATCGCGTTTCCTGTTTCTAAAGAACTCACTAAGACGGATAAGCAGTGGGCCCGGGGCTCGAGGGCGCAGCTCGCTGGTCAGGCCGTGGCCGTGACCGTGACCTTGTCCCTCCACCTCCGGACGCGCACTGACGTTCGCAGCGGCAGGACTGGCACCCGCACCCGGAAGACGCAGCGGCCGCCGGAGCCAAAGTGAGGGCGTCGAAAATGCTCCCGATGCTCCGGGGGAAGCGAAGCCCCACGTCGCGTCCAATTCCACTAAGCCCTTCTGCTCCTCAGCAGAACGAAAGGACACCACCACCAAAAAGTCACAGTCACTAGACCTAGATTTTGGAAGGACCGTAGTTTTAAAACCTCCTCTTTTATATTTTTTTCTGAATGTCTATGTTTGTACAGTGAACGTAAGTGGGTCTCGAGATCACTAAAAAAAGCCCCATAAAACATTATTTTCAGAAGATGAAATTAGTGTGTTCTTTACATGTTTTCATTTTTAGGGTTTTTTTTTTCCATCAGCAAATAAAATCACAAAACATTTGGGTTGTAGGAAAACGGACAAAACAAGCAAGCAAATCCACTCTCCCACCAGTCTGGCCACCAATTCATTTTTGCTAATTTTGTTAGCATTATTTTCTTTGAATTTTCAGGTAAAAATAATAACACACGTACAATTTCGTATCCTTCTCCCTGCCTATTAATGAGTAATAAAACTTAACATTATATTACACACATGTCCCAAATAAGAGAGTGGTTCTTTCATTATTACATACATAAAATAGATTTTTTGTAACACAAACCTCATCAGCTGAAAGAAAATGAAGTAAGCTGGGGGTTTTTTGCCATGGGAAAAGAATATGCAGTGAGGGAAGAGACCACAGGATAAAATCCATGGACATAAAGGGTCAGAGATTGGTTATGTTATCTTGGCTTTTTCCTTTTTTTTTTTTTTTGATGTTTATTTACTTTTGAGAGAGAGAGAGAGCGCGCGCGAGCATGGGGAAGGGGCAGAGAGAGAGGAAGACACAGAATCCCAAGCAAGCTCCAACTGTCAGCACAGAGCCCGATGTGGGGCTTGAACCAATGAACTGTGAAATCCTGACCTGAGCCGAAATTAAGAGTCAACCACTTAAAGGCGGCCCTGTTATCTTGGATTTTCAATACTTGTTCACAAATAGCTTCATTTTCAAACAAGAACAAGACTTTTAAAACATGGCCTCAAAGGTAGAAAAAGGTGATTTTAAAGTACAATTTATTTCAAAATTCTTTTTTATAAGGATTATCTTCAGCTGATTTTTAATGATTGTTTATTTTTGATAGACAGAGAGTGAGTGGGGAAGGAACAGAGAAAGAGGGAGACACAATCCGAAGCAGGCTCCAGGCTCTGAGCTGTCAGCACAGAGCCCAACACAGGGCTCAAACCCACGAACCGTGAGATCATGACTTGAGCCGAAGTTGGACGCTTAACCAACTGAGCCACCCAGGGGCCCCTCGAAAGTCTTAAATAAGTTTCAAATTTGGTGTCCTTTTCAGTACCTGAACCCATTAAAAACTAAGTAGAAAAACTCTGAAGTAATATTTCTCCCTGTTTTTGAGTTTTTGAGAAAACATGGTTTGTGTAGCTCTTAGGAGCTGAAATTTTCCATTTAATTGAATGGAATAAGAAATGATAAATTTGTTTAGGTATAATGAAAACTAAGGTTTTCAAAGGTATAGAGCTTTCTAAGCTTTAATTTTTAGGCTCTCTGAAAGCTGCCTTGATTATATTTATTCTAATGGCTTCAAAACAGTATAATTAAATATTTATAACAAAAATATCAAGGGGACGATATAATCATCTCCTGGGAATCCACCATATTACCAAACAAAACGCACTTTAAAAAATTGTAAGGTTTCACATATTCTTGTTCAGGTTCAAAGAGAACCAAATCGATATAAGTAAAGAGAAAAACAAAGTTCATCCAAGTTCATTGAAATGTATTCACTTACCGGAATCGATTTTTTTAAAATTTTACCTATATCTGTAGCAAAATATTCATCAGCCTGCAAAACTAACCCGAATGAACCTGAATGTGTAGATTTACAATTTTAATCTGGAAACACACCCATCTTGTTAGGAGGAAAAAAAAGCGAGATAAAAACAAAATGTGTCATTGATTCCCAAGGTGGTTTAAAAAAAAGGAAACTTCACGGCACCTGGGTGGCTCAGTGGGTAGAGCGTCTGACTTCAGTTCAGGTCATGATCTTGTGGTTTTTGAGTTCAAGCCCAGCGACAGCATCTGTGCTGACAGCTCAGAGCCTGGAACTTGCTTTAGATTTTTCATCTCCCTCTCTCTCTGCCCCTCCCCTGCTCACGCTGTTTCTCTCTCTCTCAAAAATAAATAAACGTTAAAAATTGTGTTTTTTTTTAAGAAAAGGAAACTGCAGGCCTCTGAACCAGTTTCATATATGTTTCAAAATCTGTAGGGGCGCCTGGGTGGCTCAGATGGTTAAGCGTCTAACTTCATGGATTCGAGCCCTGTGTTGGGCTCCGTGCTGACAGTGCAGAGCCTGCCTGGGATTCTCTCTCTCTCCTCTCTTCTCTCTCTCTCTCTCTCTTTGTCTTTGTCTCTCTCTCTCAAAATAAATCAGTAAACTTCAAAATAATAATAACGATAATCTGGAAGGGTAGTGTCCTTATCCTATTGCAGATTAATTAGTGCTCATTTCTGGCTAACGGATTGACAAGATTAAGAATTTTTATCTTCTCCTTGATGTGTTTCTGCATTTGATTTTTCTTTTCATCAGGGAGCAAAAATGCCTTTCATAATCAGAAAAAAAAGCAATTTCAAATTCTTAAAAGGAAGTCATTTAAGTGACCAGTTCCAGGAAATAAATCCCCCTCTCATTCTTTATTCATCAAAATTAAATGAAGACACAATTGGGGAAAGGCATTTTGGAGGCTCTAAAATCTCAGTTTCACCCCTGGCACAGGAGACAGAGAATCCACCCTTTGGGTCCCTTGCAGGCTCTCAGGCTAATTCCCCTCTATTCCTTACCCCAAGGAGAAGGTCTGGACCCTGCTCAGAAGGGCCATTTTCTTTTTTCTTTTCCTTTTCAACCCACTATTTTTTCATTGTTTATTTTAATTCTGGTATCGTTAGCATGGAGTGTTATATAAGTTTCACATATACAATAGAGTGATTCAACAATTCTATACATTACTCAGTCCTCAACATGGTAAGTGGGCTCTGTTTATTTGTTTTTTTTTTAAGTCTATTTACTTATTTTTTGAGAGTAGGGGGAGAAGCAGAGAGAGAGGGAGAGAGAATCCCAAGCAGGCTCCACTGACAGTGTGAAACCCTACACGGGGCTCAAACTCATGAACCGTGAGATCGTGACCTGAGCCGAAATCCAGACTCTGATGCTTAACTGACAGCCCCCCAGGCACCCCCCCGTGATAACTTCTTCTTAATCCCCTTCACCTGTTTCCCCCATGCCCCCCACCCACCTCCCTCTGACGATCATCAGTTTATTCTCTATAATGAGGAGTCTGTTTCTTGGTTTGCCTCTCTCTTTTTCTTTGTTCATTTGTTTTATTTCTTCAGTTCCACATGTGAATGAAATCATACGGTAGTTGCCTTTGCCTGACTTATTTTGCTTAGCGTTATACTCTCTAGCTCTATCCAATGGCAAAATTTTGTTCTTTTTTATGGCTGAATAATATTCCATCGGGTACATATAACTACATCTTCTTTATCCATTCATCAATCAATGGACGCTTGGGCCGCTTCCATAATTTGGCTATGGTAAGTAACGCTGCTATAAACATGGGGATGCAGGTACCCCTTTGCATTAGCGGTTTTGTGTTTTGGGGGTAAATACCCAGAGTTTTAGCGCGATTACTGGATCACAGGGTAGTTCTACTTTTAACTTTCTGAGGAAACCTCATACTGTTCTCTCCGGTGGCTGCCCCAGCTTGCGCTCCCAGCCAGAAGGGCAGTTTTCTACCTGCCTGCTCGGAGCCTCTGACGGCCACAGGACGAGAGACATGCAGAGGGACTGGGGGGCCTGGTGCTGTGACCTGGGACCAAGAGGCTTCTCGAGCATTCACGCCCTCTAGAGGGGCCCTGACCACCAGGGGTCAGCCTCTGCCCCTGGGGCACACGCTCAGATTTGGGTCAGAGCTCCTGACCCAGGTCCCCCAGCTCCGTCCGTCTTCCTGACTGCTCTGGGATCCACAGGGACACAGCTAGTGCCTCCAATTGTACGAAGGAGAAGAGGTGAGTCTGGGCAGGCAGGCCCCAGACTCGGCTGGTCTCAGGGAGGGGAGGGTCGGAAGCTTATGAAGAGGCAGAGACAGTTGGGGGGAAAGTAGCACAAAGATCCGGCAGAGAGGGGCCCGACTTCTCCCTTGCACACTCGTGTCGGCTTGGGCTCGTTTGTGCCGCAGGAAGACACACCCTGACATCTCAGTGGCTTCTGCCACGAAGGGCTGGTTCCCACTCGCACAAAGTCCGTCACGGGGGTGGGGGGGGAGGTCTCCAAAACTGTGATTTTCAACGTCAAAGAAGGTTTAAAAGAAAATAACGGGGGGCGCCTAGGTGGCTTAGTTGGTTAAGCGTCTGACTTTCGCTCAGGTCATGATCTCGCGGTTCGTGGGTTCAAGCCCGGTGTCGGGCTCTGTGCTGACTGCCAGCTCGGAGCCTGGAGCCTGTTTCAGAGTCTGTGACTCCCTCTCTCTCTGACCCTGCCCTGCTCACGCTGTCTCTCTCTCTCTCTCTCTCCTAGAAATAAATAAAACATTAAAAAAATAAAAGAAAAGAACGAATGTTTGAATATTCGCAGCTGCCGAGATTGCAAAATTTACTTTGCCAAGGCTCTAGTGCAGTGTAGACGCCATGTAAGTGGTGTTGAAGGAGTAAGTGGAAGAGCTCAGCTAGCAGGTGGCTGCCTGGGAAGCCCCCCACCCCCTCCAGGGCCATGGGCGGGAGGAGGGGCCAGAAGTCACCCTGGCCCTGTTTGCCTGGCAGGTTTGACCACGGCCTTTGGGTCATCGCCACGGAGGGCGACCAGGTAGAGGGTTTCTTGCCGCAGCTCAAAGCCCTTCGGAGTCTGCGTCTGTAGCTGAGCAGGCCCGGCCCTGTCCAGGCTCAGCGAGGCCTTCCGCCAGGGCAAGTCAGAGAGGGAGCGCCCCGCGGAGGCCGCGCGCCGCGGTGAAGGCAGGGCCCGGCTCTGCTCCACCCCCGCCTGCTGCCCTGGAGAGGGGGTGGGTGTGTAGAGCTCACGACTCCTCACGGAGCCTGTAGCGGAGGCTCTCCCCTTCGACATCCCTTCCTTTCTCCAGGGGGACCTCAGCTCCAGAGTCTGCCTCCCCGGGGCTGTGGCCCCTTCTGGCCCCAGCACCCTCTCTGGGCTTTCCCTCCCCTGGGCCCCTCCTGGCGTACCCTCTCCCTGCCCAGCCTGGGAGAGCTTCCTCCTTTCCCGCTTCCGCCGAGCAGAAATTCCTGCCTGGGCTCCTTCCCCAGAGCCAGGATGGCTGTCGGGCTGGCTTTGCCCCTTCCGTGCCCGGCCTGAATATCCGGCTCCCTACAGGACAGCGGCATTGGGAGGCAAGGCTGGGGCTCCGGCCCACTCAGTATGGGCTCTGCAGCCATAAAGCCCAAACCCCTGTTTCCCATTTCCTCCTCTGCTCGGAGTGTGCTGCTCAAGGAAGCCAGCTTTTCGCGGCATCCGAAACTCAGTCTCACCAGCCGGGCATTAGTGGAATTCACCTCCATTTGCTCATCTGTGAAATGGGAGGAATACTGGCTGGGATGACCGGAGGATGAGTCATGCAGGAAATGTAATAAATAGATTCATAAATATTCTAAACACGGTATGTTTATTTTTACAAGTATAAATATTTAAATTTATAAATGCATGTTTTTATTTGTATATTGTTTTCTAGATGCATGGGTAATGTCGGGTTGTAGAAGGGAAGCCTTCCCCGCCCTCCGCGCTCTCCGGGGGTCCAGCATCAGAGGTTCTCCGCGAAACTGGGCTTGCCCGGCAGCGGGACCGGAGTCGGAC
>NW_027530380.1:789287-789534 GCF_008692635.1 Crocuta crocuta | reverse complement strand
CAGTCAGCACAGAGCCCGACGCGGGGCTCGAACCCACGAACCGCGAGATCATGACCTAAGCGAAAGTCGGACGCTTAACCGACTAAGCCACCCAGGCGCCCCTATCGCTTGTAATTCTTAAAAATGCGCCCTGGAGACGGATTTTATCATGACTCAGGACCGACACCGAGGCTCTGGGGGGCAGGGGGGCTACTTGGCTTCTAAGGGGCAGATGTTAAAGCCATCCTGGGAGGGGGACCCCAGACCC
>NW_027530380.1:786480-789224 GCF_008692635.1 Crocuta crocuta | reverse complement strand
CTGCCCTTCCTCACCGCTCTCTGTCCAGCGGGGAGCCCTCGGATCACATAAGGGAAGGAAATGGGGGCCGACTGACGTCACCCGGCTCTGATGGAGGAACACGGTCGTGGAGCCCTGCGTCCGGGTCTCCCGTCAGCCCGCTCTGGTCTGAGCCCAGCTGTGCCCAGCTCTCAGGCTCCTCCTAGGGCTGGTGTTGGATCCGGCTTCGCCTGGGCCTGGGCTCCCCCCAGGCTACCTGGGGGCCCAGGAGCCACAGGGCTGAGCAGCTGGCAAGGAAGGAGGTGACCCCCACCCCCCTCCCCCGCCTGCCCCTCCTGTGCCCACCCTGCCGGGGCCCTACGGGTCCTGGGCTGGTGTGGGTGGTGGGTGAAAGTCCGGGCCTGGCGCCCTCACCATCAGCCCCCAGTCCTGCCTAAAGTAAACTGAGTTGCGGTCGTGCCGAGGAACCCGACCGTGTGCACGTGGGCAGTGACCTGGCCCCCGGGCAAAGGGAGAGTGCGGTCGGGCGGCCTCTGGGAAGGTATGTGATGTGCGTGCCCTTTCCCACATGGCGGTTCCACTGTCTTTCCATCGGCCGTGGGTTGAATGATGCTCCCCAAAAAGGTATGTCCGACTCCCCACCCCCAGCACCAAAGAACGTGACCTTGGTTGGGAAAAGTGTCTCTGACGCAAGGGTCTCGAGCCGAGATCTGGACCCACCTGGGCCCTAAGTCCAGTGGCAGGTGTCACATTACAACACAGAAAAGGAGACCCCGGGAGACGCAGCCACATGGCGACACAGGCAGAGGCTGGAGCGGCGCAGCCACAGCCCAGGGACGCCTGGAGCCCCCCAGAAGCCGGAGGCAGGAAGGACCCTCCCCTAGAGCCTCTGGAGGGAGCACAGCTCCGCCCGCACCTGGACTGTGGACGCCGGCCTCCAGAGCCACGGGAATCCATTTCTGGTTCGCTGTGATTTGTTACGGCAGCGCCAGGAAATGAACACGGCCCTCCAGGAAGCTGCTCGAAGGTGTTCCCCCCTGGACAGGGGAGGCAGGGGGTGAGGGCAGGGAGAGCAGGGGGGTGCAGAGAGGAGTGTGCTTGGAACCTACGTATGTGGCCGCACCCACAGACAGAGCCCGGCCGGGGGCCAGGGTGGGCGAGGAGGGGCATGAGCGGCGGACCTCCCTTCTGCACCGCGTCTGCTCTTCCACGAACGACTCACGCACTGTCATTAGTGTGATTAAATGCACACCCCTTTAGGGGCACCGGGGCGGCTGGGTGTCCCACTCCTGACTTTGGCTCAGGTCGTGACCGCAGGGTCGTGGGATGGAGCCCCGCGTCCGGCTCCGTGCTGAGCTTGGAGTTCGCTTACGATTCCCTTTCTCCCCTTGCCCTGCCCTGCTCACACTCTCTCTCTCTAAAAAATTATTTTAAATGAATAGAAATATGCACCCCCTTACAAGGAATCTCACATGGGATCCAAGGACCCCCCCCATCAACAGGTGGGAAGGTGAGAGCCCCCAAAGGGCCGAGGGGTCTGCCGCTGGTGCCGGAGCTGGGGCCGGTGAGGCAGGTCCCAGGGCCCCGCTCTCCCTCCCCGTTGCCCGTGAGCCCCGGCTGCCTCCCCACCCGCGTGGCCTGGTGGACTCCGGCGACGATGTCCCCCATTCTGTTCTACACCTCACGGCACACGGGGCTTCCCAGGGACCTGCATCGCGGTGACAGGTAACCCCCTGACCCTCCATGGCCCCCGGGATGGGGTTTACCTTCTCTGTGTGGTCACAAAGGAGCCCCGTCACCTGGGTGTCCCTCCGGCCTCACCTGGCTGTCCGGCCGGCCCTCACTGTGCTGGCACGTCCTGGAGACAGGCCTCGGAGCCAGCTCCCCGGGGCGCTCACGGCCTGGGGACTCGCCACTCTCCCGCCAGCCACACAGGAGGCGCACCCACACCTTCCAGGGCCTTCCGTGAGCCCGCGGGTGAAGCAGGGAGACTTCGTTCTGGGGGAGACAGGGCAGCTGCAGAGTCCAGTCTGCCCACCTTGTCTTCACCAGCAGACCACACGGAGACAGGAGTTTGCACGAGCCCAGGGACAAGATGCCACAGACAGAGCGGCTTGAACACCCACTTAGGTCTCTGTTCTGGAGGCTGGAAGGCCGAGGTTGGACGGCCCTGGGGGCCTCTCTCCTCGGCCCGCAGATGGGGCTTCTCCCTGTGCGTCCGATCCACCTTCGTGTGTCGCCATGACTTAATCACCTCTTTTATTTGATTTTTTAGTGTTTGTTTATTTTTCAGAGAGACAGAGAGCGAGCAGGGAAGGGGCAGAGAGAGAGGGAGACACATAATCCGAAGCAGCTCCAGGCTCTGAGCTGTCAGCACAGAGCCCGACGCGGGGCTCGAACCCATGGATTGTGAGATCATGACCTGAGCCAAGGTCGGAGGCTCAACCGACTGAGCCCCCCAGGAGGCCCTTAATCGCCTCTTTTAAGGGCCCCATCTCCAAATCCAGTCACATCCTGGGGACTAGAGGACGACGATAGTGATTGAGTCCTGGGGCGCCTGGGAGGCTCGGTTGGTTAAGCGACTGACTTCGGCTCAGGTCATGATCTCGCAGTTCATGGGTTCGAGCCCTGCGTCGGGCTCTGTGCTGACAGCTCAGCCTGGAGCCTGCTTCGGATTCTGTGTCTCCCTCTCTCTCTCTGACTTTCCCCTGCTCACGCTGTCTCTCTCTCTCTGTCTCTCAGAAATAAAAAAATCATTTAAAAAA
>NW_027530380.1:783007-786303 GCF_008692635.1 Crocuta crocuta | reverse complement strand
AAGTGGTTAAGTCCTGTCTTCCTCTGCAGACGGGGTGGAACGAAGGAGAAACAGCCAGGCTCAGGCGGAGGGCACACCAGCACCGTGTTGCCAGCAGCCTGGCCTCGAAGGAGCGGCAGAAGTGAGTTCTCCGAAGAAATAACAACAGAAAAAGACTTAGAACTCAGAAAGGAACACGGGCCATCAGACTGGTAAAGCCAGGGGTAAGTATATTAGAGCAGCCTTCTCATGAGCGTTTTAAAGCCATGTGGGGGGGGGGGGTGAGGCAAAACATCACAACCATGTGATGCTTAGTGCATCTCTGTCTCTCACTCTTTCTCTCTCTGCTCCTAGTTGCCAAAGACACCCCTTCTCTGCTCTCCCCTTCTCTTAATAGAGGCTCCTTTCTCTTGATCGATAGTCGGGGCGAGTGAGCCAGGGCCGGCCCATCCCAGCATCCGGGCCCCTGGCTGCAGAGATCTGGTAGGGAATAAACGTGGGACAGGAGGGTTCTGGAACCCTCCTAGGAGCTGCTGCTGAGGCTGAGGACAGAAAAGCCTGGAGTTGCTGGCGACCATCCTTCATCTCGAGGGGAGAAGATGCCGAACGCCCAGCAGCCACCCCACCTGCGCGGCAGGCAGAAGCCAGGTCACGTGGGGCCGTTTGTAAGGTGAGCCCCCCACCCCCACCCCCAAGAGTAACACAGCCTGAGGACTCTCCCTTCCCGGGTGGGACTCTTGAATTCTGCGTCTGGGATCTCACCCCTGGACGGGCTGGTCCGATGGAACTACTTCCTGCCCCTGCTCCTCTCTCGCCATTTGACCCGCCGGTGCTGTGGATCCAAGGCGAGGGCTACCAGATGAAACCCAGGGCACCCAGTTAAATGTGAATTTCAGACAAACAGTGAATCGTTTCTTAGTATAAGTATGTCTCCTCTTGCATGGGACGGACTTATACTAAAAAATGTGGCGCTTATTTGAGTTAAATCTTATGCCAGATTTAACTGGGCACTGCTGCGTTTATATTTGCTAAATGTGACAACGCTGTACAAGGCAGGGAAGGGAGAGGCAGCAAAAAGCGACGCCTACCTTCCTCAATGTGGAGCCGAGGAGGGTCAGGGGGGTGAGTGCAGGGGTGCAGCCTTGAAAAATCATCTTCACCTCCTACCAGAGGGCCCATGTCGTCCATCCATATGGATGCACAGACATCTAAAGAGACAATGAAAATGTATCAACCATCAACACTCTAGTACGAATTCGTTTACAAAAATGTGCGTTTACTCATTGTCAGCTGTGCTATAGTGAGGAAACTCCACATCATTTTTCCCTTGAAGTGTTTGTCTCCAGAGCACAAAGGACCAAATGTAAACTGTTTTCCTCTGGCTCTCAACCTTGGCTGCACATCTGAATCACTGGGGAGCTTCACAAAATCCTAATGTCTGGGCCACACCCATTCCAATTAAACCAGGCTCTCTGGAGATGGGGCCTAGCCATCGTGTTTTCCCCTAGGTGATTCCAGCGTGCAACCAGATTTAAGAACCAGTGGAAATAACTGTTCAGGTCTGGGCCGGGCACCCTGCAGACCTAATTCCATCCGATTCTCCCAACGGGCCCGCCGTGCAGGCGTGGTTCATCTCCCCGGCCACACGAGGATGCAGGCTGGGGTGCGGGTTGGGTGACCTGGCGTACTGGAGGGGACACAGCAGGGGACTCATCGCCTGACGCCACAGCCCTTCCGCCATGCTGCTTGCGGAGTATGCCACTTCCGGTCCTGTCTTCCCTCATCCGTGCGGTGCTCCAGGCGCCATCCAGCCACATGGTCACATGGCGAGTCGCTCAAGAGTGAGACACTGTCGGGGCGCCTGGGTGGCTTAGTCGGTTAAGCGTCCGACTTTCGCTTGGGTCATGATCTCGCGGTTCGTGGGTTCGGGCCCCGCGTCGGGCTCTGTGCTGACTGCCAGCTCAGAGCCTGGAGCCTGTTTCAGTCTGTGACTCCCTCTCTCTCTGACCCTCCCCTGCTCACGCTGTCTCTCTCTCTCTCTCTCCTAGAAATAAAAAAAAAAAAAAAAAAAAAGAGAGGCACTGTCTTGATGAGCAAATGATGCAGGGTCAGCTCTGGGCGCCTGGGCGGGTCTTCAGTGTGCAGGACAGTTTGGAGTGGGGACCCTTCGCCAGGGCATGAGAGGCGCCTCCTGAAATGGCCGCGGTACACTTCAGCCACAATCTTTTTTTTTTTTTTTTTTCTAGGAGAGAGACAGCGTGAGCAGGGGAGGGTCAGAGAGAGAGGGAGATACAGACTCTGAAATAGGCTCCAGGCTCTGAGCTGGCAGTCAGCACAGAGCCCGACGCGGGGCTTGAACCCACGAACCCTGAGATCACGACCCAAGCGAAAGTCGGACGCTTAACCGACTAAGCCACCCAGGTGCCCCTAACTTCAGCCACAATCTTCGCAGGAGCAGCGGCCGACGTCACCGCCCCGTAACTGGCAGCTGCGGGAGTGATCTGGACACGTCCACGTCCACGCCAGGCACCGCGTGGCTGCTCCAATCCTGGCCGCTCCCTCCGTCTTCGTCCCATTTTACAGGTGAGGACATGGAGACTCGGAGCAGTCGAGGATTTGCTCCACAATGAACGGTGACGGGGGAATTTTGCCCCAACACATGCAGCCAACGGCTCTCACAGTTTTGGGCTGTCTAATGAGGGGGCCGCTGGCATCTAGGGTCGCTTTTCGTGACCTTCGCACACTCAGGAGCACCTGCCCTGACAGAGACTTCTGTGGCCACAAATGTCAATTCGCTGAGGGTGAGACAGAGTCAGGTCAGGCCACTGCTAGCTGGGACTCGTTTCCCAAATGTGAACACACTCCTATGGCTGCTCTAAGGCGCAGGGGGAGGCGGCACCCAGGCAGGAAAGGAAGGGGAGCCCAACCAGCCCCCACCTCTGGTGGGTTTAACCTAATCTATTATTTAACTCACCTGAGCCTCAGCTTAAGGGACGGCGACAATGACCCAGAAGCTTCTGTAGAAAGTAGTTTTGAATGCAGCACATGCACGCGCGCGCGCGCACACACACACACACACACACACACACGAAGTGTGTCCTCTGAGCCCAGCACCGGGATCGCTTCCCTTCCCGGCACCCTGCTCTTCCTCACAGCTGGATGCCGAAACGCAACTTTCGGTACAAATTGTGCTTTAATGTAGAAAACAAAACTCACGTACATCATAAATACAACTCGGGGGTATAAATATAGTAAGAAAATAAAGAGATGTGCATATCAAACAAAATAAATTACTCATAAATACCACGTTGGAAACT
>NW_027530380.1:779845-782905 GCF_008692635.1 Crocuta crocuta | reverse complement strand
GATTTGGGGCTTCCAGATCCAGCCTTTTCTGGCTCTTTGGATGAAAGGTGCCAGCCCACCCGAGGTGGGAGGCGGCCAAGCCCTGTGGAACAGCAAGGCGTGGTGGCCCGCGAGGGGCTGCGGAAACGGAGACAGTCCCGGAAGATGGTGTCGCCTCCTCCCTGGTCCGTAACCATGGCGCTTAAGGAGGGAGGACGCCAGAGCCACAGCGCGGCGCGCGGGATCGGGAAGGGGTCGGCGTGGGGGGTTCCATCCCGTGGGCGCGCGTGTGAAACCCACACGACCCGAGCAGACGGGGCCCCACGGACACGTGCGTCGTCACAGCAAGGGCTGCTGACGCTGTCCTCGCGTCCCGTCCCTCTGAGCAGGTGCTAAGGTGGCTGTTCACTTGCGAGAATCAGCCTGAGCCCCGGCAGGCGCTGGGTGCAGGCGCTGGGTGCGTGCTGGGCGCTGGCCGCCCAGCGGGGAGCACGTGAATTCCCGCTGTGCCCTGGGCAGAAGGCCGAGTCCGGCCAAGGCGCTCTGTCCCAGCCGTAGTTCTCGAGATCTACCCAGGCTGGGGGAGGCCTGTGGGCTGTCCCCGTTCCCGAAGCCCGGCGGGCCGTGCCTGTGCTCCGTCGCTTCTGTCCTGGGAGTGGTGTGGGGAGAGCCGACGAACCTCCCTGCAGTCGAGACTTCCATCAATTCTCCTGTGGTAGAGTTAGATTTACCTAAGGTTTCACAAAGCTGATCACCTGTACGTGAGTTTTAAAGGACGGCTTTTCCTCCGGCTGCTCCTGCTGAGAACAATGGAGACCTGCAGGAAGTTTCTGCTTGGCCTCAGTGCCTTCCCAAAGGCAGTGAGTGAGCTCCCGGTCAGTGGAGATATTCAAGCAGATGCAGGGCAGCGCGGCACATCATCCAGCAGTGGCGAAGGTGCTGGGAGGCGGGCTTGCAATTTCATGATCATACAAGTCTATTCGCTAGGAACTGACACAGTCGATGTGAAGCTCTGTTTATGTACAAGTTCTCTAGGTTTCGTTCTAAAGCTAAATGGAACATGAACCCGGGATTGTAGAAGCACAGCCAGGACCCACTTTGCAAACATCCCCAGGTCTGGGGTCCTGGCCTCTACAGGCGGGGGACGGGGCGGGGGAGGCCACAGCCTCAGTTATTTTTGGAAGCTGGGACTCTTCACTAGTCCCATTTTGGTGGCGATCCCAAAGGGGTCCATGCTGTCTGTTTCTAGAGACGAAGAAAACCCGTCCGACTCCGCGTGGTCCTGGAGGTCTCTGGGCTCTGCCGGGCTGCTGGGCAGCATGGGCAGGAAATGGGACAAGGGCAGAAAGCCCCTGTCCTTATACAGCTGCCTCTGTTTCGCACTGCTCAAAGACACGGGGAGGCGGTGCTTCTTGGACCGGTACACGTTGTAGCCGTCGGGGCGGACCTCTTCCTCGAAGGCACAGTCCCCAGCCGAGTACTGAAGCTAGGGAGAAAACAGGCAGCCATGAGCACCCCCGGGGGCGACACCCTCAGAAGGAGCAGAGAAGCCAGGCCCAGGTGAGCATCTGCGTGATGGCCATATGTATCTGTGTGTATAGTTAAAGGTTATATGATGTATGAAGGTACCTAAAGTTCATGGTTATATATGTAAATAGACTTCTATACATCAAGTCTGCATTATACTAATTAGCATACACATCGCATGTATACGAATATATAAATGTGAAAAATTAGGGGTTCCTGGGGGTTCAGTCGGTGAAGCGTCCGACTTTGGCTCAGGTCATGATCTCAAGGTTTGTGGGTTCGAGCCCCGCGTCGGGGTCTGTGTTACAGCTCGGAGCCTGGAGCCTGCTTCGGATTCTGTGTCTCCCTCCCTCAAAAAAATAAACATTAAAAACATTCTAAAAAATAAGTGTGAAAAATCATAACATTAAATGTTAAATATATAGCATATATACTTTATAAATATGAATTTATACATGTGTTTTATAGACTTTTATAACCTTTATACACACACATACTTCAGGTATACGTATCGTGGATATACTCAGTATCTGTATATACTTAACATGTACCTTTCAGATCTCTCACTAAATCACGTCACTGAAACTCAGTCTCGTTCTGAGCAATAGGTACAAAATCAGAGGAGCAATGTGTATACTCGGTCCCTCACCCTTTATGTTAAATGCCAAACTATTGAGTTACAAGGTCCCTGGCATCCACTGGCACTTTGCGAGATGCTGCTAAACTAGGCAAGCGCTCCCAGTCCAACCTGGGGCCCAGGCCAAAGCATCTACCTACTCCCCCTGTAGACCTGAGGGCGATCCAAGGCCTTTTTGTCTGATGCCCTTGTAGGAAACATCAGGGCTTCCTCATTCGGTGGCAGAGAGCCTTCCAGGATTATCAAGATAAAGGCAGCCCCCTCCCCCCAGGCCCAAGACAGAGCCTCTCCCCCCCCCGCCCCCCGCGGGAGGCCGGAAATGCGGGAGGAAGGGCAGAAAGCAGCCCCTGGGGTCCCAGAGAGGCAGCAGTCTGGCCAAGTCCTGGGCCAAACTGGGGAAGGTCATTACCCGGTGGGGGACACGGAGGACAGCCCAAGGCGAGGAGCCAGGAGGGCTGGGCGGTGAACAACCCCGGGAGGCACCCAGTCTCGTTTGTGCCCAAGCCTACAAAGGTCAGTGAATTGCAGGTGGGTAAGTGCGGTGCTGATAAGGCTCTGATAAGGCTCAGGTCTAATGAAGCAACAACAGGTCCCCAGGTCCCCCCCCCACACACACACTGGGACAGAGCCACCAGACAGCGGGGACAGGCAAACCGATAAATAAAACGAGGGATGGAAAAGCAAATGCTACGACTGTTTTACTCCGCTGGTTCTCTCTGGGAGGAACTAGCACCCCCTGCCCTTCTCCGGACAGAAAATGAAACGAGTTCAAGTCTCTTAGAGAAAGCGGCATTTGTTAAAAAGTAAAAGAAAACAAAAACAAGCCATACCCACGGGATCAAGAGGCAGAACAGGATCTTAGGTTAAGGGACAGCCCCCCCCACTCCCCGAGTTGGGACTGAATGATGGGTAAAACC
>NW_027530380.1:778517-779823 GCF_008692635.1 Crocuta crocuta | reverse complement strand
ACTCCCCGCCCCTGCCCCCAGTAACTGTCCCAATAACGAATGTTGCAACTGTGCTTCTGGAGTGGGTGTCAGCTTTCAGCAAGCGACCACCTCCCTTCCTTCCCTCCCTTCTTGCCATTTCCCCGCCGGCTCGGCCATAAAACCTGAAGCAGGCTGTCTGGACGGCAAAGGAATACACTGACCCCACAGCCACGGAACAACCGAGACACTAAAAGGATCCGCGCTGCCCGGGAGGCCCGGCGTCTGCATCTTTCCGGGGGGGGGGGGCGTCGCGGAAGGCGCGGTCTCCCCGCCCCCCTTCGCCCGGCTCCCCCATCCGAGGCCGCGGCCCAGCGGGGCTGCATTGAGGCCCAGCGCCGGGCCGGGACCTCACACAGTCTCTTCTGTGCGCCCGGGGGCGCGGGCGGGGCGCGGGCTCCCTTTGAACTCCCCGTCTTTGTTCCCAGAGACCGGGACCCAGCATCCGCACACTTCCTGCCCTGAGACCTCGAGGGTTACCTGGGCCTTCCCGGCCCCCCCCCCCAGCAGCCCCCCCCATCTGCAGTCCAGGTGAGGCACCCAGGGACGCAGGGGGCACTGGCGCGGATTCTAAGGCCTCAGCGAAACCCCACTGCTGTGCTCCAGATAAAAATCAGTGAGCAGAAAATCTCCCCAATCCCAATGCCATTTTTTTCCCTGACTTATTTGAAGATTGGCTTTTTCAAAAAGATCCAAGCTGTGAATATACTTTCTCGTTGTTTCCTTTTATTTTTTTACCGCAGGGAGGGAAACGGAGGCGAGGACCACACACGTGCAGGCCGAGTCTGCAAAGGCCCGAGGTGGGTTTAACTGTTTAATATCAGCGAAAGCCGAGGCCAGCGTTTCCTCTGTCCCACTGGGCCGGCCCTCGGCTCGACTGGAAATGCAAAGGCAGGTCTCATCCGCTCTGTGCCCACTTGCCGGGGCGCAAACATTCGCACTTTAGATTAATCTGGCCCTTTGCCTCCCGAGCCCCATGCCGGACCCGGCGGCGAAAGCGAGGAAACCCTGGATCGGATTCAGGGCGCCCCCCTCCCGGCAAGGCCCCGCCTGGGCACCGGCTTGGGTCCCGCGCCCCAGCGCCTAACCCCGGGTGGCGACACCTACCAGCCCATGCATCCTGCCGTCGGCGCCCATGCACAGGTACCGGACGCTGTGCGCGCCCTTGATGGCCACGGTCCGCAGTGCGACCGCCCTGATCTCCACCAAACCTGAGCGGGAGGGAAGCGGAAAGAAAGCTGCAGCCGCGTGGATGCGGCCGGTGCCCGGGCCCATGCCCTCCCCCACT
>NW_027530380.1:777952-778186 GCF_008692635.1 Crocuta crocuta | reverse complement strand
CGGTGTGCGGGAACCGAAGGTGGCGAGTGAAAGATAACGCGTGGGTGCGGTGGGTCCACGTGCCGGCGCCCTCACCCCTCCACTCCCCACGCCGTCAGGGACCGACCCCGGGCAAGGAGCAAAACCCAGAGGTGCCAAGATGTAGGGTTACCCCGAGGGCGTAAAGGGTCGAAGGGGCACGGGGGCGGGGGGCACTCACTGTGCGCGCTCTGGCTCCGCGCGCAGTCAACCCCG
>NW_027530380.1:767103-777945 GCF_008692635.1 Crocuta crocuta | reverse complement strand
AGGCGGGGTGCGTCCCTTCAGCAACCGCGCGCTCGGGGCGCCTGGGCGCTCAGCGCTCCTGCTTCGACGGCGCGGGTGGCTGGAGGCCAGCGACCTTATATAGCGCGTCTTACCCTCCCGGCGGGTGGGTGCCCGCGATTCCCGTGCATTTCTTATCAGGATTGCATCAGCCCTCCGCCCCCCGCACACACCCGCTCACACCCCGCCTCCTGCCCCANCAGGGCCAGTTTGGTTTTATAAAGCAATAAATGAGACAGCCGGCCCCGCCCCCAGGCCGCGGGCTCCCCCAGGGAATGCCCGGAGTCGGGGCGTCAGCAGGAGCGGGGAGCAGGCGCCCCGTGAGGAGGGTCTGGAGAAGCGTCGCCGCGGCTTGGAGCGCTCTCCCCTTAAAAGCCTGCGCTCCGCTCCCTCCCGCGACGGTCCCAGCCGTCATATCTCCAGATGCNGAAGGAAGGGGGGGAGTGGAAGGGCGGTGAGGGGCGCTGCTGCGATGGGGGCGGGCGCCAGGAGGGGAAACCGGGGCCCCTTGGTTAGGTGGTTCCTGCAAACCGCAGACGCTGTGCGTCCGGAGAAGCCATGGCGGGAAAGAGAGAGTGCTCCGGGGGACCGTTCCGCCCGTTCCTCCTCGTTTCCTCTCCAAACCCCCACATTCCTGGGTGTGGGGCCCCAGGAGGCCAGTTTTGGGGGAAAGCGCGCTGTCTCAGCACCAGCCGAGGGCGAAGCGTGGAGACACGGGGGAGAAGGCGGCGCCGGGCCTGCTGAATTTCAATGAGCAAAGGCCACGTTCAGTCGGCGCTCAGCGCCGGGCGTAATGACAGCGTGCAGAAAATGTCACCGGGGACGGCTTCACAAAAAGACAGCATCTCAAAGGCTTTATAGCCCGGGACCCCCACGCTGCGTGTCTTGGTTCAGAAAGCCACGGCTTCTGTTAAATCTAATTACTTCCCCCCTGTGGCTTTAAATCGACAGCGGCCCCTATGAAACTTAATTGCCCTTCCCTGCAGCTTTCGTTTCAAAGATCTTGGATAAATGCGGGGCGGCGAGGAGCATGGCAGAGGCTGCATGGGGGGGTGCACCCCTACTCGGTCTGGGGCGGTGGGGGGATCCCAGCCTCTGCTCCACCCCCTACTCCTCGGCTGCCCCTCCCAGGGCCACAGAGGGCAGCGTGGCCGCTGTGATCACCGAGCTCGGGAAGGTGGTGGAGGCGGCAGCACCCTACGCCCAGGCCCTGCCCTAAGCACGTTAGGGGTGTTCTCGGCTTAAACCCCTCTAAGAGCCTCCACCGGATTCGGTCCCCGCCTCCTTGATCAGCCTCCGAAAAGTGGCAGGCATCCTGTGAGGCGTGGCCCTGAGTTGGAACCCAGGCCACGAAGCCTGTGAGTCCAGGCCACGGCCCCTCTCTGGGAGGGAGGCGTGACCTCTAAGCAGGGGCGCGCGCCCTGGGGCGGGATCCCTTCCTACCCTTGGCCTTTGAAGTTGGAGGAAGCCAAGAGGGGCCGAGGGAAGGCGATGCTGGCCAGCAGGGGGCGCTGCGGCCAACGCTCCAGGTGAGAGGGCCCCGAGAAGGTGAGGCCCTCGTGGGAAGATTCGGAATCTTCTGGTGGCCACGGAACCAGGTGACCTACCCCGGGCTGCGGGGAGGGGCATTTGGAGCAAGAGTCTGAGACGCGCTGGCCGCCGGGGCAGCACACCCAGGGTCCCAGGGATCTCAGGCCCAGGTGACCAGAAGAGCTGGGCTTGTGAGCTTAACTGGGGTCTTCTCATCTGCCCTAAACGCTTTATCTGGGGCCGCCCTTAGCTTGTCTGCATTGCTCCTAACGGTGGCAAATGAGAGATTTCCATTGTTTCTAAACCCACGTCCCCACAGCCTAGAAAATCTTGTTCCCCTTCACCTCCAGGCTTTACGTGATGAAAGTGGCTGTTGTTCTTTTCACTTTATGGGTAGAAATTTACGTTACAATGTCAAACATGCCTTCTTAAGTACATAAGTACCTCCGCGTGCCCCTCCCAAATCCCCCGCCCCCGCCTCTCCATTGACTTCTTTGTCATTACAGAAGCTTCTGGGTGGTGGTAAAAATCTTCCTTAGAAAGGGAAAGCTGCCATCATAAGCTGGGACAGAAAGGGCGGTGAATACTTGGGTTGGGGGAAGCTGTGGTTCTGGGCCTGAACTCAGGGACGCCTGAGACCGCTCAGTACTTTTGTTAGAAGATGCTAGAACATGCACCATTCCCCCCAAAGCATTCTGCATCACCAGGACCCATTTTCCCTTACTTGGATCATCATTCTAACAAAGGCACCCCCCTCCCCAGCCCAGAAATTGGCGGAGGCCACATCAGAGTGGAAAAGGGAAGCTTTCTTGGAGCCTCGGTTTCCTTATTTGTAAAACAGCAAAAGGAATGCTTTCACCTCCACATGATAAACTGGCAAAGATTTCTCTATCGAAGGAGAGATAAATATCATACACAGAGCGTCCAGCATGTGTGGGTGCAGAATAGAAGGGGCAGCTATTGTTGTTTATTTAAAAGCTACCCTCTGGTTCCCTTGGCTACGTTTAGTGTTTATTTTATTTATTATTTAGTATTTATTTTACAATGTAATGGCAACGCTGGGAAAAGACAAGTCTGATCTATGGTGACAAAAAGTCAATCAGTTGTTGCCTGAGGCGGGACATGGGGGTGGGGATTGACTAGAAAGGGGCCAGAGGAAGCTTTCTGGGATGACGGGAACGTCCTTTGTCTTGACTGGGGTGGTAACAGCGACATCGCGACATCGGTCAAAATTCACTGAATGGTGGCCTGAAAATTAGGGGGCGTTTTAAGCTAGGGCTCAGTGAAGTGGAGTGTGGCTCTTCTCTTTGCAAAAGTAGTACTTGCTGATGGTTGAAAATTTGAAAAAGACAGAAAAACCCAAGAGGCATAAGTTTGAAACCTAGAATATCATGGCTGAATCATGAGCTATTTCTGCTCGGGTAAATTTCTTCCTCAGACTTTTAAAAAGTATATATTTATCTTTCCAAAAAACCAGCATTTGAATCACCTCCTCCTTCCCCCCTCTTACTGTGAGTGTCTCCCAGGGCGTTCAGCTTCTTTTTAAAAAAAAAAAATTTTAATGTTTTATTTATTTCTGAGAGAGAGTGAGAGACAGGGTGAGCAGGGGAGGGGCAGAGAGAGAGGGAGACACAGAATCCAAAGCAGCTCCAGGCTCCGAGCTGTCAGCACAGAGCCCGACGCAAGGCTCGAACCCACGAACGGTGAGATCATGACCTGAGCCGAAGTCGGACGCTTAACCGACTGAGCCCCCCGGGCGCCCCCGTTAAGCCTCTTTTACAGCCCCTTCGCCGCTGGCAGATCTGAGTGGAGTGTGTGGTCCGTCCCCTGCTGTCGGACATTCGGGCTGTTTCCGGCCTCTTCTCTCACAGCCCGTGCGGGACGGAATCCCCCGAGACACACCTGTCACACGCGTCCACTCTGAGAAGGGGACTCACGGGCCGCATGGTCTTTCTTCCCAGGTAGGACCCTGTCCACGCACAAAGCCGGAGGAGGGTGGGATGTGGCGGCTTTCTCCTGGAATTCGAGAAACTACCCGGTCCACACCTGAAGGAGGACACACGTCCTCTGGACTTCTTTCGGTGAGTCTGAGGCCGTTTCAGTCACAGCCGCGGCAGCTACCCAAGGACCAGCGGTCGTGGAGCTGAGGGCTGCACGCGGCTTCTGTCCGGCAGAGCAGGCCGGCCCCCCCCCCCCCCCCCCCCGCGCNCCCCGGACAACGTTTGGACCCGTCAGCGCATCCGCGTCTAAGAAATGCGAGAACGTGGGAATGTCCCAGAGGGAAAGAAAAGAAAACGTAGCCTCGCAGGAAAAAAACGTGAACTGTGCTCACGGTGGCGTCTCCGACAGCCGTAGCTTCGCAAGATTGACACCGGACGGTCCCAGAGCCACTGAGTGGGAACACTCGTGACGCCGCAGCCCCCCGGCCGGCGGGACAGCAAGGCCCCCACCCCGGGGTGCTGCCCGGGCTCCGCTCCGGCACGTATTTCTTGGTTTACTTATCGCTCTGTCATCTGTCACCTCCTGGGACACGTCTCCGTCGAGTGGGTGGCTGTGTCTGCGGGGTTTGCAGCCGCGCCCCTCGGTGGCCTGAGCAGAAGCGAGGGGTCGAGGAGGAGCGCGCGGGCCATTGAAAGCAGGCGGGGTGTCCATGCGGCCATGAAAGCATTGGCGTCGCCCACTTGTCTGTCTTCTGGCACATCCTGTCCGTCCTTCCTTCCAGCCTTCCTGGCTCCCGCGGTGGCCCGAGTGCGCCGCGCTCTGCCAGCCCTTCCCGAGCCCTTCTGACCTCAGGCCTCGGGCCTCCCCTCGCCCCGTGTTAGCCCGGGGGCAGGGCTGTGCCGGCGCACCCGGTGATCCGGGCAGGGGCGCCCACGTGGGTCACGGTGGACACTTCTGTTGCGGCGCCGTGGGGTCGGCGGGAGTAGCCCAGGCACGACCTTCCTCCAGAAGTCGCCGGACGCTGCATTTCAGGGGCACTTCCAGGAGCACTTCCGGACACGCTTATTATTTTCCCCCTGACCTTGGGAATGCCGGATTCCTCTTGCAGAGGCGTCCACGAGAGAGAGAGAGAGAGAGAGAGAGAGACGCCCGCCGGTGCCGGGGGAGTGAGGGCGGCCACTCGCACCCTGGGCCAGAGCCAGTCCGCCTGCCTCGCTCACATGGAAGACCTCCCCTCCGGAGGAGGGTCTGCTTAGCAAAGCCTTTCCTCACGGGGTCCCTGCGGAAGTGCCAGGGGCCAGCTGTGGACCCATTTGGCAGGTGAAACACCAAGGCACAAAGGCAGGCTGGAGGGAGGGAGGTTAAGGGTCAGGAGCCCCGAGCAGGATCCGAGAGGGAGAAGCCGAGTGAGACCCCCCGCCCCCAAGGACAGCGCTTCTCTGCTCCTGGCCCTCCGCCCCCCAGGTCTGGGCGCAAACCAGATATTCCCGGAGGCTGAGCTTACAGGGGGCATTGACGCGAGAGGCCCGGTCATTTTATCCATTCTCGGGGTGGATAGGACCTTTGAGACAATTTCTTAGAAGCCCCACATCAGCAATCGAACGAAATAAGCACCAGAGAGGGGAGAGATTTGCCCAAAGACATTCAGTGGGGGCGCAGCAGAGAAGGGACCCGAACACACACTGTTACGGCCACAGCCCCCCCCGGAGCCCCCCCCCCGACTCCAGGGTGACATTTGAGTGGTAATAAAGTCTTCTTAAAAAGAAAACCCCACATGCTGATGGTTTCTTATCAAAGACACCTGCCTGGGGACCCTGGGTGGCTCGGTCAGTGAAGCATCCGACGTCAGCTCAGGTCACGATCTCACGGTTCGTGGGTTCGAGCCCCGCGTCGGGCCCTGTGCTGACAGCTCGGAGCCTGGAACCTGCTTCGGATTCTGTGTCTCCCTCTCTCTCTGCCCCTCGCCTGCTTGCTCTCTCTCTCTCTCTCAAGATAACTAAATAAACACTTTTTAAAATATTTTAAAACACCTGCTTGAGCAGACTGGCCTTTCCAGAGGGCTGGGGAGGAGGTGCCTGGGGACTGACCGACTGATTGATGGGTAAGTAGTGTCCTTTTCTGGCGGCTGTGAAGGCATTAAATGCCATGCTGATTTTTATGCTTAACTCATTATTTTTTAAAAATTTTTAAATATTTATTTTTGAGAGAGAGAGTGAACATGAGCGAGGGAGGGGAAGAGAGTGAGGGGGACAGAGAATCTGAAGCAGACTCTGTGCTGACATCAGAGAGCCTGATGCAGGGCTCAAACTCACGAGCTGTGAGATCATGACCTGAGCCGACGTCGGGTGCTTAATCAACTGAACCCCCCAGGCACCCCCTCGTTATTATTTTTTAAGATTGTATTTTTTAATTTTCATTTATTTTTAATTTTTAAATGGTTTTATTTATTTCTGATAGAGACAGCATGAGCAGGGGAGGGCCAGAGAGAGAGGGAGACACAGAATCTGAAGCAGCTCCAGGCTCTGAGCTGTCAGCACAGAGCCCGACGCGGGGTTCAGACCCACGAACAGCGAGATCATGACCTGACCCAAAGTCGGACGTTTCACTGACTGAGACCCCCAGGTACCCCTAAGATTTTATTTTTAAGTAATCTCTACACCCCACGTGGGGCTTGAGCTCACAACCCTGAGATCAAGAGTCACGTGCTCCTGGGGCTTAGCCAGCCAGGTGCCCCTGAATTTTACACTTTATTTTTTTTTAAGTTTATTTATTTATTTTGAGAGAGAGAGAATGAGGATCCCAAGCAGGCTCCGTGTTGTCCACGATCAAGCCCAATGTGGATCTCGAGCTCATGAGCCATGAGACTGTGACTTGGGCCAAAATTAAGAGTCAGACGCTTAACTGACTGAGCCACCCACCTGTCCCTGAATACTGCACTTTAAATGGTTGTCACTGGAAGCACCTGGCAGCCTCAGTTGGTGGAGCGTGTGACTCCTGATCTCAGGGCTGTGAGTTCGATCTCCACGTTGGGTGCAGAGATTACCTAAAATGCCATTAAAAATGGCTAACAGTATGTTATATGAATTTCCCTCAACTTTTGAGAAGTAACCAGGAAGTGAGTTGTCGAGCGCACCGCTGGGACCCTCCGGGACCTTTGGTACGGACTGCCACCAGTCAGCAGGCACCCATGCGGTTAAGGGTCCTGGGTTGGGTGCTGACATTGCGGTTACATCCAGAATGTCCTTGCGTTTAAGAGCCGCGTGCCAGAGACCTCTCACGGAGTCATGGTCGCAACTAACTTTCACACGGTTCAGGAAGACAAACGTGTGTGTGCGAGGCAGCAAGATCGCCAGTGGGGAAACGGCTGTGACATCGGTGAACGGGGAAGAGGCGTTCTTTACACCGCTCTGGAAACTTCTCTGGAGGTGTGGCCTTTTTCAAAGTAAAAAAGTGGCAGGGGAAAGCCCCCCCCCCCCCCCAGCCTGGTACCAGCGTGTGGCAGGCGCTGTGTCGTGGTCTGCAACCCACACCTCGGGTTCCCAGCCACGGTCCCGGGGAGGCTCAACGGGACAGCCATGAGCGCGTGGGGTCCCTGTCATCCGCTCCATTTTCCAGCGCAGGAAACCAAGGCCTGGAAGCCCCGGGCCCACCCGCAGCGGCAGCACCAAGTAGGGTGTGGAGAAGAAGCCTGGCTATTTTGGGTCTTCTGGGGCGTGTGCCCTGGATAAACGGGAGTCATGTTGCATGCCTGATGTCACAGGCAGAGGACATATTTTCCGAGGCAGCCATCCCCTGGAGAATGACCCCAAAGTCTTGTCATTCTCTCGGGAACCCTCTCTCCGCCCCACCCCCATCCGACTCCGAGCAAGGAGATGGTGACTCAGTCTTTTGTCATCCGGTAGCTTCCTTTCGGTTACAAGGAATGCCTTTCTTTGTGTCTAATGGGAAACGATTTGTACACGCTCAGTAGTTGGGTCTCACTCTGTAGCGGGATTCAGCGCCTTGTCGGGAGAGGTTGGTCTCTCCCCACCTAGGGAGACCTAGGAAGCAAATGTGCACCCAGGTCGCAGGGAACAGCCCTCTTGGGAAGAAAGACACCTCAAGACGTCCAGGGCCGGCTTCCCGGGCCAGAGGGTCCTGCGCTGTTCGGTTACCGATGATCGGAGCCGCTCGGGGCCAGATGCTGCGCGCGCCCCTGTGCGTGTGCACGCGAGGGGGCCCTCCTAGGCGTGCGCGCGACTCAGAGCACAGCCCGAGTGCGTGCATTTGGATGAGGGCGCGTGGCCGCGAGTGTGTGCTCGTGAGCGTGCATGCGTGTCTGTGCGTGTGCACGCGAGGGGGCCCTCCTAGGCGTGCGCGCGACTCAGAGCACAGCCCGAGTGCGTGCAGGCGGACGAGGGTGCGTGCCCGTGAGTGTGTGCTCGTGAGCGTGCGTGCGTGTCTGTGCATGCCCCGCAGCAGCAGCTCTCACGGCGCTGTCTCAGCGCACGGGTTTGGAAATGGCAGCTCGGCCCCAGCGCCTTGCAGCCCGAACGGGAACTGTCACAGTAAACGACACACGCGTCTGTCCAGCCGGCTCCGGGGCGGGGATGGGAGGTCTCGGCCACTGCCGTTGCCCCGGGGCCCAGCACGCCCGGCATGCGGTGCCTGATAAACACGGTTAAGGAAGGGCAGAGAAGGAAGGAGGAAGGACGGGAGAGCGGTGACCGCAGCCCCCCGGGATGCAGCCCTGTCTTTCCAGCAGGTCGGCGGAGGCCGGAGGTATTTCTGTTTTGAGGCGTTTAGACAGATGCTCGGGGCTCAGTTCCGGCTATGGTTTCTGGCCGCACATACCACAGGCGGAGGGGGCTGCAGATTCCTTCCAGAGGCTCCTGCCGTGGCCTTGGGACAAGCACTTGACCCGGTTTCCCCATCCAGGAAATGGGACGAGGCTCTGCAGAGGGCCGTGTGAGAAGGGGAGGCTCGAGGCTCCCCAGGGGCAGGCCGAGCCCCAGGGGCTAGACTCCAAGCCACACACTTGGGGTGGGGGGAACTGGAGCCCCAACCCAGACCTCTCGGGCTTAAGCTGTGACAAGAAGCGACCTCCTCCCAAAGCCTGGTCCCGGGCTGGTCTGGGCCCGGACGCTGGCAGCCAGCCGGTCTCTGGGGCCCCACCTGGGTTGTGCCAGCCTCTCCTGTCATTCCGGGGGTGACGTCTCAGTGACGCCCATCCCCCTGACCCGTCTCCCCACTGTCTCTCGGATGCAGTGCGTGTGCAGGGGCCCGACCCAGGCTGCATGCCGCAGCTCCCCAGCCCCATTCTACAGACCAGGAGACTGAGGCCCAGGGACAGTCCGCCAGCTGGTCCTCAGCAGTAGAGATTGGAGGGGCTCCCGACCCACGCCCCTCCTCCCGCTCTACCCCCTTCCTCGCCTTCTTTTCAACCCCCTTCAGGTCCCCTTTCATCCACACGCCTGCCGCCTTTCTCGTATTTCCCACAAATACCCGCCCGTAGGCCCTGTTCAAGCCTCGACGGCACCCCGTGTTAATTCAGTCCCGTGAACCCTTGTATCTCACGTCAAGGTTTCTGGGGCCCTGCCTACGGACTTTTTTTTTTTTTAATGTTTTATTTATTTTTGAGAGAGAGAGTATGGCAGCAGGGGAGGGGCGGAGAGAGAGGGAGACACAGAATCCAAAGCAGCTCCAGGCTCCAAGCCGTCAGCACAGAGCCCGACGTGGGGCTCGAACCCACAAACCGTGAGATCATGACCTGAGCCGACGCCGGACGCTTAACCCACTGAGCCCCCAGGCGCCTCCGGATGGTTCTCAACATGTCCAGGACGCTCAGGACCCGGGAGGCCAGGAGTCAGCGCTGCGGATGGACCGGGTGCTCTGAGCCCACGCCCGGCCCCGGAGGCCGTCAGGCATCACATCTGCAGGCACAGGCCCGTCCTCACCGCGCGCAGCTCGTCACCAGCCTCCCTACGTGCCTGGCAGTCCTGTGACAGGAACGCCAGCCCCCGACCCTGGCACGGCCACCCCACGGCTCCGGGAAGGTGGCTGTACCCCCGTCCGTGAGCAGAGCCCCGGGCTCGGTCCCCACCGTCACTGGCTAGGGGCGGACATGAACTCGATTTCTGTCATGCCTTTGGTTATCAGGGCTCAGCAGGCTGGGCCGGCCCGCGTCCCCGACGGTGTCAGTAATGGGGGGGGTGCCCCTCGGACACCGGCCAGGCAGTGGCGCAGACACGTCACCGGTGTAGAAATCCTGGCCTCTCGTGGGCGGAACTTCCTTTCTCATCATCAGCGTCTGATTCCCATGATTTTGTTTGTTTTAAGGGTTCCTTCTAGAAGGCTCCTCACAAGGCAGCTGGACTCGTGGTATCTGTCTTATGCTGGGGACCAATGACCCAGAATGTGTTTATGTGACATCCCTGCGAACCACGGCCACAGCTCCGGGTCCTCGCCCCTCCCCCCTGCGATATGGAGTCTGGAACCGGGTGGGGTTGGGGGGGCAGCACAGCGGAGGCACCTCACGCAGCCCCTGAGCGGCCCCAGGACCACCGTGCCTCCCACCAGCTCACGTGGGACGATCCCGAGGGGTAGGGACGTGGCATTCGGTGCTCTTTAACTCGCAGTGGCCCAGCCCACTGACATCAGCGTCTGTGAGAGCACTAGTGGGCGTTTCCTGGGCACCTACTATGTGCCAGGCTTTGTGTGGCCTGGAGTCCTCACGCCTACCAAGAGGGCAAGGGGATTCCTGCCCGAGGCCGCAGGGCCCGCAGGCACGGGCTGGGATCCCAAGTCAGAACCCGCGGGCCCTGCGTTCCTGCCCTGGGGGGGGGGGGGCTCGCTCACGGGGCTTAAACCAGAGAAACCGATTCTGTCTTACTGCGGAGGCTGGACCTCCCAGGGGAGGAAGGAGGAGGCCTGATGCTTCCAGAGGCTTCTGAGGGACGGTCCTTCCTGCTCCTCCAGCTGTTGGGGCTCCAGATGTCCCTGGGCTGGTGGCCGCCCCCTCCAGCCTCTGTGCTGTCTCCGCTTCCTTCCCCACCCCCCCACATCTCCTGCTCCTGGTCATTAGGAGGACACTTGTTTCTGGCTTTAGCCCCCACCCCCAATAATCCAGGAGGCTCTCACTTGAGATCCTTCCCTTAAGTACATGTGCAAAGACTGTTTCTGAATGAGGTCACAGCCACAGGGTTCAGGTGGACACACCTTTGGGGACACAGTGCAGGCTCCCTCAGTCAACGCCTGTCCCCTACAGCACGCTGAGTCCCGGCTGGGACAGCTCCTTCGCCCCGAGAGAGGGGTGGTGGGCGGCTGGTCCCGGAGAGATCCCCAGCCGAGACGGGGGGGCACGCTCACGGGTAG
>NW_027530380.1:753619-767027 GCF_008692635.1 Crocuta crocuta | reverse complement strand
CAAGGGTAGGGGTGTGGTGGGGGGTGGCGGGAGCCCTAAGCAGGCCCAGGCGCCCCTGACGCTGGCCGCCGCTGCTCGTCCTGGCAGGGGGCAGGGATGTTTCTGGAAGGTTGGTTCTCCAAGGCAAGCCCCTCCAGGCACCCTGGGGGCAAACGGGGCTCTTTGGCTCTTTGGTTCCCCTCCAGCCTGGGCCCTGGCACGTTCCCGTCAGGAAGACCCCCTAGTTCTGGGCCTGGGCCTTGCTTTCCCCTCGCCGGCAAAGCCTAGGGAGGGAATCCGTGGGTCTGAAGCCGATTGGAAAAGGCAAGTGGTCAGTGACAAGGTGGTCACACGAATGCGGGCGCACACAGTGTGCCCCACCTGAAATTGCCTCCATGTAAGGCTACGTGAAACAAACGGGCACCAAACTAAATGCACAGTAAACTTTGATTGTGGAAGAGCAAAAAGAAAAAAAAGAAACCCCAAAACACACCCAGAGGTACATATTTAGAAAGTGATAGAATTCACCTATTTCATTTCTTACTTTTGTATGTCTCTGCTTTTCCCTACATTTTCTACACTGGAAATGGATCCCACTTTTATTTTCGTTTTTAATGTTTATTTATTTTTCAGAGAGAGATCGAGCACAAGTGGGGGAGGGGCAGAGAGAGAGGGAGACACAGAATCCGAAGCAGCTCCAGGCTCCGAGCTGTCAGCACAGAGCCCGACGCGGGGCTCGAACTCACGGACCGTGAGATCGTGACCTGAGGTGAAGTCAGACGCTCAACCGACTGAGCCCCCCAATAGTCACACCACGGGAGTTACTAGATCAGTCAAAGATACTGTTTAGATACTCCCTCGGGCCGGCGGACAAAGGGGTGAGCATGGCTGAGCGACTCTGATCGGTCACCGAAACACCACGTTGACAGCGAGTGACCACACGCAGCAGGTCCGTGCGGCTCCAGTGGTCAAAGGTGTGCAGATGGCACCGTCTCACGGATCCCTGGGTGTCCCCTTCCTCCCAAACAAACCCCCGGAGTCCGGCACAATGGCCTTCTGCTCAGGCTTCTCCAGCCGGAACCGTCCCCAAGTTTTCTCGAGGGGTCAGAGGACCTGCCCTCGCCTGTGCCCGAGGCTGTGACCCCCGCACGGAGCCAGGCTCCCTTGCGCTACCGGAGAAGGCTTTTAACTTTTTCAAATGCTTTCGCAGCTCACGGTGGTGCCTTCTCCAAAGGGCTCCATGAAATTCTCAGAGACCCGTCAAACCCAGCGAGTCCGTCGTGAGCGCTTTGATTTACAGGACAGATGTTTGCCAGCTGACACTCGGAGGGCCTGACGGAGGCGGGGTGGAATTAAATAAGAATAGGGGTGTCAGCTCCCAAAAGGTGGCATCTCTCTGCCCTAATTCCTTGACGCCCAGTGTGGTTCAGAGGTCGGGGCTGTTAATGGACAGGGAACAAATTGGGGACCGCCACCTGTGGTCCTTCCCGGCGGAGGGAGGGGAGCCCCTGTCAGTTCAGGGCGGGTTCACTCCATGCGCTCCTGGGTCTGCCATTGACCTGCCTTGTGATGCTCCTGCACCCCGTGCCTCGGTTTCCCCCACTGGACAACAGGGCTGCTCTGACGGGAGATTGAAGCAATGCGTGGACACCTCCAGCACCGAGCTCGGTGCACAGTAGGTGGGGCTGTTCCCCAGTTGTGCCTCCCGGCCCCCCAGCCCGGCCCCCCAACCCGGCCAAGGGGGAGCTAGTCCTTGAAGCTCCTTTCATGACTCGGACATTTTTCGGAGGGGGGTGGACTGCAGAGAGACACAGGCCTTAGGAGCTTCTGTTCATCAGCTTGTCTCTCGGTCCCTCGGGGTCAGGCCGCGGGGCGCAGCGAGGTAGGCGGCCTGGCTGGATAACTCGGGGCTCAAGCAAAGGGGTGCGGGGGGGGAGCGAACAGGCCCAGAACACCTCGCCTCTGGCCCCAACGCCACACAACGTGACTTGGTCAGTGTGCACGCGGCTGGGGGGCGGGGACCCCACCCGCCCTGAATACCGCCGCTTCTCCCGCACCGCGCTCGGCTCGTCGTTGCTTCTGGGTAAAGCTTTTCTGCATAACTCAAGTCCGGGGTGGCTGGGGAAGGAAGCCGGAGGAAGAGACCCTTTGCCGAGACCTGGGCAGCCAAAGTCTCCCAGGGGGAGCGGTGGGGAGACCTGCCTCGACGCCCCTGCCCCGCTCGCCCACCCGCGCTGGAGACGCAGCAGGTGGCGGCCGGGGGTGGAGCAAGCAGGAGAGGGTGCACGCGGGCGGGCCTCTAGCCGGGAGGAAAGTGGTAAGACCATTGCCCTGTTTTCCAGAACTTTCTCTCTGTGCCTGGGTACCGCGCAGCCGAGGGAAGACCGTGTGGCCCGAAACACAGATCCTCGATCCAGAAATGCACGTGGAGAGGGCTTTGAGCTCAGTGGGGGTACAGACCTGNACCCACGAACCGCGAGATCATGACCTAAGCGAAAGTCGGACGCTTAACCAACTAAGCCACCCAGGCGCCCCAGGCGCCCCATTTTTCAAAGAGCTTCAGCAAAATGCTGGCTCTGTTGAGTATCATGAAGCCCTCCGTGAGCTGTAAGCCCCGATTTCACTCCCGACCCATCCATCCCGAGTAACTACATTCCTACAGCCGCCACCTAAGACAGCCCAGGGGTCTCTCTGCAGAGCTGCGGACACCTGAGCTGGAGACAGTCACACTGTGGGACATCACACAGCAAAGGGAAGCGGGTCAACTACAAGTGCATGTGGCCGCATGCCTACAGCTCACAACGTGATGAAGAGGGAGGAGGCAAGACACAGGCAGACAATGGCGCTCTTTAGAGGCTTGGGGAGCGCCTGGGGGGTCTGTCGATTAAGCATCTGACTCAGGTCCCTGAGTTCGAGCCCCGCAGTTCGAGCCCTGAGTTCGGGGGCTTTTTGCTGACAGTGTTCTCTCTCTCTCTCTCTGTCCCTCCCCCACTCACACTGTCTCTCTCTCTCTCAAAATACGAATACAATGAAAAATCCTTTAAGGGCACCTGGGTGGCTCAGTCGGTTAAGTGTCCGACTTCAGCTCAGGTCACGATCTCACGGTTTGTGGGTTCGAGCCCCGCGTTGGCCTCTGTGCTGACAGCTCAGAGCCTGGAGCCTGGTTCAGATTCTGTGTCTCCCTCTCTCTCTGCCCCTTGCCTGCCTGCTCTCTCTCTCTCTCTCAAAAATAAATAAACATTTAAAAAAAATTTAATAAAGAATCCTTAAGAGAAAAAAAAAAAAGAGTCTTGTCCAGACTAAAGCAAGGAAACCATGTGCCGAAGTAGAAAAGTCCAGGACGCGGCGAGGGACGGCTGGGCAGGAGGGAGGGCTCTGGGCACCGAGCCGCTCTGCCTCTCGCCTGGCTGTGGGTCTCCGCTGTGCAGCTATTCGTGGGGCCGCACTGTCTCGCGTGCACTTTTCGGTAGGTTTGCTGTTTCCCGCAATGCAAGGAGGCAAAGGCTTGGGGGGTGGGGGGCTGCGGAGGGCGCCTACCTCTGGAAGGCGAGATTGCGGGTCATTCCCACTCGCCTGCTGGTACAGTGTCAGGTGCTTGACATCTGTCAACCGGTTTTGAAAAGCAGCTCTGATGACCCCCGTCCACACCTAGGGGGGCCCGCACGGCACAGAGAAGTTGAGGGTGTCACCTGCAGAGGGTGGGATTCACGGTCCTGTCCTTCTGGAGGGTCGTGGGCGTGGCTGTGGGCGTGGGCTGGGGTGGCTTTGCTTCGTAAACGACCATAGGTGACTTCTGTCGACGCCACCAGAAAAGCAGTGCAGGAGGGCTCAGTGGGGGGGGGGGTCCCGGGGCCAGGGCCTGGCCTTCCCCGCCTGCCCCCGACTTGGGTGCCAAATGGCAGGGCCGCCGGGCCTCGGGGGCTCTCCCCGGGGGCTACTCAGCTCCTACAAGCAGGTTGTAAAGCACTTTGGGAGAGCCCGTTTACACCAGGGCAGAGAATTGCACCTTCGAGGTGGTGGTTCGTGACCCCATAAATTGCCCTGAGGTGGGAGGCAGCTGGGGGGCTATTACCCTTCGGAGGCGCGGCATTCCACAGCGCTATGGCCCTGGGGCTCCCGGCGACGGCGACGGGGGACCTGGAACAAAGATGGGGGAGGCCCAGGGCAGTGGGGGGGGTGCCGAGGGGCTGCGCGGCCCAGCACCCTGTGTGGGATGGGGCCCCCACAGCGCAGGGGCTCGGGATTCAGAGCGCACACATCAGACGGGCCACATCAATGCCTTGCAGGTGTCTGTAAGCCGAGGGGGCCGTTGCCTCGGGGCGTTTGTGAGTGTTTTCAAGGCTGAGGTAAGCAGGCAGGTACCGGCCAACACCCGCTCAGCCTGCCTGTTGGGCGAACGGATTATCCAGCCCCGTCCCGATGCCGCAGGCAGCCGCTGAGTGCCTGCAAGAGGGCACCTACTGTGCGCCACGTCCTGGCCGTGCTGGCATTTAAGGAACGGAGGGAGCTTCGAAATGTGTGTTTCCAAGGGGGAAACCGAGTCCCAGAGAGCAAGCCTGGCTCCCCCGAGGCCGTATCTGTGCTGTAGCCGGGCAGGGCTTGGAGCCCACAGCTAGCTGGCTCCCGGCTCCCCGCCTATGAGGCATCTCTGTGCACCTGGGGGAGGGTCCCCCTCGCTCTGGGAAGACGCAGCCCTGCACCCTGGCACACAGCTTCGTGGGCAAGGAGCAGCCCTTGTGCAGGGCACAACCCACACAGCTGTACAAGGCAGACCTGCCTGGGCCTGTGCCCAAGGATCGCTGCCCTCACGTGTGTGCGTGTGTGTGCGCGCGTGTGTGAGCGCGTGCACGGGCACACCTCTCCTTTCTTCAGACTCTCAGAGGGGTCTGTGACTTCCTCAAGGGAGAAGGGAGGCCAGAACCGCGGGGTCCCCCACGGCTCCCAGTTAAGGCTTCTCTGGTTGAGCGTGGGGGGCCACCCTGGGGGTTGGGAGACGCAGCAGTGCACACCCCCAACGCAGGGATGACCCCTTCCTTTCCAGCCCGCAGAAAGAACAGCACAGCACTGTCGAGTAGCCTTCGGAGCGGCACTAGAGAATCAGGGTGCTGGAGCCACCCTCGGTTTGGGGACCAGGGGCCCGGCTTGCCCGTGTGCACACATGCCCAGCTCCAACAGCACGTGAGAGACCGGTGGGGCCGAGAGGCCACGGTGGCCCTGGCTGGGGTGGGTCTGTGCCGGTCTCTGTACCCAGGGAGCCAGCAAGGAGAATGGTGCCCGCAGGTGCCCACGGAGGGAAGTTCCAGAAGCTCTCTATGCACACCACTGGCTGGCTCCTTCGCTGTTTCTGCTGAGGGCTTCGGCTCAGGATCGCCAGGGTCAGGTTTAAGAGCTGAAGGTCAGAGGTTGCCCAGGCACCCACGCCAGGACACAGGGCTGACCTCTGTGTGACCAAGTCAAGGGATCCGGGGACCCCAAGGAAGGGCTTCAGACCTCTGGCCGCCGCCTGAAATGCTGCTTGGGGGCTGATCCTAATCGCCCCTAATTTAGGGGCCAAATGGCCAATTAAGGGGCCGTTTGAGAGTCAGAGAAGCAGAAGATGAACCGAGGAGACAGATGAGGCCGTGGGGCTGGTCACGGGGTGCAGCGGGGGAGGGCGGCGCCTCCTCTCCTGGCATCGGGGAGCCCGGAGGCCTGTCGTCCTCCTTCCTGTGGCTGCAGAGGGCGACCACGGGCTCCAAGGGCCACGGGAGCCCCGGCCGCACGGCTCCCTGGGGCTCACGGCACCCCGGGTGCTGCAGGGGCCTTGCTCTCGGCTCCCTGTGGGTTCGAGTCCTCTGAACCCTCGCAGCGCCCTCAGCGACGCTTCCGCCCGCCCGGGCTGGTGGGCGACGAAGCAAAGCCTGCCCCCATGCAGCTTCACTCCAGCGTGAGCCTGTGTGCAAGTGTGCACGGGCGTGCGTGTGAGAGTGCACACAGGTGTGCATGTGTGGGTGTGAATGCACACGGGTGTGCGTGTGAGAGAGTGTGAGTGCACACGGGTGTGTGGGGTTGCCAGGTGTGCGTGTGGGGGTGTGAGTGTGCACGGTCGTGCGCGTGAGAGTGCACACGAGTGTGTGGGTGTGAGTGCACACGGGTGTGGGGTGCCAGGTGTGTGAGTGCACACAGGTGTGCAAGAGGGTGTGAGTGTACACGTGTGTGAGTGCACACAGGCGTACGTGTGAGAGGGTCTGAGTGTACACAGGTGTGTGTGGGTGCCAGGTGTGCATGTGTGGGTGCGAGTGTACACGGGTGTGTGGGTGTGAGTGCACATGGGTGTGCCAGTGTGGATGTGTGAGAGGCGGCATGTGATGTGCATGGGTGTGGGCATGTGTGTGGGTAAGCGTGTTTGAGAGTGAATTGCACGCACACGTGTGCGGTGGATCCAGAGGAAACAGAATACGACAAGTGAAACAGGGACGGTGTCTCCCCCAGATTAGTGGCTTCAAACAACCGTGGTGGCTGGAAATCCCGTGCCTGGGAACGGGGACTCAGCAGCGTGTGCCGTGTGGCTGCTGGCTCCCCAGGGTGGCTGCCGTGCACAGGAGGCCGGTGCCGCCGGGCCCTCACCTCGGGGGGCGCTGTGCGGGCATCTGGGGCGCCGCCCACCAAGGGGGCTGTTCCGTCCACACTGCGGTTCTGGGCGCCCCTGGCAAGGAAACACTGGGCAGAAAGTGGGAGAAAAGGAGGCATGTGCCCCGGGGCCCCGCAGAGTGGGTCCCAGGGAAGCCAGGAGTCTGGGGTGGGAAGGGGTCCGGAGTGAGGAATGGGGGAGCAGGTGGGAGGGGCCAGCCGGTGGGCGCCCGACCTCCTGGGGTCTTGGACGCCTGGGGAGGGAAAGGAAGTGCTGGCTTTGGCGCTGAGGGAGGAGGTCCCCGGACGGTTAAGCCCAGGAGGCAGCTGGGGGGCCGAGGAGGGATCCACAGGGAGGAGGCGCAGGTAGACGGACTGAGGGACGCTGGGGCTCTGAGGCGGCGGGACAGGGAGGGTCTAGGGGTGCTGAGAAGGGGCAGTGCACGCTCAGGGTTCTGGGCGCCGCTGGGGGGGCTGCTGCAAAAGTGCTGTTGGAGGGGCGAGGTCAGGGGGCTGCCGGTGTGTAACCTGGGACCTCAGAGCACGTCTGCTGCTCCCGGGGATAGACAGCGGGTGGGGGGGCCGGAGCGCCCCGGAACCCAGGGCTGGGCCTGTGAGTCCATCTCTCCGCTCAGAGGGGACGCCCCAGTGCATGCTTAAGTGACAGCTGGCCAGTAGACGCCCCCTGTACATCTGCACGTGCACACGCACACACATGCACGCACAGACACACGTACGCACGCACGCACATGCACGCACACACGCACATGCACGCACCTGCACGCACACATGCACACACACGCACATGCACACACACACACACATGCACGCACACGCGCACATGCACGCACGCACGCACATGCACGCACACACGCACATGCACGCACACACGTACATACCGAGCCCCAGAGGAACCTGATCCTCTTCCGTTAGAGTGTGACAGGTGCCCCCATGCACCTTGCTGAGGGGGAGGGGTGCTCAAGGTCAACCCCACCTGGCGGCTGTGGAGGGGGAGGGGACCCAGGGCCTACCTGTCTGTGCCTGTGACCAGCCCCCATCCCAAAGACGTGGGGACCAGCCAGGCGCCCCCCATCCCGGCCTTCCTCCTGAGCCTTCAGTGGCTCTGTGGCCTTGGAGTCTGGTCAGGGGCTCTGTGATTGAAAGCGATTTGTTTTGGCTGAAAGTAATTTGTTTTCCCGGTTAATTTGATTATATCCTGGGGGGGGTGTCCTATCTGCCCCCCCCCCCACTTACCACAATTACCATACAGACTTTCTTCAAAGGGCAGGACCCTCTCCAGGGAGACCAGCCCATTAGGGGAGGGCTGAGCCCCTGGGGCGGCAATAAACTTTCTGATGTTAAGTGGTGGCTGGAGTGTCAGACACATGTGACTGGCAGCTGGGACGGCCTCTGTGGCTTATGGGGCAAGACGCCTACATTCTGGGAACCCCGGGGCTCTGGGGGGTCTTCCCCCTGGCCGCCACCACAGGACCCTGGAGGCTGCACCCGGGACTGGCAGATGCCTGACCGATGCCCCCCCACTACTGGGCCCCCGAAGTGGGCAGGCCCTTTGAAACAGAATGTTCTCAGCAACACGACAGATGGGGTAAGCCGTGCCCATTTCACAGATAAGGAAGCGGAGGCTCAGGGAGGGGCGAGGGCCTGCCCGGGTCCCCCAGAGAGGAAATGGAGAGGAACCGGACTTGAGAGCTGGGCTCAAGCGCCCTCGACTCCACCGAGTGACAAGGATGTGAGTCTCCAGTGCACACCCGCGCCTCCTCCGGGGAGGAATCAGCGCCAAGACTCCCCGGCTGGATCTGGACTCCAAGGGAAACAGGGAGCAGAGNTCACCCAGCCACTCTGGGAGCAGCGGGGAGCCTGGGGGACAGCCCGTGGCAGGCGGCTACGCCCTCGGAGAAGCCGTGACTTTCCTGGAAGGCAGCTGGTGTCCAGGCCGGGCCGGCCGGTCCCCGACCTCTGCACGGCTCAGAGGCATCGATCGGGGTGCCCACTTCCTTCCCGGGCTCATCTCCCGAGACATCCTGCAGGAATGTGCAGCCCTGGCCTCGGGCGCGCGCTTCACCGGGCCGAGGGCAAAAATCCATTAGGGAAATGGGGCGGGGGACGGAGAGCTGGGCCCCTTCCCTCCCAGGGCCCAGAGTCCACACTGCAGGACAGCCCAGCCGCAGGGGTGGCTCCCGGAGAAGAACAAAGACCTTTCAGGGCCTGCTGGCGGCGAAGGAATGCGGACCGGTGACCTTTTGCAGAAGAAATTCTCCCTTCTCGGCCCCGCCAGGCTCTGCCGGCCCTTCCTGGGCTTTTCCAGGGGCTTCCTTGGAACTACTTGCTTTTCCTCCAAATGGGCTTTCAGCGAAGGAAAGGCCTCTGCCTGGGGACCCCCTGGTGAGCCGTGTGCCGGCGACCCTCCGGGGTCCCCCCCTTGAGTGTGAGATGTGCCAGTGTCCAGCGTCAGCTTCTTGCCTGAGGGGGGAGTGTCTTCCCGTCCAGTCCAGACCTGCCCCTGCTGCTCACCGTGCTGTGCCCACCCTCGGGGGTGTCTGGGGAGGGTGTGCAGTGTGCAACGGGGACGGGGGGGGGCGGGAAGGGGTCAAAGGTACTTAGCGGTGGTGTCTGAGACAGGGTGTCCGCAGCTGAGCGACATCCCTGTTTCTTTGATTTCTTAACAGAAACGCTTTGGGGTGTGTATGGCACGGCAGGTGTTTCAGCTTCCTCCATGACAGGTCACCCCCCAACCCCCCATTTGCCCGATCCCCATCCTGCAGTCTGGGCGGGGCTCAGTGGGCACAGCTCATTTCCACTCCGCGTGCTCCCATGGGCGCCTCTCACATGGGGCTCTGCTGGAACATTCTGGAAGGCGTCACCTCCACGGCAGGTGCCCCCACTGGGCTAGCTGCGCAGGCTGGGGGATCCCCGGGCATCCCTCTCTCACCGCACGGTCCTCTTAGCTGGGCAGCTAAGCCTCTTGGCATGGTGGCTCGGGGCGCCAGGAGAAGGGTGGCGGGAGCTGGCGGGCCCCTCAAGGCCTCGGCCTGGGACTGGCCCCTGGTCACTTCTGCCACATGCTCTTGGTCTCAGCAAGTCCAGGTCAGCCCCGGGTCAAGGCACGGGGAGGCGGTTTCCACCTCGTGATGAGAGCGGCAGCAGGTACTTTGTGGTTTGGGACTTGCTTCCAAGAACCTTCTAGTCCCACAGCTGATGGCTTATGCTTTTGGCAGCTCTTCCACCCCGCTGCCTCCCGCTCCCCGAGGCTGGGGAGGCCCCACGGGCCAGGTCCCCCACTGCATCGCCCCGTATACTGGGTGCGGGGGTCAGCAGGAGGCTTACGTGGAGGAGCCCTCGACAGCCATCTCCTGGCCCCAGCTTGAAGGCCCAAAGGCCAGAAGAAAGCGGGGCTTCAGAGAATCAGCTCCTCCCGCCAGGGCCACAGGAGCAGAAGGCCAGGCAGACAGGTGGGGGCAGGCGGGGGCGTCCCTCTCCCAGAGGCACCCATTTTCTGAAAGGGAGTTGGGTCCTTGCCATAGGCTCTGCATTGATTAGCCTTCGGTTCAGTTCTGTCCTTTAAAAGTTTCCAAAATGAGCAAGACAAGTCAGAAGTGTGTGTCTGTCTCAGGAAACCGTCTGAGCCCCGAGGGACCCTGGCTCCTTCTACCTCATCGCCTCACCTCCCCCCAACCCCGACATTTCTCCTCGCCTGTGCTTGACAAGACCGTGTGGTCACGGGAGCGCAGGTCAAGCCTCAGGAGGCACAAAGAGCAAGCTCGCGGCGAGGACACCTGCCTTTGTTCGGGACACAGCGTGCAGCTTGTCTCTGCTCTCGAGGTGGCCGTGCGGCTGCCTGGTCATCCGAACACCAGGGGCCACGCGCCCAGCTCAAGGCTGAGGATTCGACTCCTTTACAGCAGAGACGGCCAACCTGTTTTGAACGACGACTCCTTCCCTGAATAGTTGTAAGCGTTTAAAGTAAGATACGTAGGCTGACAAGGGTAAACAATTATACCGAAATGCAGCTATCAAAACACATTTGAAAGATGAGCATAAGCAGGGGAAGGTGCAGAGAGAGAGGGAGACAGAGAACCCGAAGCAGCTCCAGGCTCTGAGCTGTCAGCACAGAGCCCAACGCGGGGCTCCAACTGTGAACCGTGAGATCATGACCTGAGCCGAAGTCAGAAGCTTAACCTACTGAGCCCCCCAAGAAATTCTCTTTATGGATACATAGATGGTAGATCTAACAATCACCATCGTTAAGAAGCAGCAATGGGGGTAATTGACCTTTCAAGATTACTCAACAGCACTGATGACGTGAACACACCCGAATTCCCTCGGGCCCACAAGGTCAAGGGCTGTGTTGATGTACCATGGTTCTCCCGCACTCGTAAATGGAGAAAGTGGAGAATTTAATAAGCATGCCACCTCTTTCTCTTCCTAGCTCATAAGCCCCCTGAATTCCACCCAGGGGTCCCCAAGAGGAGGTCAGACATCGGATGATGGCTCAGTCTCTGCGGGTGATTCCTTCCCAGAGGGACGTTACACACAAGGACCCTTCTACGCCGCTCAGCTCTGGGATCTCAGGGGCCAGGCAGACCCTGGCTGGCCCTTCGTACGAGCCACAGAATTGGTGCCCTGGGCTGGCCATATCAAACAGCCACTAACTAGGTGGCTTACAATAATGGAAATGTATTCCGTCACGGTCCTGAAGGCCAGAAGTTCACCATCCCCGCATCCAGCACGTTCTAGGGACATAACCGGAGCTCAGGCTAATCGTTGAGTGAGTGAGTGAGTGAATGACTAGAAGTCCCGATCTGGGGCCTTGGTTTTCTTTCTGGCGAAGGACCCCTGGGCGCTCTGATGTTTTCAGACACGTGCTGACTTGTTCACCACTGTGTCCTCACACAGTAGGTGCTCAGCAAGTGACTGGTGGATGAACAGGTGAGTGAATGAATGAATGAACGAATGAATGAATGACTGAGCGAATGCATGGATGGATGGATGGATGGATGGATGGATGGATGGATGGATGGATGAATGAGTGAGTGGGTGAGCGAATGCATGGATGGATGGGTGGGTGGGTGGATGGATGGATGGATGGATGAATGAGTGAGTGAGTGAGTGAGCGAATGCATGCATGGATGGATGGATGGATGGATGGATGGATGGATGGATGGATGGATGAATGGATGGGTGGGTGGATGAATGGATGGATGGATGGATGGATGGATGGATGGATGGATGGATGAATGAATGAGTGAGTGGGTGAGCGAATGCATGGATGGATGGGTGGGTGGGTGGATGGATGGATGAATGAATGAATGAGTGAGCAAATGCATGAATGGATGGATAGATGGATGGATGGATGGATGGTTGGATGGATGGATGGATGAGGAGGACCTCCCTCTACCAGGAAGATGATAACAGTGACCTTTCCTGGGCACAGCCTGAGAGCCAGGAGCTGTGCTAACTGCGACCCAGACACCGTCGCTGTCAGGGCCCCAGCGGCCTTCCCTTTTCACAGGAGGCTCAGAGAGGACACATCACCTGCTTGTAAACACACAAGTGTAGGCAGAGCTGCCTCAATGCCACCCCACACGCCCCCATCACTGGCTGCCTTCACGGTGACCCACAGGCAAACAGCAGGCAGGGGGGATGGGGACTTACCCACCCAAGCATTAGCCCCAATGGGGGCCTTAAAAACATCTGCCCTCTCGGGGCGCCTGGGGGCTCAGTCTTGGTTTCAGCTCGGTCACCATCTCACAGCTCGTGAGTTCGAGCCCTGCGTCAGACTGAACTGACTGCACAGAGCCTGCTTGGGATTCTATCTCTCTCTCCCTCCTTCTCTGCCCCTCCCCTGCTTGTGCACTCTCTCTCTCTCAAAATAAAGAAATACACTTAAAGAAATGCATATGCCTTTAGAGACAGCTGATGGAAGTTTCAGGCGGCACCTCTGATCGGGAAAAACAATCTGGTGCTGTCCAGTGCAGGCAAGGTGCGCGCCTGCAGCTGCTGATTGCCCTCCTGGGGTCGGTGGCCTGGAGAAAGCTGTGTATCGGAGACAGCGCCGCAGGGGACAGTGGCCACCACAAGAGGAACCGTCCGGGGCCTCGGCCGCGGCCCAATAGCTGTGTGGCTTCCGCTTTGGTCATGTGACAGTCATGTGACGCGGAAGTGAAAAGATGGGCTTCCCGCCATCAGCAGGAATGAATCTCACACACGGAAGCTCGAACAGGAAACGCAAGTTCCAGACGGGGGTTGCCTCTGGGGGAGAGAGGGCACGGGGGGTGGGGGCCCCACGGCTGGGGGCATTTCACTTACGTTTGCAGGCAGGTATCTGAGCATTTGTCTGTCTGCTGTTCTTTACGCCTGCTTATGCGTCGTGTGCCATGTCTTGGGCACGTGTCTGTCATTCAACAGATTCCTGGTGTGTTTGTGCCCAGGCCCATGTACAAATTGCTTGTGCAGAATGGGATCTGCACACACGCATGCATGTGGACACCATGCGCTCACACACGCACATTCACAGGGACAGGCCGGTGAGGCTGCCATCGGGCCCCTGGCGAGTGTCCGAGGCCTTGGGTCCCTCCCATCATCCCCCTGGAATGTGGTGGGGCTCCGGGGCTTGAGCCTGATGCACCTCTACTTCAGCCTTCAGGCTGAGCCCCCAGGAGCAAGGGTGTGGGCTCCTGGGTGGGCTGCTGACTTGGGTTCTGGGCCAGCAGTTCTAAAAAATGAGCTTTGTGGCCCCACTAAATGGAGATGGCAATGCTGGCCCTGCGTGTCCACATGAGGGAGACACAGTGAGCCGGGG
>NW_027530380.1:736190-753068 GCF_008692635.1 Crocuta crocuta | reverse complement strand
AGGGGGTCGGGGGGGGGGGGGATTTAGACAAATAATATCGCAGCCCAGCTGCTGGGCACGGGGCCAGAGGAGCCTTCCAGCGCCTGGGAGGCTGGACCCAAGGCACGTCTGCAGACCAGAGCCACCTGTTCGTGTGTCCTTCCCAGGAAGGACTTCTCAGTCTTCTTCCACCTGGTGGCAGCCAGCCTCCAAGATGGCCTCCACAGGTCCGGCCTCTGGGATCTGCGCCCTGGACAGTCCCCTCTCACACGGTAGCACGGCTGCTCTGTGTGACCGAGAGAACGTGGCAGAGATGACACATTGCACACAACCTGCAATGCATGATTGCGTCCACCTTGTTTTCGCTTGGACCGCTTGCCCCAGGAGGCTGGCCGCCATGTTGTGAGGCCACCCAAGCAGCCTTAGGGAGAGGTCCACATGTCGAGGAACCGAGGTCTCCCACCAACAGCCGTGTCGGGGAGCCATCTTGGCAGTGTGCCCTCCAGTCCCGGGCCAGCCTGAGCCCCAGCCAACTGCTTGAGTCCAACCCCATGAGGGCCTGTGAGCCAGAAACATGCAGCTAAGCCTCTCCCGCGCTCGATGCGCAGCCACTGTGTGAGGTAGCAGGTGCTCATCATGGTCTCTACCTCCAGCTTTGGGGGCCGTCTGCGATGCAACGACAGGTAACTAACACACACACTCTCCCCATCAGCCGAACACTTAGGCATAGAATGTTCACACCCTGATCAGGTTTCATCATCACGGAGATCCTGACGGTGGATGTAATGGTCCCCACGTCATAGAGGAAGAGACTAGGGTTCAGAGAGGGGCTGTGACTTATCCAAGTCCCATGGCCAGGCAAGGGCTCAGAGCCACGCTTCGGGCCCGGCTCCGTCACCCCCAAACCCCTTTCCCCTGCTCTCTGCCCCTCCCACACTTGCTTTGGAAGCAGAGAGTGCGTCCTGTCTACAGAGGCCCCCACGGGACGTCAGGCCCGCGTCTCTGTCGAGATGCCTCAGTTGCACAAAGAATTCCTTAGAGTAACAACTATGAGAACAACTTGCCTTTTTCAGTTCCTTGCCTGCGGGGCCGTGAGAAACCATTGCACACTTAGAGGTTTGAAGGAACAGAAATGTATTCTCTCCAGAGTCCTGGGGGACTCTGGGGAGGGTCCTTCCCGCCTCTCCAGCTCCTGGGGCTCCCGGGATCACTGGGCTGCAGCCACGTACCCCCAGCTCCTCCACCTTCTCCTCGCACGCGTGGGCCTCTCTTATGGACCTTCTTCTCTTCTGCCTCTTTTAAGGACNCCACAAAGCCGGGAAGGCCTCATCTCCGTCCTTACCTGAGCTACATCTGCAAAGATCTTTGTTCCAAAGGAGGTCACATTCTGAGGTCCTGAGTGGGTGTGAATTTAGCAAGGATGCTATTCAACCCACTGCACATTTGTTCTGGGTCATGTTGTTTAGAAAATGCCCGCACTCCCCAGCCCACCCGCAAGATAGGTTCTATTATTGTTATTTGCCACCCAAACTCCCCAGATGAAGGTTCAGAGGGGCCCGGGGATGCACCCCAGCTCTCCCAGCCAGCAGGGAGTCTGAGTTCTCCCCCCAGGGGTCTGACGCCCCCGGCCGCGCAGGTGAGTGTGGGCGGCCTTGGCCTCCCGGTCTACACTGTGGGCAGACGGGGCCCTGGGTGTCCCCCGGGCCGCCAGGGCTGACGCGGCAGGTGGCTGCGGGCGGGCCTCTGCAGGTGGGCTCCAAGGCCAGCCAAACCTGGTAATGATCGGGAGCTCTCCGCGCAGCGCGCCCTGATGGTCCATTAAAGGCAAGTTGCGACCTAATGATTACAGGGAAAGTTCAAGTGGCTTCCCCTTTGAAATGCACAAAGGCTGCTCAGGTAAGGGGCTGGAGCCTGAGCGTTTGAAGTGGTGGTCCTCCGGCGGCACATCTGGCAGGCTGCGCCACCTCCCTGCAAACACGCCCGGCACAGCCGGCCCTCAGAGGCTGCCTGGGCCAAACATCGGGGCCAGGTTCTGCTTTTGTCTTTGGTTTTGACTCGCCCCAAACTCTGAGGTGCTTGCTTGTGCCTTTCTTTGGTGGGTGGGNGGAGGTCTTCCTTTTCATTTCTTTTTTTTCTGAGCCGAACTTCAGAGAATATTAACACCAAAGGACCGTGCTGCCTCACTAATTCAGGATTAGCGCCGGGCCAAGCAATTACTGGGGATTCTCACACCGGTTAAAAGAAATACGTGCGGTCGAGCCCAGAGAGCGCGCCCCGTCGCGGGAGTCCGGGCCCTATTTGGGGGACCAGCAACGCCCTATTGTTTCTGGTCACCCGTGCGTTCAACAAATACTTATCAAGCACCTAGTATGTTCCCTGTGAGGGGTAACAGCAAGGGCAAAGGCCCTGGGGTAGAAAGAGCTTGGAGCATGGAGAGGCAGCCTGAAAGGGCAGTGTGGCTGGGGGGGGGGGGAGGGGGAGCCGAGGAGACAGCGAGCCGCGGACACGGCCAGGCCTGGTGTCGGGCGCTGCTGGAGTTTTGGGACAAGGGAGGACTTGGATCTGACAGGCGTTTTCTGTGACTATCGAGTTTCCCAGATGGCTTTCCCAGAAAGCGCCATCAGAGGCCCCAGAAGGTCTGGGTCTCACTCTTGCTGGAGCCCCAGCACTCGGCCCCAGGCCTGGCACACAGTAGGGCCTCCTCGCTCGTCAGCTCACCGGGTTAGTCAAGTCCACACGAGGGAGCAAGGTGCGTGGGCTTGGGGGACAGGACATGTCCCGTGCGGGCAAGGCTCCCCTCGCCCTGGTCCTGTGCTCTGCTGCCGCGGACGACAGCCACACGGCAGGGGTGGGGCTGGGGCTGGGGCAGGGGCCGCGCCTGCCTACCATCCTGCCTCACACTCCGGCCTCCGGCCGGCCTCACTCAGCCCCCGGGCTGCCCAGGCTCTCACGTGGGCCTGAGCAGGCACGGAGCACATACGGGGACCAAGAGAGGCGTGAGTCAGTGAGGCAGTAGTGAGTGAAAAAATGAGCAAGTGCATGAATGAATGAGTGAACCAGTGCACGAATGAATGAATGAGCGAGTGCACAAATGGATGAAGGAGCGAGTGCACGAATGAATGAAGGAGCGAGTACACGAATGAATAAATGAGCGAGTGCACGAATGAATGAAGGAGCGAGAGCACGAATGAATGAAGGAGTGCACGAATGAATGAATGAATGCTCTAGCGCTGGCCCTCAGAGAAAAGATGTTGGTCTTCCCTGGGCAGAGAATGCCTTCCCCCCCGTCCAAAGCGGCCCTCCTCAGCTTCCGGGCCCTGGGCCGGGAGGGACAGTGGGGGGGGACATGGGGGTCACTGGGACTGGGGAGGGGCCTCCCTACTGTCCCCGCCGTCTCCCTGCACCTCCGTACCCGGGACGGATTGGCAAGACTTTGGAGACATCCTGACGCTTTCTCTTTTGTCCGTGTCTGAAACGTTTTCTGGTTACAAAAGTTTGCTGTGGACATTTTAGAATAATCAGGAATGAATGTGCTCAGACACACACACACACACACACACACACACAGCCCTTCTAAAGAAGTTTTTCTTTAATGTTTATTTATTTTTGAGAAAGAGAGAAAGAGAGAGACAGAGCACGAGTGGGGGAGGGGCAGAGAGAGGGAGACAGAATAGGAAGCAGCTCCAGGCTCCGAGCTGTCAGCACAGAGCCTGACGTGAGGCTTGAACTCACGACCCGTGAGATCATGACCTGAGCCAAAGTCGGACGTTTAACCGACTGAGCCCCCCAGGTGACACACAGCCCTTCTGGAGTCCCATCACCAAGAGATAATCAGCCTGAGAAGTTTGGTGAGGATCTTTCTAGAACTTTCACACAGACTCACCTACATTTAAGGTTTTCAAACACTTTGTATTCAAACTGTTGCTAAGCTGCCCTTTTCCCCTCCATATCATGGGGCCATTTTCCTGCATCATTTTGATATCATGGAATGTGAACTGAGCGTTATTTAACTGTCCCCTCCAGTGGGCGCTGATGGGGTTTCCGTTTGGAAGTATGATGGTTCTTATTGTGGAAAATACCTGTAACATAAGATTTACCATTTTAGGGGCGCCTGGGGGCTGTCGGTTAAGCGGCCAACTTCAGCTCAGGCCATGATTTCATAGTTCGTGGATTCGAGCCCCGCATCGGGCTCTGTGCTGACAGCTCAGAGCCTGGAGCTGCTTCCGATTCTGTGTCCCCCTCTCTCTCTGCCCCTTCCCTGCTCATGCTCGGTCTCTCAAAAATAAACATTTAAAAAAAAAAGATTTACCATTTTAACTGTTTGAACGCGGCACGATTCAGGTAACCACCATCCAGTTCCGGAACACTTGCACCCCCACAGGGATGAAGAACCTGGGCTCCCGGAACCCCCGCCCCACACTCCCGCGATCCGCCAGCCTGCTGTCTGTCCTGCAGACTGGCCTGGCCTGGACGGTTCACACAGACAGTCGTGCGGCACGTGGCCTTCCGTGCGTCTTCTTTCACTCGGTGACTGTGTCCGAGGCCCGTCCACGCTGTAGCGGACCCCAGGGCTCCTTGCCTTTCTGTGGCCGAGTCACAGCCCGCTGTGTGGACGGACGCATACTGTTTATCCCCTCGTCGCTTGGACGCGTGGGTGGCTTCTGTCTTCCGATGGCTTTGAAGAGTGCACATCCCCAGAGCGGCGTGGCCGGGCCTGCGGAACCCCGCGCCCCCTCCCCCTCCACACGCCCCCACCGGCCGGACGCAGGGCCTCTGGGCGGCGGAGTGCGGGTCAGGGTGGGGCACCCAGGCGGCCACGTTGCTCTCTGCAGGGGCTGTTCCAGCTGTCACTCGGTCCCCCTGCCCCCCTCCAGGTGACAGGCCCCTTCGGAGGTGGAGGGCGCCCTGGGTCCTGGGCACATCCTGTGTCCCGCGGGGACCCTCCCGGGAGAGAGAGGCAGCTGGATGGCGTACAGAACAGAGGGACTCAGTGATCTGCCGAAGGCTGCACAGCAGAGCGGGACACACGCCCCTCCCCCGGGGTCAGGGGCGCTCCTGGCCTCTGTCTGCCGCCCCCTCTCTTCTTGTNGATGTTGGTCTTCCCTGGGCAGAGAATGCCTTCCCCCCCGTCCAAAGCGGCCCTCCTCAGCTTCCGGGCCCTGGGCCGGGAGGGACAGTGGGGGGGGACATGGGGGTCACTGGGACTGGGGAGGGGCCTCCCTACTGTCCCCGCCGTCTCCCTGCACCTCCGTACCCGGGACGGATTGGCAAGACTTTGGAGACATCCTGACGCTTTCTCTTTTGTCCGTGTCTGAAACGTTTTCTGGTTACAAAAGTTTGCTGTGGACATTTTAGAATAATCAGGAATGAATGTGCTCAGACACACACACACACACACACACACACACAGCCCTTCTAAAGAAGTTTTTCTTTAATGTTTATTTATTTTTGAGAAAGAGAGAAAGAGAGAGACAGAGCACGAGTGGGGGAGGGGCAGAGAGAGGGAGACAGAATAGGAAGCAGCTCCAGGCTCCGAGCTGTCAGCACAGAGCCTGACGTGAGGCTTGAACTCACGACCCGTGAGATCATGACCTGAGCCAAAGTCGGACGTTTAACCGACTGAGCCCCCCAGGTGACACACAGCCCTTCTGGAGTCCCATCACCAAGAGATAATCAGCCTGAGAAGTTTGGTGAGGATCTTTCTAGAACTTTCACACAGACTCACCTACATTTAAGGTTTTCAAACACTTTGTATTCAAACTGTTGCTAAGCTGCCCTTTTCCCCTCCATATCATGGGGCCATTTTCCTGCATCATTTTGATATCATGGAATGTGAACTGAGCGTTATTTAACTGTCCCCTCCAGTGGGCGCTGATGGGGTTTCCGTTTGGAAGTATGATGGTTCTTATTGTGGAAAATACCTGTAACATAAGATTTACCATTTTAGGGGCGCCTGGGGGCTGTCGGTTAAGCGGCCAACTTCAGCTCAGGCCATGATTTCATAGTTCGTGGATTCGAGCCCCGCATCGGGCTCTGTGCTGACAGCTCAGAGCCTGGAGCTGCTTCCGATTCTGTGTCCCCCTCTCTCTCTGCCCCTTCCCTGCTCATGCTCGGTCTCTCAAAAATAAACATTTAAAAAAAAAAGATTTACCATTTTAACTGTTTGAACGCGGCACGATTCAGGTAACCACCATCCAGTTCCGGAACACTTGCACCCCCACAGGGATGAAGAACCTGGGCTCCCGGAACCCCCGCCCCACACTCCCGCGATCCGCCAGCCTGCTGTCTGTCCTGCAGACTGGCCTGGCCTGGACGGTTCACACAGACAGTCGTGCGGCACGTGGCCTTCCGTGCGTCTTCTTTCACTCGGTGACTGTGTCCGAGGCCCGTCCACGCTGTAGCGGACCCCAGGGCTCCTTGCCTTTCTGTGGCCGAGTCACAGCCCGCTGTGTGGACGGACGCATACTGTTTATCCCCTCGTCGCTTGGACGCGTGGGTGGCTTCTGTCTTCCGATGGCTTTGAAGAGTGCACATCCCCAGAGCGGCGTGGCCGGGCCTGCGGAACCCCGCGCCCCCTCCCCCTCCACACGCCCCCACCGGCCGGACGCAGGGCCTCTGGGCGGCGGAGTGCGGGTCAGGGTGGGGCACCCAGGCGGCCACGTTGCTCTCTGCAGGGGCTGTTCCAGCTGTCACTCGGTCCCCCTGCCCCCCTCCAGGTGACAGGCCCCTTCGGAGGTGGAGGGCGCCCTGGGTCCTGGGCACATCCTGTGTCCCGCGGGGACCCTCCCGGGAGAGAGAGGCAGCTGGATGGCGTACAGAACAGAGGGACTCAGTGNCTCAGCTGATGGTCTGAGGTCCCTGGAACTCCATGCTGTCCCGTTTTGCCCGCAGCCAGCCCACGGGCGAGCCGGGCAGGGGACCTTTCCGGGATGCGGTGGCCGAAGGCGAGGGTGGATCTTTAGGCCTGGAATCTGCTCCCACAGGGCCTGTGGGGCCCCGCGGGGTTGCCGCTGGCTTAGGACGCCTGGGCGCTGGGCCCGGCAGGGGTGAGGGGGCCGGGCAGAGATGCCTGGCTGTGGGGAGGGGGTGAGACGGGCACCCTGTGCTGCTGGGAAATTCCTTACGTTCTTTCTTTGGGTCCGTGAGCTCATGAGCGAGTGTGGTGGGTGCATTTTATAAACCGGAAAATAAGTCATTCATTGAAAAGGAGAAAAACAAATGCACTTCCAATCTGAGGGCTCAGGGGTCATCAAAGTCAAGGGCAGGGAGGCGGCCCAGCTGTCCCCACGAGCGGGACAGCATGGCGTTTGCAAAGAACTAGCTCCCCACTCTGCCCGCCCACCTCTCCCACCTCCCTGCTCTGCTCAGACCCCCGGTGGCTCCCCCTTCACCCCCAGGAAGGGCTGGTGCCTGCCTCTTCTTAGCAAGCACTTTCCTGAATTAAAGCGGCCGCCCCACATCCTGTCCACAGGCCAGCATTCCTCGTGGTGATCCAGCCTTCTAGAAGGGACAGTAAGACGTCATCTTGGGTTTTTTTTATGTTAATTTATTTTTGAGAGAGAGAGAGAGAGAGAGAGACAGCGTGAGCAGGGGAGGGGCAGAGAGAGAGGGAGACACAGAGTCTGAAACAGGCTCCAGGCTCTGAGCTGGCAGTCAGCACAGAGCCTGACGCGGGGCTCGAACTCACAAACCGCGAGATCATGACCTGAGCAGAAATCGGTCGCTCAACCGACGGGGACCCCCAGGCATCCTTCTTACTTGTTTCCTTTCCTGCCTGTCCCCAAAACCAGAACACGGGCTCCATGGGGCGAAGGCGTCTGCTCCTTCACCAGAATAGTGCCGGGCGGACCGGCGGCGGGACGAAGCCTGTGCTCAGTCGTGAGTGCCCCGTGGCCCCTCTGGGCCGAGAGCCGACCCCACGCCCGACGACTGGGAGTCCCCAATGTGCCACACGTCCAGAGTCAGCTCTGGGACAGTTTGCTCAGAATCATGAGCCAGCGAGGTCCCCGGGGTAGAAGCCGAGAGCCAGGGTCTGAGCCAGGAGAGCACAGAACATTGTCCTCAGGGCAAAGGTGGGGAGCCTGCCCCCCCCGCTCCAGGGACTGGAGGCTGGCGATCTGGCCAGAAGGACGGAGACTCCAGAAGACAAAGGGCCGGGGGGCCAGGAACTGGCAGCGCTTTGAGCGGAGGGGCCTACAGCTGTCGGGGGTCCCGGGGGAAAGCGGGCGGAGACCAGGGGCCAGCCGTCTGTCCGGATGCCTCCGCGCAAACGCGCGCCACAGCACAGGGCCCGTGTGACCCCAGGGCAGGAAAACAGCGTCCGCACGGCCTGTGGGGCAGGACCCAGAAGTGGGAGCCTAGCAGGTAGGCTGCACCGCATCTGTCCTGCTTTTATTTTTTTTAAAGTCCAGTTGACACACAGAAGGTCATGGTCCTTCCATGGGACGTGCCCTGTGTATGGAAGAGTCCTCGAGGCCCCAGAGGGAAGAACTGGGGACAGAGTTGCCGGATTCAGCCAGTGAACACAGACGCCCAGTTAAATTTGAATTTCGGATCAATATCAAATGATTTGTTCATACAAGTATATCCCAAGTCCGGTAAACCGTGCGCTCCTTGGGATATACTTACATTAAAAAGGCATTTGTGGTTTATTTGAAACTCGGGTTTAACTGGGCATCCCGGATTTTGGCTGAGAACTCTTGTGTGTCCCCAGGGAGGATGAGGCAGCACAACCAAAGCCACCAGCAAGACGTGAAGCTCCATTCCGTCTCACGAATGCAGTCTGGCTGGTCTCAGAGTGAGCCGCCCATCACTGGGAGTATTCAAGGTGTGGATTGAGGTCTGCCGACCCAGACTAGAGGCAGAGGCAGAGGCTGTGGCGCCTTGGGGACCCAGGGCCTTGTCCCCCACACCCAGCTGGATGAGAGCCCCAAGGGAGAAGGGCCATCACCCTCTGACCCTTGCTGGTCAAGCCCCAACCCCCCCACACCAGGCACTGGAGGCCTGGTGTTTGCACATGAATAGGTGGAGATTTCCTGAGGCCCTCGTGCTCCTGAAAATGCACATTTGTCACCAAAAGGCTCCAAGTCAGGCACCACTCACCCCAGCCAAGCAGCCAGGATGAAGCCGCCACAGCAGGTGTGAAGGCAGCGGGCTCTCCCGGGTTGCCACACCCAGCTCCCACCTGGACCAGCCCATCCCCGGAGGGGGGCGGGGGGGAGGGGGGGCTGGGAGCCAGGACCTGACTGTCCTCAAGGTCCCCAGGGCCTGCACAGGAGACAGGAGGGAACGGGGAGTGTGGAGCCACTGCCCCGGACTAGAGCTGCCAGGGAGGGGCCCTCTGCGCTCGCGCCCCCTCCTTCACTCAACAAACACTGTCCCCTGCCGCGTGCAAGGTGCTCTTCCAGACGCCAGGGATGCGGTGGCGAAGGAGAAACCGAAGAAGGGCCGGGACTGCTCTCCCGGGGCTCGAAGCCTGGGGGAGACACACCGTAGACATGAACTCGAGGGTCTGGTGTGCTGATCGGGGCTGCGGAGGCACGGAGCCGGGGGCTGAGGTGGGGAGCCGTAGCTGGGGGCAGGGAGCTCCCTCTGGGATGCCGAGGAGCCTGCCTGTGGAGATCTGGGGCAAGAACAGTCCAGGCCGAGGGAGCAGGTGCCAAGGCCCTGGGGCCCGCTGGACAAGGATGGAGGGCAGGCTGGGAGACGGGGCTGGGAAGGCAGCAGGGGCCTCGCGGGCTGGGCTCCCACCCTCCCAGCCCGGCTCCCGTCGCTGCTCTGATGGCACGCGGCACCCGTGTCCGGCTTCCCTCCTGTCTGCGGCGTCCGGGCCATGGCCTTGGATGGGGCCGGCCAGCAGCTCCCTCCCTCTTCGGTCTGGAGTCCAGGCGGCTGGCTGGGGCGGGGCCGGGCGTGGGCCCCCTTTCTGTAACGCATTGAATGGTGCCCCCCAGAGGGTGTGTCTAAGTTCTAGCCCCACAAGGTACCTGTGTGTGTGTGACCTTATTTGGAAAAAGGGTCTGTGAAGCTATAATTGAGGTGGGAGCAGCCTGGGTTTGGCGTGGGCCCCAAACCTAACGGCAGGTGTCCTCACGGGAGAAGGAGAAGCAGAAGCAGATGCAGAGACGGAACAGAGAAGGCCGGAGAAGGAGGAGGCAGAGGCTGGAGCGGGGGCGGCCGCCCCCAGGAGGGCCAGAGCCCCCAGAAGCAGGAGGAGCAGGAAGGGCCTCCCCCCTGCGCCTCCTGAGGGAGTGCGGCCCTGCCCGCACCTTGATCTCTGACTTCAGGCCTCCAGACCCGGAGAGAACACCTGCTGTTGTCTAAGCCCCCAGGGCATACGGTCATTTGTTACAGCCGCCCCAGGACCCTCTCACACACCCTCTGCCGTCTTCCACCCGCTCAGGGGAGAAGAGGCCCAGACACCTGTGAACCGTCTTATCTTCCCAGCCCGGACCTTCTCTGTTTCTCTCAGTGGGGAGATGGGCATGAGGAGAGTCCAGGGTTAAAGACATTCGGGGTCCAGAAGTGCTCCCCCCGCACATCGACCAGGCAAATGCTGGCTTTTTAGCCTGACCTTCCTCACCTGCGAGATAAGACACCCACAGTGCGCAGCACACAGGGCTTTAGAGCCTCTCTGTAAGGCCCAAAGCAAGGATCTCAGCGAAGAGGGGGCCCCAGACCCAGCCCAGGCTCTGCCCAGAGACTCTAGTCCCCCAAAGCCTCCTAGAGCGCCCCAGAATCCCCAGAGTCTCCCAAAGGCTTCTCGAGCCCCCCAGGCCCCCCAGAGGGCCCCAGATCTCCCCTAGACCCTCCTGTGCACCCCCCCCCCGGCCCAGCGCCCTCCAGAGCTCTGGAGACACCAGGCTCCAGTCACTGGGGCAGCGCCCCAGGAAGGTGACTGGGACCTGTTTGAACCCATTAACATATCCTGGTGACAATCTCATCTCTAATCACATTAGCTCTGAAGTANTGGTGGTGCCTGCCCACAGGCCTCCAGCTCTGGGCTCCGGGCTCCTGCCCTCCGTATGGACTCCTGTGCTGGTCCCTCTCCACCGGCCTCAGCGGGGCGGACGGCCAGGCCCAGGTTCACGGAGGGGGAAACAGACATCACCGCTTGGCGGGAGAGCTGGCGCCTGGCACCCCGTGGGAAGGTGCTGCCAAAACAGCACGGGCCTGGGGCCGTTTTAGGCATCTAGCCGTCTTTTGTCCCCCTAAATGGTAGAAATTTAAAATTTTTTGATGCTTATTTCTTTTGGAGAGAGAGAGAGAGAGCGTGTGTGCGCGCGCGCGCGCGCGCGCGCGCACACACACACACACGGGGAAGGGGCAGAGAGAGAGGGAGACATCAAATCTGAAGCAGGACCCAGGCTCCGAGCTGTCAGCACAGAGCCCGACACGGGGCTTGAACTCATAGACTGAGAGGTCATGACCTGAGCCGAAGTCGGACGCTTAACCGACGGAGCCACCAGGTGCCCCAAGAGTCCAACTCTTGACTTCAGCTCAGGTCATGATCTCCCGGTTCCCAGGACCTAGCGCCATGTTGGGCTTCTAGCTGACAGTGTGGAACCTGCTTGGGATTCTCTCTCTCTCCCTCTCTCTCTGCCCCTCCCCCTCCAGATAAAAAAAAATAACCTTAAAAAATGAGTTGATTTATAGAAAAAAATTAATAATAGGATTGTTCACACAGAAGTGTCCAGCCACCTGCCACGTAAATATATTTATACGTATTTCCTTAAGACAGGTCTCTTCTGCTTCCAACGACCTGGCCTGAGCCACAGCGACAAATTCCAGCTCTGTTATCTCCGGACGTCCAGATTCCTCGTATTTGTTGTTATTCATTCAACAAACGCACGCTGAGGGTTCCCGTTGCGCCCTGCCCCCACTCTGGGGTACAGTCCTGACCCAGACAGGCAAGGCCTGACCCCCAGAGCCACTGGTCATTTGAGACAATGCAGTTGCCACCAGGGGAGGGTGACATGGAGGCCAGCTTATCTGTGCCGAGCTGGCGCTGAGAGCGGGCTGATGGGAAGAAGAGTTGGGCCCCCGGAGTGTTAGCAGGGTGAGCGTGCAAAGGCCCAGGGGCAGGACCAGAGGAAAGCAGGGAGACGGATGAGTTGGAAGGTATTTCTTCTGGGTGATTCTGCAGTGGAAAACTCAACTACCATCCTTTAAAAAACAAAAAATCCATCTGCTGAACATTTAAGACTCATTTTTAAGATTGGTTCCTGTGTTTTTATTGCATCTCTTCAAGAAATGTCCTTTTTATATTTATTTTTAATGTTTATTTTTGAGAGAGAGACTCCCAAGCAGGCTCCGCGCTGTCAGCACAGAGCCCGACGTGGGGCTCGAATCCACGGACCGCGAGATCATGACCTGAGCCGCCGTCTCCATCACGCGCTGGGTCTTCCTCCGTCGAGCAGCTGAGGCCTCTTGGACAAGCTGCCATTTTTCTGTGCCTGCTCATGACCGTGTCTCCCCTCAGCCCTTATCTTCTCAGGCCGAACGGCAGAGGGTGACAGGGGCTGTGGACGGCCCAGCGGCACCTGCCTCAGGGAGGGGCCCACTGTCCCCTCTCTGCAGACTCCAGGGACACACTTCTGGCTCCTTGGCCTCAGGAGCAAGTGGCAGCCCTCTGTCAGCTCCTGGGGTCGGGACCCATCCATCCTGTCACCCTGCGTCCTCTGGTCGTCCACCCAGGACACCCGCAGGGCACTTGTTGGCCTGGAGGCTGGGGTTCCCCGCAGAGCCTCCCCAACACCAAGGGAGTCCAGAGCCCGCCCGGCCTGCCCTGGATGGCCCGTGGCCCCAGGGAGGGGGTGGGCGATGGGTGTGTCCCCCGATCCCCACGCAGCCCGTCCTGGTACCCCCTCGCTCAAAACTTAGCACAGAAGCAACAGCGGGGGCGCCTCAGGGCTCAGTCGGTTGAGTGTCTCACTTCGGCTCAGGTCATGATCTCAGGGTTTGTGAGTTCGAGCCCCGCACTGGGTTCACTGCTGTCAGCACAGAGCCTGGAGCTGCTTCGGCTCCCGTCTCCCTCTCTCTCTGCCCCTCTCCCTGTGCTCTCTCTCTCTCTCTCAAAAATAAATACATATTAAAAATTTTTTTTAACATTTACTCTTTTTTTTTTTTGAGAGAGAGAGGGAGACAGGGCATCAGCAGGGGAGGGTCAGAGAGAGAGGGAGACACAGGATCTGAAGCAGCTCCAGGCTCTGAGCTGTCAGCACAGAGCCCGACACAGGGCTCGAACCCACGATCCGTGAGATCATGACCTGAGCCGAAGTCGGGGCTCAACCGACTGAGCCCCCCAGGCACCCCTGAAACAAATACTAACAGATTCTGTGGTAAGGAACTTGGACGGGACACAAGGTAGCTTGTCTCTGCCACAAGATACCTAGCACCTCAGCTCAGAAGACAGAGCTGGAAGCTTCTTCCCATGTCGGGTGCCTGGGCCGGGAGGCTGAGCTCCAGCGCAGCGAGGACACGGGCGACTCCTGCAGCTCCGGTTCCGCCCAACATGGCAACCTCGGTCCTCGGGCTCCGGGCGCGGCGGCTCAAGGCTGCAAGGACCAGAGGCCGCGAGCCAGAGCTAGACGGAGGCTGGACCGCCTCTCACGACCCAGTCTCAGGGGCACGGCGTACTTCTGCTGGGGGGGGTCAGAAGGGGAGGGACACTCACTGGAGAGTCAGAGAAGTCACAGCCATTGTCAAACCTCCACGAACCTCCATCTGCCATTTTATATTTTACCTGGGAGTCCGGGCGCCTTCACAGGGAGGGCACAGGGCGGTGTGGAGGGGGCGCTCCCCGTCCCCCCAGGGACTGTGCTGTCTTTGCCCTTTGTGTGTGTTAAGGGGCTGTGTTGTCCAAGGGAAGGCTGTCCCCCGGCCCCAGCAGGAGGGCTGATTTTAGGTGGGACGAGGGTGCCATTAAATCACTTGGAATGTCACAGCGAGATAGTCCCTTTAGGCCATGCTCATTAAGAGGAGAAAGTTTCTGTTTGGTGACAGTGAGTTCTTAACACATCTCTAACACTTGCAAATCTCCCTCTTTAAAAAGAGAGAGAGAGAAAGAGTGAGCCCCAGGCTCAGAGCTTTGGGCAGGTCACTGCCATCTTGCACTTTGTGTTTGTTCCCCGGGTCACCTTCTGCGTGTGGCAGGAGGCAGTGTTTTTCCATTTCAGCTGGTGCTGCAGGATCTTAAAACAAAATTACTTAAGTAACAGAGGAATTGGTGGTGACAAAAATATCAGGCAGGTAATAAAAACATACACAGTATGTAGGTACAGTTAGAGTCACACAGGAGGGGGCGCCTGGGGGGCTCAGTCGGTTGAGCGTCCGACTTCGGCTCAGGTCACGATCTCATGGTTCGTGGGTTCGAGCCCCGCGTCGGGCTCTGTGCTGACAGCTCAGAGCCTGGGGCTGCTGCAGATTCTGTCTCCCCCACTCTCTGACCCTCCCCTGCTCTCTCTCAAAAATAAATTAACATTTAAAAACTNCAACACTCAGAGGGACATTTCAGGACCAATGCGGGGCGGCTCCGGGGAGGGCGACTGCCCGAGGCCAGAGGCAGAGGTGTGGGCACCAGGCTCGGGGGCCAGAGCACCCCTGCGTGGTGACCTGAGCGCGGGGGCCCAAGGCTGACCTCATAGGTGCAGATCTTGGAGGTCCTACGGTCATCTGGTCAACCCTGTGAGCACACGTGTGTGTGTGTGCGTGCGTGTGTGCGCAGGGGAAGGGGCTGCAGAGCACCAGGCCGAGGCTGACTTGGTTCCCACCTCACAAGGATGGCGTCCAGCCCCGGCAGCCCCGGGACCAGGGGCGTGGAAGGCAGTCCTAAGTGTGGGGCTCCCTGAAGGCACAGCAGCCAAAGCCCTCCCGCCCCCCGAGTATAGGCCACGAGGCTCCTGGGGCAGGTGCGGCAGGATGGAGGGAAGCGAGCTCACGAAGGGAGACGCGTCACATCACTCTGGGTGTGGACCCAGGGCACCCTGGTCTCGGCCCGGGAGCACCGAGGAGTGACCACACGGAGGAGAAGACGGACAAGAGGCGTCTCCACCTCATGCTGGTGGGCGTCTTCCAGCCTCTGCGCTGACAGGAAAGCCCAGCTCACCACCGAATGCACAGACTGCTGAGAAAGAAAGGCTTGGACGCAAGTCGGCTACCTGCCAGGTAAGAACAAGGACCCTTATCCAGCACCATGTACGGAAGTAAACTCAGAATGGATCAAAGACTTCAATGTAAGGCCTCAGCCATGAAGCTCTTGGAGGAAAACGTGGGGCAAAAGCTTTGCGACCTTGGCGGCGATTTCTTGGACAGGACCGCAAAGGCAGAGACGGCAAAAGAGAAGAATAGACGAATTAGACGCCATGAACATTTTAAAATTCTGTGCATCGAAAGACACCCCCCCCACCCCGCAGAGTAAACAGGCACCCAGGGAAGGGAGAAGATATTTACGCCTCCTGAATCTAACAAGGGATCAATGCCCAGAGCGCATACAGAAAACCCAACAAGCTGATTGAGAACCCAACAAAGGACCTGAACAGACACTTCTGCAAAGAAGACAGCCGAATAAAAGGCCAATAAGCACATGAAAAGATGCTCCACATCGCTAATCCCCAGGAAAGTGCGAATCAACACCACAATGAGATACGCGGCACACCCATGGGTGGCTACGACCAGCAAAACAGAAAAAGCAAGTGTTGGCGAGCATGCAGGGAAATCGGAACCCTCCTGCCCTGCTGGTGGGAATGGACAGCAGTAGGGAAGTCCCCCCCAAAACATGAAAAATAGAATTTTCATACGGTCCGGTAACCCTGGTTCTGGGCACAGGGTCCCAAGGAGATGCGTTTGCGCGTGTTCACGGCAGACTCATTCCCAAGCGCTAGAAGGTGGAGGCACCCCGATATCCATCGACGTTTGATGTATAAGCAAAATGGGGCCCATCCACACAGGGAATATTGGTCGGCCTTAGAAGGCAGGAGATTCTGCAGCGACAAGGACGGACCTTGGGGACGTTATGCCAAGTGACCTGAGCAGGGCGAACACCAAAGGATGAATCCTGTGGGCTTCCGTTCACGCGAGGTCCCCAGTCCTCAGACTCAGAGATTCGCAGAGGCAGAAAGTAGGGAGAACGGTGGGCGCCCGGCTGGGGGCGGGGGGGCTGGAATGGAGAGTCAGTGCCTCCTGGGGACAGAGCTTCAGTTTTACAAGATGAAAGAGTTGGGGAGATGGTTGATGACGAGGTTGAACAACAGCGCGAGAGGATTTCTTACCATGAACGATTCCGCTTAAAAATAGTGAAGATGGAAAAAAAAAAATAGTGAAGATGGTAGATTTAGGTTTCATTTGACCACAATAAAAATAAAGAGGGGGGGCCTGGGGCAAGGTGGCGAGTGGGGAAGTTGGTTCTGAATACACTGGGGTGTTTTCCTTTTTAAAATCTGATTGGCTTCTGGAGCCGGGGTGGCTCAATGGGTTGAGCATCTGACTTCGGCTCAGGTCATGATCTCCCAGCTCGTGGGTTCGAGCCCCGCGTCGGGCTCTGTGCTGACAGCTCAGAGCCTGGAGCCTGTTTCAGATTCTGTGTCTCCCTCTCTCTCTGCCCCTCCCCCACTCATGCTCTCTCTCTCTCTCTCTCAAGAATGAAGAAACGTTAAAAAAACTTTTTAAAGTTATTTATTTGTTTTGAGAGAGAGAGAGTGCACAAGCAGGGGAGGAGCAGAGAGAGAGGAAGAGAGGATCCCAAGCAGGCTTTGTGTTGTTAGCAAAGAGCCCGATGCGAGGCTCCATCTCATGACCATGAGATCACGACCTGAGCTGAAGTCAAGAGTTGGACGCTTCACAGGCTGAGCCACCCAGGGGCCCCTGAGTTGTGGTTTCAACAACAAATCAGAATTAACTGAT
>NW_027530380.1:721455-736098 GCF_008692635.1 Crocuta crocuta | reverse complement strand
CCCCCCCCGCCAAATTCATATCCACTCAGAACCTGTAAAAGTGACAGTATTACCAATCGGGCCTTTGCAGTGTCATTCATTAAGACGAGGTCACAGTGGCTTAGGTGGACCCTAAACCCAACCACCAGTGTCCCTGTAAGATGAGGGTAATTTGGACGGCGACCCGTAGGAGAGGCCACGTGAAGTCAGAGGCAGAGGCCAGAGGGATGTGGCCACAGCCCCAGCAGCTGGAACAGCGGCTGGAACAGGCAGGAAGGACCTCCCCGGGGCCTCCGGAGGGCGCGCGGGCCTGCCCACACCTTGATCTCAGACTCCGGGCCCCCAGATGCTGAGATGACGGATCTGCTTTTAAGCCCCCCCGGTCTGCAGGAGAATCACGGATTCAGGAGGTTTGATAAAACCGTTGTTTTAAGCCACTGGCTCTGGGGTGGCTTGTTACACTGCGGCCATGCCAAGCAAGGGCTGTGATCTTGACCCTCGTTTCGGCCGAGGGAGCCAGGCTGGGACGTGGGCGCCCAGCAGGCCCTGAGAATGGGTCGTCGGGGCGAGTGGGGGGCCCACAGGGAGGTAGGAAGACTGAGATTTCAGAGGGGGTGAGACCGATTCCACAGGGTGTGGGAGGGCAGGGGATGGGGCCGGGAAGGGCGGGGAGGGCGGCCCCAGGGTCCGGCCGTGTCTCTGGGCGGGAGCTGGGCAGGTGGGTAGATGTGGATATTCTAGGGTGTGGACATATGGAAGCGGAGGTGGCTTCGCAGCCCCAAGTGGAAAGCGTCCGAGGCCCCAGGTGGGGAGGGGGGATCAGTGTCCAGCTAGGGCATCCGAGGCCCTGCCGTTCGGCTCCTCCCGGGGCCTCAGCGCTGGGCTGCCCCCCCGGGGGCCCTGGCCTCCCCTCCCCGTTCTTCAGGAAGCGTGTAGGATTCAAACTATGAACCAAGAACAATACAAAGTATGAGCATGGAAGAGACTCTGGAAGGGGCGAAGTGGGGGGGTGAGGGACGTGGCCCCTCCTACTTTAGGCAGGCAGGAGTGAACCAGGGAGGCTGCCTGGAGGAGGAGGAATCTGGGGTGTGGCCCAGGCCCTCGGAGGAGCCAGGAGCCGCAGGGGGCCTCTGCTCACAGGACAGCACCCCAGGCACCAGGCACCGAGGTAAAAAGGGTTGGGAAGTTGGGAGAATAACAATAACAAAAGGCAGCAGTTACTGTGGGCTGCGCCTCACTCCCTGTCCTCACACACACAGCAGCCACGGGCTTGTCCAAGGTCACACAGCCTGGAGGCCGAGGCCGTGGGCCTGAGGCAGGCTCCGCAGGGAAGGCAGGGGTGAGGTGCACAGGCCGGGAAGGGGCCCTGGGCAGCAGGCTACCCCCCTGCGGTCAGGATGACCCCACTCTACACGAGCCTGGTCCCCTTCCTGCCACCGTCCACTCTTGCCCATGGGGAGTGTCCCTTCTCTGCTTGGTCCCCACGACCGGCCCCTCTGCCCGCCCCGCCCCGCCCAGCACTCCAGGCTCCCCGCCCCTCGGAGGGGCCCCCACGCACCGGGGCTGCCCCCAGCTCAGCATCTCGGCCTTGGCTGTTCCCTCGGCAGCCGGAATGCTTTTCCCGGAACGGCTTCCTCCCTCAGCGCCTTCCGGTCTTCGCTTCCCAGCGAGGCCAAGGTGGGGGGCCCCTGCCTCCCCACCTCGCTCTCCCTTTCCCTCGGGGGCGGCCCCGTGTGCTGTGCAGGGCTCTCCCTCGTTGTACCGAGGGCCCCACGTGACCCCGGCCCTTCCTTCTCACTTAGCTACCTCAGCTCGTAGCGCGGTGCCCGGCACGTAGTAGGCACGCAGGTGAGCGAGCGGCCCCTCCGTCCCGCTCTGGGCCCCTCCGCAGACCCGGCCGGAGGCGGGAAGGCTCGGTGGAAACAGTCTAGCTGTTGGGTTTTGCCACCGAAGGGGAGGCTTTCACCCCAGCAGCTGGATGAGGCCTCGGGTGTTTGGCCAGAGACCTTCTGGGGGCCCCGGGGTGGGGGGGGCGGCAGAAGAGAAGCCAAGCCTGGACTTGGCCACTCAGGACTCTGGGCCCCATCACTGCCCCCAGCCCCCGCCTTGGACGAGATGTGAGTGACTACATGTATTCGTTTCTCTCGGGCCACCACACTGGGTGGAAGTCTGAAATCGAGGTGCACGCAGCGTGGCTCCTTCCGAGGCTGAGGCCGAATCTGCTCGGGGTCCCCCTGCCCAAGCTGCTGTTCAACGGAATCCCTCCGCGGGTGTACACGACACCCCGACCTTCTCTCCCTCTGTCTATTTCTTTCCGTGAACTTTTTAGAGGCGCACCAGCCACGTGGGATTAAAGCCCACCCTAATGACCTCATTTTAACACAATTATCTCTTTAAGGAGCCTATTTGCAGCCAAGGTCATATTCTAGGTCCTGGGGGCCAGGGTTCCAACATTTCTTTTTTAGGGGCCCCCAATTTTACCCCTAGCTCTGCTCGTGCACATCTTGGGCACAGCTAGGTCTCTGGCGTCGAAAAGGAAGGAGAAAGTGACGATTGGAGAGCACAGTGGGTACGACTAAGGACCCCACAGCCCTGAATGCCTTCTTTGGGTCTTTCTGCCAAGTGATTGGATCTATTTGGGGAGGGGGGGAGGGGAACCCAGATTCTAGGCACCTTAAGTCACCATTTTTTTATTGCAATCCACACTAATAAACACATTGTATATCACATCCCAGTAGAGACTTGTTATATACATAGTGTCCACAAACTCATCTATCCGCTTCCTGTGATGGACATGTTCTGGAAGTTTCTGCTCACCATGACTGTATCCCACTTCCTCTTTACAAAAGGCTAGTCGTAGTCATTATATTGATTTCAAGACTCCTCAGTGGCATCTGTTTAAGAGTTTGAAAACTCCCCTTGAGTCCATCTTTTCTTATTTTTATTTTTTAGTGTTTTTATGTTTGAGAGAGAGACAGAGTGTGAGAGGGGCGGGGCACAGAGACAGAGGCAGACACAGAATCCGAAGCAGGCTCCAGGCTCTGGGCTGTCAGCACAGAGCCCTACACGGGGCTTGAACTCATGAACCGTGAGATCGTGACCTGAGCCGAAGTCGGACGCTCAACCGACTGAGTCACCCAGGTGCCCCTTGAGTCAATCTTCTGATGACCAGCTCTGGGGGCTCACTCCCCACCTGCAAGCAAGTGCTGTGGACCCTGCCAGGCCAGGGCCGGGGGCACAGAGCTCTGGCCAATCCTGCTGTGGGGACGGTGTGAACTGGCCCCATCACGAGAATAAGCTGCAAGATTCAGAGTCCTTGCAAAACTCTGTGACACTCACACCCCACTAGGCTCCCGTCTTCAAGGCCGCATTTGTGTGGACGCAGCTGGCAAAAATTCGTCTCCCCCACCCCCACCCCCAGCCATGCAAGGCTCCAGGCCTCAAATAGACACTGGGAGACAGGGAGGGAGCCATACGCTTGGCCTTTCAGGGCAGGTTTTAATCGTTTGCAATACCTTCCCCAATCCTCTCCATCAAGTCCAGTGGCTCTTTTTATACATGGTAAATGTTTCCATTTATTCGCATCTCAGTGTGCACAGCACATACATCAGAACGTGGGTCGGCACCTGTATAAAACTACAGACAGATTCTGGAAAACACCGGTAAATACAGAAACCTTAAACCCTATCACAGCAATAGAAACACCTTGTAATATTTCAAAGGTCCAGTTAAGTCGCTCTCCGTGTCACACGTGGGTCCTTGCTGAAGACACGCAAGTGCTCAGGGACGGCCACGCTCTCAATTCCTGAGACATCTCAACTCCTGACGATCTGATTGAGCTCGGAGACGAGACTCCGTGCCANGAGATCTGTGAGCACCCTCTCTCTCAATAATCCCGGCGTCCAGGACACAGATTAAAGCTGAAAACACTTGGACTTGACCGCACGGACGGCAGGTGAAGACGTCCGGTCCGGTGGAGCCGCCTGGGTGTAAGGCCGGTGTTTTAAGCAGATGATTTGCATTCGAACCAAAGTCTTAAGAAGGAATGTGAAAGACAAAAAATCAGATCGTCCAGTCCTGCCGTCTGTAGACTCCCATAAAGTTAATTCGGGACGCAGTCCAGAAACATCTTGCAAGAGCATTAAAGTCTTGACGAAACATTCGGAGCATTTCTGGTAGCGAGCTAAGGTCATTTTGTATAAACTCGAAAAAGTCATTCATTAAAATTAAACGTTTGCCATCACCTCGGGACTTTTTTTAAACGGCACCGACCCTGCCCTTCCATCTTGGCTGCCACGGCAGGGGTTACATTTGTAAAATATATAAAGAAAAATATAAGGTTACTTGGTGACCATATAGTGCACTCTAACAGCTGTCTGCAAATATTTTCACCATGATTATCCTTACTAAAAGTAAATCACGGGGTAAAGATAGCTCAAACGTGACAAGGTTTGAATTGGACGCACCGACACTATCTGCAGTGCCTTTTGGCTACATATGGAAAGACAGACGCTGAGCACGACGTGCGCCTGGACCCGGGCTGAGCTTTCTGCAGATTTCGCCAGACGACTGGTTTAAAGGCTTTCGAGGTAGATGTTAAATAATCCACTTAATCAGGGAATGCGATGGAGAGAAACGACGTCTTCCTCCACACAAACGGGGAGTCATGTGTTTTTGTACAGTTGTGAGGCCATTTCACGTTGATTTTACGTAAAATCAACAGCTAGTTCTTAGCCCAGAGCTGCCCAAGCACAGGGAAATGCAATTTGAAAAAAGATTCTATATTCTATGACTCACAGACTGTGTTTTTATCATAGGGTTTTGGTGGCCAACACACCTATCCACGTCTCGTTTTCCGTCGGATATCGGCTCCTTTCCGTCGGATTTACAAGATCGCTTTCTGTTTGCCTCTTCCGCAGTGGCCACAGAGAAACGCGGGCTGTGGCTGATCCAAAAAAATGAACGCAGGAGTTTAGAGAGTTGTCTAAGAGTCTCCCCCATCGGGGACATCGAGGAAGATTGACTGCGGGCAAGTTCAGAGGTCAGGCTCGGCAGATCTAAAAACAGAGCGGCAGGGCGCACTCCCACAGCGCGCCTTCTGTACCCAAAGTAAGGCGACACGGCCCCGATGAATAGCGACAGGGCCCCAGGGCGCAGGGCGCTGGAGGGTGTCCGGAGCAGGGCCGGGGCTGGGAGGGTCCGTAGCAGGCTCCCGGGCCCCAGGAAGGCCTCTCCAGACCCGGGGGTGCGCACCACCACGGTTGAGGGCACCGTGCAAAACTCCTGGGATTGGGGTCTGAGTAGCCTCTTGTGACAAGTGGAAGGGTCTTCACTGTCTCACCAGGGAACCTGGGGTGTTTTATTTGGTTTCATTTCGTTCTGTTTGTCTTTTTATCAAAAAAAAAATATGAAACACGCCCACAGAACCATAAATAATTTGGTGGCAATATATACACATTTAAATAATTAATTTAAATATCTTACACCTACTCTTGCGTCACGCTGTCCATCTGAAGAAAGGCCCCTGAGCACGGGGATCCGGGGCAGGAGGCCAGAGTCACAGCCGGGGCAGGAAGTGGGTGACCTTCATGGCGGGCGACACCCGGCCCCCCTTCTTGGTCTTGCCGTTCTTGCTCAGGGCGATGAACGTGCCCGCGTACCGGTAGCTCTCATAGGCGTTGTAGTTGTTAGGGAGGAGGATCTCTTTGAACTTGCACTCTTCGGTGAAGAAGGGCTGGGACGGAGAAGGGACAGCGTCAGGAGGGGCCACCTCCTGGCCAAGGGCCACGCATCAGGGGCTCCTTTCTGGCCCGGCCCTGCTCTGGGTGCGAGGTCTCCCCGGGAAGCTGGGGACAGACCTGGCCAGCCCACAGCAGCAGCACCTGGCAGACACGGCACCGCCCTTAAGGCTTCTGTCCTGCCGGCTGGAACCCACCAGAAAGAGGCCACAGAGAAGGGCTGCGGAGGCCCCACCTGAGGGCCGAGGAGGAGCCGNGGGCCCCCTGCCACTCAGGGCTGGGGGAGGGGAGGCGGCCGGGACGAGCGCCGCTAGTGCCACCTGGAGGGTCCCCGGCCCCCTCCCCTGGCCTCCCGGACTCACCGACCCGTTCGGCCCGCCCCCTCGCGTCTCCTGCGCTCCAGCTTTCCAGCCCAAGTTGCGCCCCCCGCACGTCGTCCCGCCTGCCCGCTTCTGGCCTCCGCGTGAGCAGCTTTTTTTGAGGCCCTTCCGAACCCGGCATCCGCAGCACTCTGAGCGCCTGGCGTCTCAGGGACCCCCAGGAAACCCGTCCCTTTGCTGGGACCTTGCAAACCCTCCTGGGTCTGGGGGCAGGGGAGCCTGGCCAGGTAAGGAAGAAGCAGCGCCGGAAGGTGGCAGGCTCGGGGTCGGCCCCCTGCGCACCGGGGAGGCGGCGTGCGCGCTGGGTGACCAGGTGGAGGCGGCGCGAGCGGGGTGCGCCCGGCTGGCGGGCACTGCTGAAGGCCTGCAGGGGAGGAGGCAGCGAGGGTGCCGCCGGGAGAGGCCACAGCCCTGCGCCCTCTGCACACATCGCCCTCCGCGTAAGGACGGGTGATAGGCCTCGGGGACAAACTGGACTCTCCTCTTTGATTTGCAACAAAAAGAACCGAGTGGCATACCCGGGGGCACCAAGCCTCTGAGTGTCCCCCCCCTCGCCCCAGCATCTGCTGTAACTACTCCGCGGCGCCCCCTGATGGGGCGGGGCTCACCAGAGGTTGTGTAGACTCTGGGCGCTGGCTCACCTCCGTGTGAAAATCCCTGTTTTCTGTGGCACCTGAGGCGCTCGGCCCAGCCCCCGCCGCCCCTGCGCCACCTCTCCTGTGACCAGAGACGTCCTCAAGCCACCTCAGCCTCCTGCGCCTCCTACCCCACCCCAGCCCGGGGGCCCCCAGGCTTCACTTCACCCTGGGTTGGGACCTGGGAGATTTGAGGTCTCCGTACAGAAGCCCAGAAAAGGGGGCCACTGCCCGTCTCCAGCCTCTTCCGTGAGGCTCTGGGGTCCCCTCCGGACCTGCAGCCTGTCGGGGCAGCGCCCACCCAGGCCGGGGCCCTCCTGGGCTCCAGAGCTGCTGCGGGGACCCTGGACCCCCACCCCCAGCCCCCGTGAGACTTCGGATCTGGGCCACGAAGATCGGTCTGGCCAGGGCGCAAATGCAGGAGTCCGAGGGATCGAGGGGTGGCCTCAGTCTCCGGGACTGACTCCCCCTGACTCCGCCCCTGACTCCCCATTTGCAAAATAGCACGGAAGGTGGAGTCCCCTCCCTCAGCAGGACCTGTGGGCATTCCTGGGGGGGGTGGCCCCCCGATGCCTTGGCAGGCGGTGGCCCTGTTTTCCCAGGACCCCCGCGGGGGCTCCCTTCCCGAGTCCCCTACGTCCTGGAGGGCTCGGCGAAGGAACTTAGCGGCCGGTTCATCTGGTGGGTCTCCCAGAGGTCCTGGCCCGCGCGCGCAGCACGTGCTCCTGGTGACGGTCCTTGGAAGGTGTGGCAGCAGGCAGGGGTGGCAGGAGCTGGGAACTCGCCCTCCTTACCTGTGCCGGCGTCCCCAGAAGCGCGGTGACCGTGAACCTGCGGCAGGCGAAGCTCTTAGTGTTTCCGGGCCCCTCCCGACGGCCCCTCGTCGCCCCCCATCTCCTGCAGTCTCCCCCTCGGCCCCCCTGGGCTTCTCGGCAGCCTCCCCGCTTGAGGACTGTCCCTCGGATTTTTCCGTCACAGGAAGACCTGCGGGGCGGCCCTCCCCCGCCAGGGCTGCGCCGTCAAGCTCCTTCCCAGCCCTCGGGAGCTTCCTTCCTTTGCTTGCTGACCCTCCATGAGACAGTCATGACCGTGGAGCAGGTGCGGGGCTGTCGTATTCCCAGCTGCGCCCCCGAGCACACAGTAGGTGCTCAGTACGTGTCTGTGTGAATGGCTGCCTGGCTCAGTGCAGCTTGGAGCCCCTCTGCCTGCAGGCACCCAGCCCCTCGCTGCGCCCAGCGTGGGGGTAGGGGGGCAGCGGGGGCGGCAGGATGGGGCTGCCGGGCCCCCCACGGGGAGCTCCACCTCGCGTTTTCCCCCTTTTGGTTGAAGGAATAGGTGTACCAAGGTGACGAATGTTTTCCAGGTCCAGCCGCCTTGAGGACTTGAAACATGCCCTGCTCACACCTCGGGGACCCCTGTTCACCTCGTGAACCTGGGGTTCACGAGGAAGCGTGAGGGGTCCTGGGAGGCTCCGGGCCCTCAGCCTCCCACTGCATCCCTGTTAGCCGCGGAACATCGGCCGTTTCACTTCTGATCGTGCTCAGTGTCTCCATCTGTAAAATGGGCTCATCGGCAGCTACATGGAGGGGCTGGTGTCAACCTTAACAAGACAGTCAGTCCTACCGGGGGCCTGGCTCACAGTAACTGGTGGGGATTTGCGCGACAAGAAAGCCCAGTCTCCTCCAGGGCGCTGCACGTGACTCGAGGGACCCGCCGAAGGCTCCGAGCCGCGCCGTCCTCACTGTGACCTATTCTAACCCCACAGTGTCATGTCCTCACACGGATCCTTCTCCCGGGAGTTACTACCGATAACGGAACAACTGTAAATCCAGTCCGGGTCCTCAGGGCGGCGGGAGGGCAGCTCAGGCAGGCGGGGCTCTCCGGCTGCAGGACTTTGCAAATACTTCCAGTGTTTTCTCTGCCCAGCTTCCTGCTCTCCACTTGGCCCTCACGGTAAGGCCTTCCTGGGAACGTCCAGCAGAAGGGTGAGGCCGGTGGTGTTGACGTGTCTACACTGAGCCAAAGCACTCCAGGAAACGGGTGACGCCGTTTCTTTAGGACATCCATAGGGAGGGGGAGACTCTGCCCGTTTCCGGCAGCCTCTTGTTGTGGTGAAATGCACACAGCGTAAAACCTACCACCTCGCTCGTTTTCAGGCGCACAGCTCAGCGGCACTGAGCGCCTTCACGTTAGGGGGCAGCCGGCCCTGCCGTCCCCCTCTGGACCTCTGTCCTCGTCCCAGACTGAAACTCTGTCCCCAAAAATAAAAACCTCCTCNCCCCACCCCCTCTCCCCCCACTCCGTCCCTCACTCTGTCCTAAGAAACGCCAGCCACCTCTCTCGCTTCTGTCTCTGAATCTAGTGACTCGAGGGACCTCACGTGAGTGGCGTCCTGTAGGATGTGGCTTTTGTGACTGGCTTTCACTTGGCCTCAGGTCCTTCAGGTCCATCCGTGTTGTAGCAGAGGCCAGAATTTCCTCTCCTTTCAAAGCCAGATACACACCACGTCTTATTATCCCCCTTCATCCCTGGACACTCGGCTCGCCTTTGCCCTGGGCCGCTGTGCACGGTGCTGTCACCAGCGTCGGTGGAAAAGTGGCTCCTAACGTGCCTGCTTTCATTTCTTCGGGGAATGAAACACCCAGAAGGGGACTTGCTGCGTCATATGCTAATTCTACGTTTAATATTTTGAGGAACCACAAAGCTGTTTCCCACCTTTTTTTTTTTTTCAGTCACCTTGATCACAGGGCATCAGAGAGGCAGGAAGTGGGTCCCATCTTGACTCACAGATGTGTCTTGGGTAGACAGAAACTCACCCAGAGGGGGCTCTGTGCCCACTAGATTCTCCTCTCCCTTGTCATTCTTCAGGCTTCTCTGTGGCCTGGACACTGACCCAGCCAGGCCAGAGTGACAGGCGCAGGGAGTTTCTCCAACCAGAAATCAGTAAAGCCGTCCACCATGCAGATGCCTGGGTAAGTGTGCCCATGTGCATGTCAGAACCGTGCCTCAGTTTCCATACCTGTAAGCTGAGGAATCAGTGTTCTCATGCCCACCAGCGTCTGGGAGATTTAGATGGGAGGATGCACGCTTAGCACTTAGACCAGGCAGGCCATGCCGATTTAGCAAGGCACACGGTCATGGTCGACTGGCAGACGTTGCTGCCCTGCCTGAGCCCTGGGCTGGGGGACCGGGGCCTGACACATGTCCTGACAGCCCCCACCCCACCCCCAACGTGTAACTATGGGCATTTCGCTTAACCTCTCAGTGCCCAGGATCTACCTTCACACAGTTGTGGAGAGAATGGGAATTAGATGCATGACCAGACCTTGAACTTGAGCACCTCTCCAGACAAAAGCTGCGGCCGGGACATTTATTGGGTGCTGTCAGGAGCCAGTCCGGGTCAGGCTTGGCTGGTCTGCTCCCCTGCCTCCTACCCCACAGCAGGGAAGGCAGGCCGAGCTTGTCATCACTTGAGGTCACGGAGCTAACAAATAGCAGAGCCAGGACTCAAGCCCTTGAGGTGTTGGAATCCAAAGCCCAAGCTCCCAGCCATGCTGATCCCTGCCTCAGTTTCCTCTTTCGTGAAGCAGAGCTCATGGTCCCAAGCTTGTCTGCCTCACGTGGTGTTAGGGATCCCCACCACGTTGGGGAAATCTTTTGTGAGCTCCGGGGCAGAGATGAAGCTCCAGCTTTGATGTCACAGCCGCTAGTAGCTTTCCACTTGGAAAATCAGAGAACACACAACCAGTCGCCCTGCTCCCCACCAGGCCCTTCTCATATTGCAAATCAGACAGTCAGAGCCAGAAGGGACCTACCCAGGTGTGCTGAGTGTGACTCTCCTGTTTCACAGTGGAAAGTGGGAGGCCAGAGTAGGAAAAGCTCGCCCAGGGCTCACTCAGGGGTCCATCCACTCCGGCATTCTAGGGCCTGGGGCCGCCTCCCTCCCCAAGTCAGACAGCCGCTGACCCACAGAACCTACATCTTGGGGAGGGAGAGCTCCCAAACCAGTGAGCCAGCAGCAGGCTGCAGCTCGGAGGTCATGGGGTGTCCTCCGGGACCCATGTAAAGGCAGACTCCGTGGAGAGTGACCAGGCCATCAGGATGGGGACATTTCCACCAACATGTGCAGGGGAGAAGGAGCTGGTCAAGGGAAGGGTGGGGAACTTCAGGGACGGGGGACAGCGGGGCGAAGGCCCAGGGGTGAAGACTCCTGGATGTTCTAGAAGAGAGAAGCAGCTGGTGCTGGGAGAGGTGGGCAGAGCTGCGGACCACGGTGGAGCTCTAGTTCACCCCACAGTGCCTGTCCAGGGGCCTGGGGTGACCACTAGGAAGGCTGCGATGGGAGTGGCATCAGAGCTGAGATGGGGCTGGCCCCCCGTCCCTAGGCTCGCTGTGCCCCAGCCACCGTCTTCACAGCAGTGCCAGAGGTCTGCCAGTTTGGGTGGGCGTGACAATCAGTTAGGCTTAATGCAGGGGGGTGGGAAGCACCGGTGCGGGGAGGGAGCTGGACCCCCATCCCTCTCACCTGCAGCCCGAAGGGCCCTCCGAGGATCATCCTGAGGTGGGAGAGGAGGGAAAGGAAGGTCACTTCAAAGGTCAGCCTCAACACAGGCAAATGGGCTCCTCCCTCCTCCTCCCTTCCTTCTTCTTCCAACCCCATGCCCCGAACGGACCCGCTGGGCCTAGGGAAAGTTCTGGACAACGTGCTCAGCCTGTGTGTGGCTTCTCTTTTCTTCTCTCTGGCTCCGGGACTGCAAAACCTAGGAAAATCCCAAAATATCACCTGGCCCCGTTCATGCGTCTTGCAGAAGAATCCATCACAGGCCACAAATCAAGGAGCAGCCACGTCCCAGTGTGGCTGATGGGATATGGCGGGGGCTTGGAGCCCGAAGGGCCGGGTCTGGATGCCGGCTGCTCCCAGACGGGCTATGTGGCCTCGGGTAAGTCACTCACCCTCTCTGAGCATCTGCTGATTTTTCTGTAACGCTGGGTCTGCAGTGGTGCTCACCTGGTAAGGTACCTGGGGGGACTGAACGAAACAGGACCCCCCTATCAAATGGGAGCCCCAGCCAGACTTTGGGGAGGGGATGGGGGGCCCCGCGCTGGGGGACTTGGGGCGAAAAATAGACTTTGGCTTTGGGGCTGGTCTAGCCCTCAGCTTTGTTCAGACAGAAGTCAGGTGTCCTTTACTCCTGGGCAGCTCTGAACTTAGTGTCATCTGCATGGGATCTTGGTCCCCTTAGGAGTCACAGGAATGCCGCCCTGAGGAGCCCCATAAACCCACCCTCCACTCTGAATTTGGACTTAGATCAACCTTGGTTGGAAAACTACCATTTTCTTTCAGGAGCTTTGTTTCTTTGTCCGGTGGGGACAGGAGGTCAAGAGAGAGGCCCTCTGTGGGGAGGGGGCCGGGGGACCCCAGCCCCCTTCCTCGTCTGGCCCCGTCCTCAGCGGGGTCACATACTGGCATGTGAGCAAGCCGCCTCCCTGCCCTTTATCAAGTTGAAATCCAAAAGGGTTCAAAGGGTTGCAAAGAACATCTCTAGTGCATTCTAAATATTGACTTTTTAAAGTTTATTTATTCATTTTGAGAAAGAGAGAGAGAGGGAGGCAGGGAGAGGCAGAGAGAGAGGGAGACAGAGAGAATCCCAAGCAGGCCCCAAGCTGTCAGCACAGAGCCCGATGCGGGGCTCGAACTCACAAACCGCGAGATCATGACCTGAGCTGAAGTCGGACGCTCAACCACATTCCTAAATTTAGGCATCTCTAAATATTGACATTTTTAAAAATGTTTTATTTATTTCTAGGAGAGAGAGAGAGACAGCGTGAGCAGGGCAGGGTCAGAGAGAGAGGGAGTCACAGACTGAAACAGGCTCCAGGCTCTGAGCTGGCAGTCAGCACAGAGCCTGACGCGGGGCTCGAACCCACGAACCGCGAGATCATGACCTGAGCTGAAGTCGGACGCTTAACCGACTAAGCCACCCAGGCGCCCCTGGACTAGATCCTTTTTAAACTTTATTGACAGTAAAGATGCAGAAGCCTCCGGAGTCCGGCTTTTTCAGCGTCCGGGCAGTTCCTCCAAAGGCTTTTTCGCCGAGACCTTGAAAGAAGGATGAATTGCGCCAGTTATTCTTCGACCGGAGGGCACAGCGTGACGCCCGATACCGTGGAGCGAAGCAAAGCGAGGGGCAGAACTGCTCCATCAGCGCAGGGGCGGCCGCTGCGGCCATGACGACCTTCTAACATCCCGTGTGCTGTTCGCACGGCTCTTCACAAACCTGGGTCCCACAGACTTCCTTCACCGGACACGTAGAAGCTTCCACCGTGTGACACATGGGCCGGGGCAGCGCTCAGGGTGGGAGGGCCACATCAGAGCACAGTCAGGAGACACCTGACTGCACTTTCCGATGCACACGGGCAGGCAGGACGCGTGTCCACGGCGGACGCCCCGCGGCTGCCGTGCGGCTCCGAGGGGGGCGGGGCTGATTGCAGGTGCGTCCGCAGGTGACAGAAGCGGCCGACCTCTGCCACGAGCTGGTGTCTGCTGACCACGCGCGCGGCCGCCGTCTCCGCCTGCTGCCCGGGCCTCCCTTGCAGGAGAGATGCGTCCATGTCAAGTGCGTGCAACTTGGGGGTCACATCACGGCGTGACGGGAGCCTGCCTGGGGCCCTCCACTCCCCAAGACCTCTGCGTCCCCAGCTCCCCGGCGCGGGCCCAACTGTCCCTACGGCTGCCCTTGACCCCAGAAGGGGCTGCTTCCGGGTCGGGGGAGCTCCCGATGAGGTCCGGGCTGGGCCACGTGCAGAGCTTAGCCTGCGTTTTGAGAAGCGGGGGCGCCGCTGTGAGGGAGGGGCCTTCTCAGGGCGGGGTCTGTCCCAGGAGCAGGTCACTTGTTCCTCTTACTCCCGGGGCCGGAGGACACGGGGCTGGGCTGCAGGTGTGGCCCAGGGAAGGGGCAGAGACATTTCAAGGAGACGTTCCCCCCTTCTTGCCTAGTTAGCCCCCTACTCACCTTTCCGAGCTCGATGCAACCTTGACCTTTCAGGGAAGCTTTGCGGGGCCGTAGGAAAGGTCAGCCCCGGCTGAGGAGACTCCTAACTCTGGCCCTCGGGGAAAGGTGAACGCCTGGAGGGCGCTGGGCAAGCGGGGGCCGCGGTCCCCTTCCCTGTGCCGGTGGTGGTCGCCCTCCACGCACTGAGGCCCCCGGAGCGCCCCGGTCACCTGGCGGCCACGCCGCTCCGGAAGAGGGCTCGGTGCCCTCGGGCCCCCCGTGAGCCCCTGTGCCCCGGCCAGCTGGGGGCTCAGGCTGCCGTTCAGAGGGCTGTGTTTGGCCTGGTGACGGCGACCTGTGGGAAGGGGCCGCATCTGGGCAGGACCCGGCGAGAGGCAGGGGACGGGGGCCCCCGCTTCTCACCCACTTGTCAACGGCCAGGCCTTATCAGTGCTACCGCCGCCGTGTGGCCAAAGCAAACCCTCGCGGAGTCGAACTCGTCGTGTTCTCCGGCAGGGCCGCCCTCCTCGGCTGTGTCCCCTGCGGCCGCCCCCGGCTTTGCTTTCAGGGCCCCCGCTGGACGGAAAATACTCTGTGCTGCGCCCTAGTCTCCTGCCCAGGTTGCGGGGAGGGTGCCAAGCAGAGCCCCCGACTCGGAAAAGCAAGGGCTCCCCTTCCCGCCCCCTGCAGGGCTCAGGGCACAGCCGGAGGCCTCACCTGCGGGAGATACACTAGGATCTCCCCACTTGGCCTAATTGTCATTATCGCTGCCATTGATGGTGAGGCCACCAGGCTCCAGCCTCCTGGGGATGTCAGCCCCGCCGGGCTCTGTCCCTTGCTCTGGCTGTCGGAACTTGGGTGGGCTCTGACCCCCGTCTTCCCATCTGTGAAATGGGTAACAGTGGGAGGGTGGCCCAAG
>NW_027530380.1:702936-721441 GCF_008692635.1 Crocuta crocuta | reverse complement strand
ACCGAGGGGGGGGTGGGGGGACGTTCCTCAGCCTCGGCCCTCGGTAACCAGAGGTCTTTTCCTGCCTCTGCTGCCTGCTTCTTGACATCCCACGCGCCTGCTCTGAGCCCGAGATGCGGCTTCTAAGCCGGGGCAGACCCGGCCTGCTATTCTGGGGTCCTCTTTCAACTATTTTGGTAAAGACCAAATGGCAGCCTCCTTTAAAATAGATGCTCCCGGCCAGAGGTCATTCCCTGAGAACCAGGTCAGAAGGGCCGAGACTTTTCTGCAGCAGCTCATCCGAGGCAAACCGGGCCGACCCTGGTGTGGGGGCTGCCTCGAGGGCCCCACGGAAATGCCAGCAGGCCAGCCTGGGGCCGAAACCCAAATAAGACTTGGCCGACCCTCTGAGGTGCCTTGGGCTTCTGTTCCACGGACATGCTACTTTTTTGTGCAATCCCGGGGGGCTGGCTGCAGGAGGCGTCACGCGGCCAGCTCCCGTGCATGCGCAGTCACTCTGTGGACAGACGTGTGGGGGGAAGAGCGTGTCGGAGAAGCGGCCTGAGTGGCGGAGCCTTCCCTGCGGCCGAGTCCCGGCATCGCAGCCCCGAGAACGAAGCCCCACTTCCCGTAATTTCTGCGGCCAGCCGGGCGCACGAGGCGTTTGCTCAGAAACACGTCCTTGCTCCTTTAATATCACAGACGCACAACAACCGAGGAAACTTCGGGGGCAAAGAAGCCAGAAAGGAACCCCGGCGACAAAGAGGCGCCAGAGACCTCAGGCTGCAAACCGGCTCAGGTGTGCGTCCGCCTCTGGGTGCCCAAAACGCCGGCCAGAGGACTAAATGGGGCACGTCCCCAGTGAAGAGGCGTCTGGTCAACCCGAGGCGTGGGGAGGGTGAGCTAGGCCTGGAGGTGAGATGAGGGGGCTCNAGGGGGCTGGCGGGGGGTGCAGAGGGTGCCGCAGGCCTTTGGAAAGGCCACAGGCCACCAGTAGCTCTGTGCTGAAGGCAGGGCTCTTCCGCTGCTGTGAGCACCTCCAGACGCGGCAAAGGGGGGAGTCCCAGCTCCTAGCAAGGGGCCGGGTGTGGGGCGGCAGGGAAGGCTTTGCCTGCACCCGGCAGCGAACCAGACTCCACCGTCTCTGACCCTCGCGAAGCCGGCCCTGCCTCCTCCCTGCGGCAGCCCCGGGTCTGAACGGGCCGTGGGGACCAAGGGCTCATGACGTCCCCGCCTCGCTGGCAGGTGGCAGAGGGGCCACCAAGCAGGAAATGGGGGCTCGGGACCTGGGAGGTGGGCCAGGCGGTTTCCTCTTCAGAGCAGAGAAGCAATTGGAGAATCGAAGGTGGAGGTGGGCCTGCGTGATCCGAGTTTCCGGAAGCTCGCTGACACACGCCGCAGGGTGGGCGCACAGCTCTGGAAGGGTTTGCGGGTTTGTGGGCCACCAGCCTCCGTCTTGACCGCTCAGCTCTGCTGGGGAAGCTCGGGACCCCCCCGCACAGCAGGGAAGCCCGCCCCAGAGGCTGCGAGCTCGAGGAATCAGTCCATTTGCCGCCTGGGGCCCCTGGAGACTCAGGGCCTGTGGAGAGGGCGGAGGGGGGTGCCGGCTGGGGCCCCAGCACACTGTCCGAACACCTCCAGCGTCTTCCCTCCAAACCTCCCTGGGTGGCCATTCTGCATCTGCGATTCCTCAAGGAAAATGCACCATCTCAGTCCTCGGAAGCTTCCAGAACTCAGGAACAGTTACTACCGTTCTGGGGCAGAACGTCACGCTAGCAGCCACCATCAACTGAGCACAGACCTGAGCCCTTTGCACATCTCACGTAGATTTCACAACAGCAGCTCTGGGAGGCAGCGGGGGAAACTGAGGCAGTGCAAAGCTCCATGATCAATTTCCCAGCTGCCCTCGCGAGGACAGCGGGCCCAGGCTGGCGTGGGAACATCCCAGCCCGTGGGGGTGGGAAGACCTGTGGAGCTCCACCCACCAATCAACTGCTGTGTGACCGTGGGCAAGCCGCTCACCCTCTCTGAACCTCAGCCCCCTCCTACCCTCGCGGTGGGGGGTCAGCAAGAACATGGGCGAGGAAGGCGAGAGCCCCATGGGGGGGTGGGGGGTGGCTTGTCTGTGCACTGGGCAGCGAGGGCGTGTGCGGCCCCGCACTGGACACGGGAGGCCCGGGAGCTTCCTCTTCAGACCAGACGCCTGGGCCCCCTGACTGCGCGACGCTGTGCTTCCCAGGACCCAGGGCCCTGCCGAGGATGGCCGTCAAGTCAGCCCTGGGATGTTTGGTTTCTCACGAGCCACTGTGGTCCCAGGGGGCGGGGGGTGTGGACACGCCAGAAGCGGTGACCGTGGCACTCGGAAGGGACACGGCCTCTGTCCATCTTGATCACCCAGGACAGGAATGTGGCAGCAGAAAGGGCCCAGGAGATGGAGGCCCTGATAGGTCTGGAGGTGGGGGGGGGGCACTTCCTCTGACCTAGGGCGCGGGTCACGGTGTGCAGGTCGGCCACAATGCAGGAGGGGCACAGCCGGGGCCCAGCGCCCAGGCGGCGACCCCCCGGGAGGCTTGTGAGCTATGTGATCTGGCCGCTGCCTCTGGGCCCCCGCAGGGCGCCCCGTGCGGGTGGAAAAGGCCCGACGGCCTCGGCCGTGTCCCCAGACCTGTCTCGCGCCCGGTGCCCGCCCAGCACGATGACGACGGGCCACACCTGCCGGACCCTGTCGCCTCTGTGCTCCCCCTTCTGTGAGCCTCACCGCCCGCCTCGAGCAGCTCGCCTTCAGAAGCTCCTGGCCCCCGGGCTGCACTAGGGGCCCCTCCCGGACGCCAGGGTCCCGCACGGTCGCCGCCAGCAGAGCCCCCAACCCCCAGGGGTGATCGTCGCTGGCTCCCGTCCGCTTCTCCCACGGCACCCAAGCTCTTAAGCGTAGGGGCCGCCAGCACAGCCAAGGCTTCGATAAATATTTATTTGCCCAACGAGCAGATGAATGAATCATCCTGCAAATGCGATTTTTATTTTCACTTAATAAATAGACCCAACCATTTTCCCACACCGTTTTGTGATCTTTGTAAGCTTCGCGGCTTCTGTAGCCAGACCGTGGTTTACTTAACCGCTCGGCTCTGTTTCTAATATTAGGTGGTTTTTGATGGTTTGGGTTCTTTCCCTTTTCTACCATAAACAATGATGCGATGAACATCTTTGTGCGTAAACATTTTTTTTCTTCTGTATTTGGGATGCAATTGTCAGAAGCGTGGTCTCTGGATTTACGTGCAGAATTTCGTAAATTGATCGATTTATGGTCCACAAAAATACCTGTGTGTGTGGGCGGCGGGCTGTTAGAGGTTGTCCCTTTAACAACATCTGTGGCAGCACTGGGTGGTGAGTCTTTTCTGCTTTTTTTCCTTACTGATTTGACAGGTAAGCGATGAAACTAGATTTTTATTGTATTTGTTATAAACTTTTATTTAGAGAGAATGAGCCTCTGAGCAGGGGAGGGGCGGAGAGAGAATCCCAAGGAGGCTCCGCACAGTCAGCACACAGCCCTACTCTGGGCTGTGTTAGTTTTATGATAGTTTTAGATTCACAGAAGTTACGGAGACGGCGGACCTGAACACCCCACTTAGTGCTCTACACCTGTTACAACCAGTGAAGCGGAGCTGAAACCGTGTCACACCCCATGTCCCATTTCCTCCGTTTCCCCCTTAACGTCCCTCTCCGGACCCAGGCTCCCATCCAGGACCCCGCAGCACACTGATCGGGGCGTCTCCTCGCTCTCCTCTCGGCCGCACTTGTTTCTCAGACTTGCTTTGTTTGGACGACCCTGATGGGTTTGAAGTGACTCTTTATTCTACTCCCGTCTGTGCCTGTGAGGGTCGCCAGGGCTGGATCCGTCTCCGTGAGGGGCTTCCTGTCGGGGTCGTTCCTCTTAGCCTCTCTTTCTCTTGGGGTCTTGATCGTGTTTCTAGAAATCTTCGTGACTTCAGCGGTTTTGAGGGTGAGCTCTTTCCCGTCACAGCCACCCCCCCCATTTAAGCACCTCTGTGGGGGTTTTTTCCACTTGAGCCTGTTACTTCCAAGTACTTGGTGGGTGCTGGGGGGGGTGTGAACGGGCAAAGCCCACTCTGAGACTGATATTCCTCAGCTCTGTGGGAGATCGAGGGGGGCCTGGCCAGGGGGCGAAGTACCTTGGGGCCGGGGTTAGCGGCTGCCGGAGTGACACAGGGTGTCCTTCGTGCCTCTCTTTCCCCAGGTGGGTGAAGGGCAAAGTCCCCCTGGCAGGCGAAGAGTGGTCTCTGCCCTGTCCTCAGAGCCCAGGCCCCCGACTTAGCCCTGAGCACACTCTGAACAAAACGCAGAGTCCCCAGTGCGGCAGCGCACGAGCTGGCCCGCCTGCCCGCACCAGCCCGGGGCCCCTCTGCCCTTGCCTCGCGTGGCCCTTCAGCCGGCACGTTTCCTTGGGGGCTCAGCCAGGACTTCCCCCACCACAGGGCCTTTGCACTTGCTGGCCGTCCTCTTTNGAAAGCAGACAGGGAGGGGGCGGTCGGGGAGCGTGGATGGGGCCGAGCAGACCTCTCCACTGTCCGCGAGACGGCACCACCTGCTGATGGAGGGGCCACAGCCGTGGCCACCACAGCGCCAGCCTGGAGGACGGACCTCGATGGGGAGGGGAGGCGGCCCCGTGAGGAGGGCCTGGCCCTGGACAGCGGCGACCGGCTCCTCCGGGGCCAGGACTGGAGACCCAGCCTCGCCGTCCCCTCAGCGCCTCCCGCAGGAGCCCCGCCGCCCAGAGTGGGCTCTGTCTCCAGCAACCGGCCGGCCCCACGCGTGGACGTCACGGCGGGGGCCTCGCCCGTGACCTCTGCACGGCCCGGCTGCGCAGGCTCTCACGCGGGGCCAGGGCGGGCGGGCACCCCCACTTTACAGGGAGAAACGGGATCAGAAAGGCAAAGCAAGCGCCCTGCCCGTGCAGAGGTGAGTGCGAGCTGGACCCAGATTTGAACTTGGGCCCGTCCGACCGCTGGGCCCCTGCTCTGACCACGAAGACGCAGAGCTGTGTGACCTTGGCGGTGGCTTCACCTCTTCGTACTCCTTCCTCATGGGCACAATAGGGGGGACAGTCACAGCGCGCACCTCTGGGATGGTCGTGAGGCCCGAGCGGGGGGCCCAGCATCGGGTGTGGCCCTGAGCCATGGCCCACGGGACTCGCAGCTCCGTTCCCAGGGCCCTCCCCCGCTCACCCCGGCCCAGCCCCCCCCGAACCACAGGGTCACCTTCAAGGAGAGGAGAGCCGCCTGCCGCCCTCCGGGGAGAACAGAGCCCAGACAGCGGCGCGTGCCCCGTGCAGGCCCCTGGCGGAGCCTCTGTGACGACCGCCTCGCGGAGGGCTGACCGGAGAGCAGACGCCACCACTGCCCCGTGGCCGCCGGGCCAGCGTCACCCCCGGGGGTGCGGACAGCCCAGCCCCCGAGGAGACCTGCTGCGATCTCACGGGACGACGGGCCGCAGATGGGGACGTCCGGCGCGGCGGGCACTCCGGTGGGGGTGCCGCTCTGAGGAAGGTGCTGGCGGCCTGCAGCCCTCCGGACGGCCCCAGCCCCCGGGGGGAGGGTGGGAGTGACAGGTGAGGGCACCGGCCCCTGCCCTGCCCTGCCCCGCACCCCTGCGCAGGGAGGGGCCCCTGACAACTGCCGCTCAGTGTCCCGTTGGAAGAGCCTTTGTGCATCTCTTGGGCCCCGGTTAGGGACGCTCCCATGTGGGACTAGGGGGTGCTGACCTCCAGCAGGTGGCCTCGGGCTGCGCTGGCAATAAATCTTAGTGCCATTCTCACAGCAGGGACGACATCCCAAGGGCCACGCATTCCCCTCTTGCGTTCTGACGCTTGAAGAAGCCGCCAGGGAAGGAAGGACTTGATGGGCCCGGGAGGCGACGAGTGGAGGAGGAATCATGGTGTCCACTCTGAAGAGGCAGAGGCCCCAAATATCCTTTCTCCTCCTCTCCCTCCTCCTTTTCTCTCTCTTTGCCGGTCACGTCACTGCTTGAAGCAGCCATGTGACTGAAGTCTGGCCAGAGGGAGGAAAGCAATGCTGGTGGGTGTGGCTTCTGGGAGATGTCCTGTGAGGTGGGGGTGTGCCGGTCTTTCTTTGCTGGGGTTGGGTGGAATGTGGATGGGATAGCTGGAGCCCAAGCAGCCATTTTGTACCGTGAGGTCAAAACCATATGATGAAAATGGAAGGAAAAAACAGGAGGAAGCTGAGTCCCTGATGAATGTGGAGCAGTTGTCACGCTGGCCCTCTTTTACATGAGAGATAAACGCTTGCTTAGAGGTCCTTACCTTACGGCTTCTGACCTTTGTAGCTGAGTGAATACTAACTCACAGGTACTCTAGGAGGCTTAACTGGGGAAAGATGAGCTATGAAGACCAATTCTATTTGGTTCTGAAAGCAACTTCAAGGTCGGCATGCAGGGAGGTGAGTGTTGGAAGGACCCAGGCTGCTGCTGACAGGGGCCGGGGTGCCCCAGGTTAGGTGCTGGTGAACTTCCGGGGAACTGGGACCCCCACCCCCACTCCAGACTGTCCCCTTCCAGCAGAAGGCCTCAGGGGCCCCAGACAACGATGCCTACATTTCCGTGGCAGTGACTTTCCGAGACCCACGTACCGGGGTGGGGGCGGCCCTCCTGTCCCCAGCTCTCCGCCGCCCGCTAGCCCATCGGGAAAGAATGTACGTGTTGGGCAGAGTCGTGCCTCCCGGGAGCACCGTCTGTCCCCAGGGCAGCAGGGCAGCGAACGCTCAGACCCAGCTTCCAGTCTAAGCTCATGCCCTCCCACAAGGGGCTTGGGGCTTCACCCCCGAGCCTCAGTCTCCCCATCTGTACAACGGGGTCATAATGGCCAGCCTTGCAGAGCGGCCGGGAGGGTTGAGTTTGATGAGCGGTGAGGAGCCCCGAGCCCGTAGCGAAGCGCTTTATGTGCTAACTTGCTAAGTGTGGGCGACGGTGGGGTGCCCTGCACGCCCGGACTGGTAACTGCTGTGCATCCCTAGGAGGGCTGTTCACACGCAGATTGCTGGGCCGCCCCGGGGCTCTGATCCAGCAAGTCCGAGTGGGGCCCGGGAACGCATTCCAAGCCAAATCCCAGCCCGAAGACCATATTTCGAGGACCCCTGGCTTGGATCAAGGGCCCGTAGACAAAAATGTGAAAACACGTCCTTCCTCAGGACACGGGAGCCCGAGCCGCGCACTGGAGCCCGGTGGTTGGGTTTGAATGTGGGCTCCGACCTTGGCGGCTGTGTGACCCTGGGCACGTAGCCTCCCCCCTCTGAGCTTCTGGGCACCAGGCAGGCAAGTGGCCAATGCTGTTTCTCTTCTTCCTCTTCCCTCCGCCCCCTCCCCCATCATCATCGTCATCTCATATGGATGAAAGTGTTCTCAGCAGGGGGAGCAGCTCTGTCTCCCACCGAGGGAGGGAGCGGCTAGTGTCCCACCCCGGACCCAGGCCCGCCACCCGATTCTTGCCCTTGTGGCTGGGGCGGGGGCCCGCTGCCCTCCAGGGGCATCCTGGGTGTCCGTGCAGGGACGATGTCGCCCCCCAGGGTCGGGCAGTCCTCGCCGCCTGCCTGCTCACGGTGACCCGGCAGGTGCTGCCAGCAGGTCGCCAGCAGAGATGTCGGAGTGACCGTGCGGCCTGGCCCACCTGGGGCTTGTCGCTGAGCTCGCTGCCACCTGCTGGCGGGCTGTGNGCCCGACCCTCCCATCTGTCCCGGAAGAGTTCGCAGGCGTGGTGCTGACTATCAAGTTTGTTGAGGTATAGACTGCACACCGTACGGTTCACCCATTCGAGGGGCACGATTCAGTGGGTCTGAACCCACGCGCCGCGTCATCACCACCTGTTAAATGTCCCCAGACCCTAAAAGGAAACCTGTGCCCCTTGTCCGTGCTCCTGCCCCCCCAGCCCCGCCCCAGCCCTGGCCACCGTCCGCCTCCTCTCTGCCTCCACGGATTTGCAGTTCTGGACATTGCGCGGAGAGGGATCACGGGGAGGCGGCCCCCGTGCCCGAGGAGCAGCGGCCCGGGGCTCACCCTGTGTCGGCGCATCGTCTGCTCTGGCCAGACGACCTTCCGCTGTGCGGCTGCAGCACACTTTGCTTGCCCGGCATCGGCTAACGTTGGGGTTACTGTGGGCCTCCGGCTCCCGCCAGGGGTGCAGCCGCACACATTTGTGAGCGGGTTTCCGCGGGGACTCTGCTCCCAGCTCCCTCGGGCACGTGCCTAGGGGAGGGGGCGGGGTATGCAAACTGTTTCCGCTGTGCCCGCTCCTGAGGGACCTGCCTGCCCCTGGGACGCACAGAGGGTAGTAGTGCAAGGGGCGCAGCCCCAGAGTCGAGGGTCTGACGTGCCCCTTTCTGCACCTGCGACCTCCCGGTCTCTTCTACAGAAGTCGGTGGGGCAGACGCCAGGCCTCGGCCTCGGCCTCCCGATGGGCACGGGCCCCAGCGCTCCCTGCCACAGGCCCCTGGGTTTCTTTGCCTGCGGGGAGTGGGCCAGACGCCTGCGGGGTGACTGCCCTGGTGAGCAGCCCTTGACCAAAGACGAGCTTGAGTTGGTGAGCAAATAGGCCCGGTGCCCCCACTCAGGTGGGTGACTGGCGGGGACCAGCAGCGAGTGGACAGTTAACCAGACAATCACAGATGGCATTCGGCTCAGCGAATGGAAATAACAAGGCACAGTGGGAAAAAACGAGAGGGGAGCCCGGTTTTGGATGGGGGGGGCCACAGAAGGTCTCTGCGGCAGTGACATCCTGGTAAGTGAAGATACAGAAGGGACCAGCCAGGTGAAGAGGCAGCATGTGCAAAGGTCCTGTGGCGGGGAAGAGCTTGGGATTGGCAGGGAAGTGGGGCTGGAGGGAGGAGCTGGAGAAAGAATGAGGGGCACGGGAGGTGGGGGCAGGGGTGAGTAGGAGAGCATCCCGGTGAAGAGGTGACTCGATAAAGCCACTAAGCCTTGTGCGTGCTTGGGGGTTCAGTCTGCTCTCCCGGCACAAGAATCGGGCTTTCAGATAGACCTGTTTGTGCGTGGCAAGAGTTCACGAAGGGAGGAGGTCAGAGAGAAATGGCTTGTAACGACAAAGGAGCCCGGGCCCGAGAATGAAATGAGCGTGACCAGCACCCCACTCGCATGACGGCCAGCACCCCCTGGGCCCCGGGACGGCCCCTCTGTCCTTAGAGAACCCGGCAAGTCCACCCCGTTGGGCAGAGGCAGCGTGGCCCGGCCAGGGGCTCTCCGAGGCTACAGGGCGTGGTGAGCAAGGCCACAGAGTCCACGGCCGGGGCGGGAACCCCGAGTCCGGCCTGACCAGCCTTGCCATGTCGCCCGTGCTCCGCACCCATCCTGGGGTCGGATCCCTCCCGGAGATGCCGGAGAGAGTGACCCTGGCCGTGTCGTTAGAGGAGTCTGATTCCACGCAAAGCGCCTGGAACCTTCTGGCACTGAGTCCGTGCCCAACCGCGGGGAACTTTTCATCACCCCTGCCATGTGACCCAGGCCAGAGCCAGGCGGTGACATCACAGCTGGCCCGAGAGCCCCGCTGACGCGTGCCCGGCGCCAGCCTTCGCTCTCCCACTGCACCGAGCCTGGGAGACAGCCTTGCGACATCGGCGTCTCTATCGTCCCCGCTTCGCAGGGGAGGAAGCGGAAGCTCAGGCGAGTAGAGCACCTTACCCGGCCTCCCAGGCCGTGACCGGGGCATCCAGACCCGCCTCGGTGGGGACCCAGGCGGCCGAGACCCCGGGGACTGTGATCCCAAACTGCCCTGGCCGTGAAGCCAGCTCCTTCTCTGCTCCGTCTCCTCCATCCAGGCCCTCGGCTCCTCATTCTGGACCTTTCGACTCCCAGGGCAGCTCTGAGGGGGGTGAGGATGGTGTCAGGCTGTCGTCCAGACGGTGGCCGGCTGGTCACAGGCTCTCGAGAAAGGGGCTCTAACCGATGGTGTCGCATTGTCCTCACTAACAGGGAACTACCACAGCCTTTCCCGAGTTTCTCTACGTCACTGCTCCCAACCCGTGACTTTAGGGCTGTGCCTCTGTCTTCCGTGAGGTTGGGTGTCTGTCTGTCTGTCTGTCTGTCTGTCTGGATGGGTGGATGGAGGGATGGACTGGATGGATGGATGGAGGGATGGGTGGACGGGCAGATGGATGGTGGATGGATGGATGGNAAATGAAGGAAAAAGGTAGATAAATGTATTTATTTTATCCATGATAACAAATGAATATATGGAACTTCTATCTTGAAACCAGCCTGCCCAAGCCACGAGGTTTCCCAGGGATTCCCAGCTAGCTGTCGGCACTTCTGGTGTGCTTCCCCCCACGCATGGAATTTTCCATTCATTCCTCACCTTGGAGCCACTCAACCAAGCAAGCACACTGCACACCGTTCTTGNCCTCCCCTCCCCCCCTCTCCCCTCCCCTGTGTGCACACGCAGTCCTGCCTGGGTGTTCAGGCACGAGTGTGGACCGCCCATATATTCATTATTACAGTCAGAGAGGGGACGGGGTCAGCTCCTGGGGCTGCTCTATGTGGCTCGGCCCCGGAATGTGGCCCCAGCAAGGTCACCCTCCGATGGGTGGGTGCTGATTATAGACCTCCTGGCTCACTTTCCAAGTCCTTCAACCCCTGGGAAGGCGGGAGGCCCCCGAACCTGCCGAGGGCTTCGAAGGCCCACCCCAAGCAGCTGAAGCTCAGTCACCCGGCGGGGGCCACCTCAGGCCGGGGCTCAGTGGGTCCTTGGCCTATTGACTTCATGGGGGGGCCGCCGTCTTCCTGGGGCAGGTGAGGAGTGGGCGGGGCCTCTGCACAGGCGAGGGCGCCCGGCTGGCCGCTCCCTAAAGACCCTTTTTTCCCGATTTATTGAGCACTGCTCACCGAGCTCCCAGGAGACTTTGGGGGAAGCCAGCGAGAGCAGGAACGCAGCGGAGCAGCCAAGACGTCACGCTGGTTTTTGTTTAATGTGCTTTTACCATGTCATCCGCTGTCCGTGTACAACTGTGTGGACAGACGTACCCTCGCGGTCTTGCGTGACCGTCGCCCCGTTCGCTCACTTCTCCTCTTCCCAAACTGAAGCTCTGTCCCCCCCGTCCTCCCCGGGCCCGGCGCCCTCCGTCTGCCCTCCGCCTGGGAGGTGAGCTTCTCCAGGGGCCTCGTGGGCCTGCGTCACACAGCACGTGGCCGTCTGCAGCTGGCTCGTTCCCGGCATCGCGTCCCCCAGGCCCGTCCCTGCTGTGGCGGATGCCGGACTCCCTTCCAGAAGGCTGAAAGCTACCCCGTTGTGTCGCCGGGCCGCACGTGGCTTATCCAACCAGCTCAGCGGACACTCGGCCGGTCCACCCGTGAGTACCGCAAACACACGGCTACGAGCACCGGCAAGCAAACGCCTGCGTCCACTCGTCCGGGGTAAACCGCGGGCGGACTTGCGGGTCACGCGCTTAAGCTGCGTGAGACTCTGAGTAACGGCCCTCCGTTTCCGAGCAGCTGCCCCGCGGCCAGCCCCACCCCTGACGGCTCCAGAGACCCTCGAAAGCAAAGACCCCACCTTCCTTGAATCCCCCCCACCCTTCTTCCTCCCCCTTTCCCCCTTGGCTGGGCAGGTGGGGGTGACAGCAAAGGCCTGAGAAGGGGGCAGGCTGTCAGCACGGGGGGCTCTGAGACGTGTGGTCCTGGCTCACGTGGTGTCTTCTCGGGAGGGGGGTGGGGGGCCCGGTCTCCAGCCTCCCCCCACCCCACACCTACGCGGGAGGGGCCAGGCCAAGTGGTGAAGGGTGCCAGGTTCACGAGACCCCGCCCCCATCCTGATTTCCTTTGCCGGGGATCCCACCTGGGGGCCCGCCGCCCCCTCCAGGAGGGCCCCCAGGAGCCTGTATCAGCCCAGAAGAGAAAGAGGGAAGGATGTGGCTCACACAGGAGCTGCGGTAGACACCAGGGTCTGGGGCCTCCTTGGTGTCCTGGGGTCTCAGACCCTCTATGCTGGTGGGCTGGGCAGGGTGATAAAGCGCTGGGTGTGGACAAGGATGTCCCCGGGGGGGGGAAGAGTCACACCCGGGGCAGAGCCCCACTAGCTCCATGTCCTGCAAACACGTCAACTGGATGGAAGGAAGCCGGCCGAGCCTGAGTGGGCAGCCTGGCTCCCTGCGTGGGCGGGGGGCCCCCGGGGGCCTCCTGGGGACGAGCCCAGCCACCCGGGCTCAGGAGGCAGAGGGGAGCCGGGCAGCGGCTGGGACTGGTCCTCAGCCCCCACCCAGGAGCTGGACGCCTTCAGACACGGCGTCCCCACCTGTGAGGTGCGGAATGAGGCGCGGAAAACGCACCGTCCTGTCCAATCTGTTCTAAGTACCAAGCATGAGCCCCTGCACGTCGCCCCTTTGCTTAGGGAGCGTCTTGGTGCAGGATGGGCGCTGCTTCCTGGGCGAGTTCGCCTCCTGCACCTGCTTCCTCATCTGTACACGGGGCCACCCTCACACCTGCACCATCTCATCCCACACCCCTCACCCGCTCCCCCTGCAAAGTCCAAGAAAAGTGAGCCACTGCCCACGCCCTGTGGCTCTCACTGGGCTGGCCTCAGGTGACCCCACCCACCGCCACTCTTGGGGCAGCAGGTGTGGGGGGGGCAGGGCAGGCACCTGGTCCAACACAGGTGGAGACGCGGGCACATCACGTGTCCTCCCCAAGCCTCCAAGCATGCTTTCCGAGGCAGAGGCGGGAGTGTTCAAGGCTGTGGGAGACGCTCGGGCACGGGCCCGGCTGGCCATGAGCTTGGAGCCCGCCCAGGGCCAGAACGTGCGCAGGCCCGGCAGGCGGCCGCGTGAAGGAGGCGAGGGAGAGCGGGACCTGGCGCACCGCACAGGTGCTCAAAAGTGTCCACGGAGAAGCCACACCGCTTCGCGAGGGAGGGAGCGCTCTGGGCTCTAAACAAAGGAAACCCGGCTCTCTCCACGTGTGTGCGCAGGCGCGCACAGTACAGTCAGGAGACGAAAACGCGCACACTCGTGCACGCGCACACACACACACACACAAACACACACCCATTAGCCTACTCTTTCCATCCACACAAACCATCTCTTCGTTTCAAAAACTAGCCACTTTCCAGACCAGGGGATGAACACGTGTCTGTAGCCCAATTCCTGGGGACACAGCCTTAGCATCTTAAAACAGCGATTTGGCGCAGACGCTGTTCTCGCCGCAAGCAAATACGGTCCAAGTAAACCCGGCAAGGGTCTTCCCAGGCCGCATCGTAGTCTATTAAATAACAGAGCAGAATAAAATACTTTAATGTTTTGGTTACACAGACGCCCACGCTCTCCCACCGATGTGCGGCGGGCTTCTCGGCGGCAGCGGCCCAACAACAGCCGGGCTTCCCGTGGGCGAGGGGACTCCCGGCCAAGGAAACGCACAAACCACCCCCCTCCCAGCCCCGCCTCGCGCTCCCTTCTGATCTGAGCGTGCGGGGGAGAATCGGGGAGGGCTGGGACGCACACAGCCGCTGGCAGAGCAGGGGAGGTGCGGGGGCGGCGGGGGGCTGGCCTGGGGACCCCCGTGCCNGGTCTGGGGGGCTCCCCCCGGCCCCCCTGGCGCCTCTGCCTCTGCGTCCGCCGCCGGGGCCGGGTGCCCTTGCCGGGGGGCCTGGGGGGGCCGCCGCGGAGCCCCGCCCCGCTCTGGAGCAGCCGCACCATCTCGTGGTCCTTGTGATCCAGCACGCGGGGCAGGAACAGGGAGGACTTCTGGGTGCGGCGCGTCTTGAAGCCCCTGCGCGGCCGGCCCTTGCCGTTCACCGACACGTACCACAGTCTCTCGGCGCTGGGCTGGCGCAGGGCCCCTGGGCCGCTGGGCACCGTGCGGTACAGCCGCGAGGCGTAGGTGTTGTAGCCCAGCTCGTGGATCCGCTCCACGAACTCACACTCGGCGCTGTAGCTCTCCTGCAGGGCAGATGCCGCCGTCAGCCGCGGGCGGCCCCGGGCTCCGGGCTGGGGGCTGGGGTCTCAGGGACCAGCCGCCCCTTGGCGAAGCCTCCCTCCCTCCTCCCTCCTAGCGCGCCCAGCCCTCATCGGACCCACGCCCACGCCTCGGCCGGGCTGGCTCTCCCTCCGAGTCCGGTGGACTTGACCTTGGGGGTTCAGCTCAAGGGTCTCCTCCCCCGCCAAGATTTCCTGAGCTCCCCCAGCCCTGTCCCCCCTCCGCAGGTACTGAGTAGAGGGCGTCCCGGGCACAGGGAGGTGGGGCCGTGTCAGCAGAGCAGAGAAGGGGCTGCCCGGCATCTCTGCTGGCGGCGTGGACGTGGGCGGGACGCCTGGACGCCTGGGCACAGCGAGAGAACCACACCCCGCGCTGCTTTTGAAAAATACGCGCTCGGGAGAAAAGAAATGAGTATCAAAAAGAGCAGGGGAAGGGAGACTGGGCGAGTTTTTGCGAGCCTGGTGTCTCCGCTAAACTTGGGTGTAGGTCTTGCTCTGGGCCTTGAACTCTGAGAGTGGCTGCCTTGCCCTCGGGCGCTCGCCCCATGCGCGTGGGGCACAGGCTGCGCTCATGACCGGTGCAGGCGCTGCTCGGGGTGAAGGTGCCCAGCACACGCGGGGCATGGAGGAGGCCGACTGAATGCGCGGGGGCCTGCGTGGGGCTGGGGCAGTCTGGGGCGCACGGGCTGAGACGGGGGTCCTGCTTCTCAGAGGCGGGCATCTGGAGGGGGAGAGGCACAGACTGGGAATCAAGAGGGCTTCACCAACGTCCCTCGGGCCACCTGGTGGGGCGCCCCCGGGCAAAGGGATGGGTACGGCTTATGCCAACCCAGGTGAGATGCCTACCACCCCCGGGGCTTCCCTCCTCAGCTGGGGGCTGCGGGGCAGGGCTGGGGGACAGGCAGAGCTGGGCAGAAGGACCCTGGGACCCTCACGGTCTGTCTCCAGCTGCGGAGGGGAAAGGGGGCCGCTACTGAGTCCGAGTGCAGGTGGCCCCAAGGACCACAGGCCCATTCTCAGGGGGTCGCAGGCTGGTCAGAGGCAGACCCACGAGGTGGGCAGCGTGTGACCCAGAAGGGCCCCAGGAAGCACGTTGTTCAAGCACCAAACACCTGCTTCTGAGATGTGCAAGTTCAGAGGGAGGGGGCCGTGCTCTAGCTCTTCTGGAACTCCCCGCTGCGCCTCCCCACTGCCCCCTCCCCGCTGCCCCCTCCCCCTGCGGCCTCCCCGCTGCCCCCTCCCGGCGGCCCCACTAGGGGAGAGGTAGCCCTTTCTCGTGGGCACCTCTGATGGGGCCGCTGCAGTCTGGGCAAAGGCATGGAAGGGCGCCCAGCGGGGTGTGTCCTGGGGAACCGAGGGGGTTTCCAGAAGCTGCGGTGAGAACACGGGTTACGGAACGACGGTGGAAGGTGGGAGCCGGAGGCCGTCCGGGCAGCTCCTTCGCCAGCCGAGGCCCCGGGGAGGTGACGTGTGGGTGACGCGGAGCTTTCTGGAGCCCGTGACACAGCGGGTTCACGTGTAGTGAGACCCTGTTGCATATACCCAGCTGGAAGTGTGACACGTGGATGCCCGGGGCACTGGCGAGTGAGGCAATGAATNCCGGTGTTCTCAGCTCCGGCAACAGCAGCCACAGGTAGACTTTGACCCCCGGGCCCCCCAGGACGTGCTCTCTCTGCCCCCCAAAGCCCGGGACCCGGGCCCCCCGTGGAAGATGCGGCAAAGCTCTTAGGCTCCCCCTCCTGATCCCGCCTTCCCCGCCCAATCTATGAACTTGCTCAGCGTGGACGGAAGGCCCTTGGGACCAGCCAGGCGGGGACCATCACTGCGAGGCAACGAGAAGCCCTCACCAGGGCCCCTCCATAGGGGACAGGGTGTCTGTCGTGGTCTAAGGCCACCACTGGGCACCAGGGACACAGGGCCGGGCTTCTGCAAACCCACAATCCACCTCAAGGAACAGTCAGAGCAGAGTCCGGCCCGGGGCGTAGCCTTAGGAGCCCTGATGTCTGGTGTCTGCAGGCTCTGGAAGCACCCTGCAGAAGGGGCTGCGCCCAGGGGGGCCCTGCCCCCAGACACGGCTTCTATTAGGTGGCCCCCGAGTCGGACAACAAATGGGCGCATTCCAACTTTTGCATTTCCTTCCGCGAAAACAGCAGAGTCTGCGATGGAATAAACAGCTTAGAGGAGGGTTCCTGCCACTTTTCCGGATCACGCTTTGCTCAGCTTCCCAACGGGCAGGGGGCGGGGGCTGTGCGTCCCCTGCAAACAGCCCGAGTGGAGAGGGGGCTGCAGGGAGATGGTCCTCGGGCTGCGTCGTCTAGGTTACTGTGGACGGAAACCCTCTCATTGCCCGAGGAGGTATCAGCCGAATTGCTCGTAATGACTAGTTGGAGGTAGCAAATCTCCTGCTTACATGCATTTTACTCCATGCGTCCCCACCCCCGCCCTTGGGGGAGGGACATTGCCAGTGCCCACGGAGTCATAGGACCCTTTTCTGCTGCGGAGGCCCCAGGCTGCATAGACTGGGTTCTGAATCTGTGTGCCTGGGACTCGGGTCCTCCCTCTCTGTTCAGTCCTAAGAACTACCAGCTCTTGCCTTCCCAGCTGGGGGTGGGGGTGGGGGGGGGGCGGGCTGGCCGTGCCGCGCTCTGCTTCCTTCCCACGTCCTTCCTGGAGACCTCTGGTTGGGCCCACGGAAGAGCTCTGCCCGATACAGTCACGTTGCGCCCCACGGCTCACCGGGTGTCCTTATTTCAGCGGGAACTTGGGGGACAGCCTCTGCCTTGCTCTTGGCTCCCCGGGGGGAAGGGCAGTGACGGTGAACACAAAATGTCTGGAGGGGCGTTTTCTAGCCCAATGCCACCGGAGAATGTGAGACGAGTCTGACCCCGGTGGGGTCCTCCCCGAGGGACACGCTCCTCCAAGCCAATCAAACCGGCAGCCGCCTCTCACAGAAGCTGCTGGAACAGCCCCGGGTGCCGAGACCCAGGGCTTGACACTCCGCTTCCAGCCCGGGTCTGGCGGGTCCCCGGACAAAGCACGATACTGCCGGGTCCCCTCTGTCCCCTAACGAATGGCCAAGGGAGATGGCCGCCCCGTGCACGCCTGCCCGCGGGAGATGGGACTCACCGAAGCGTAGAGCCGTCCCCTCTTGTTCATGGCCAGGTACCGCCCAGAGAAGAGCCCCTTGATGGCCACGACGCCCACCTCCACGGCCGTTATCTCCAGGATACCTGGGAAAAGTCGCGAAGGCCCTTCACTCCCCGCACCTCCCACAGGGCCCGGGGTCCAGTGCTGAGCACCCCTGGGCCTGCCCAGAGCCGCACGGGGCTCGGGGAGGTGAGCGCAGCACACGCTTAAGGGGTGTGTGTGTGTGACTTGGGAGGATCAGGGAAAGCAGAATGTGCTGGATGGGAGGTGGAGCAAGGGGAGCATCAGGGAAGGCTTCTTTCCCCAAGAAGGATTCAAACATGGGAGGGAGATAAGAAAACTAACATTTCTAGGCGCTGACTCTGCCAGGAGCCGGGGTCCTGCAGGGCGGGGGGCTTCATGGAGCCTCTCAACCACCTTGTGAGACAGCTGCGTCACCTGACGGGCCAGCCGAGACTGCCGAGGCCAGTGACCTTCCCCAGATCACCCCGCGTGTGGGAGCCGGAATTCACACCCGATGCCTGCACTACGCTGTCTGAGGAGTCCCGGGCAGGGGTGAAGCTGGGGCTGATCCCCAGAGCGCACTGGGGGCGGGGGCCACCCGAGCTCGCTGGCAGTGGGCCTGGGCAGCAGGTAATTGTGCAGGGCAGGGTCCAGGCGGGACGAGGGATGTTAGCAGGACGCAGGGTTAGACGCTGGGAATCGCGAAGGGAAACTGAGCTGGGCTCTCCCACCCGCGCTGCGTGTAAGGATTTTAAATCTCAGGGAACCTTCCTTCTGAACACAGAAGTGCCTTCTCACCAGAGGTCCCGCAACAAAGGCCCCAACGGGGTCATTGTCCCCCCCCTTCAGAAGGACTCCAAGGGGCGCAGGAGCTGCAGCGATGCCTTCTCCGGGGGGCGCCCTCTGGGTGCACCCCGCCCCCCAGCATAGCAGCAATCCCCGGGCCCAGAGGCAGGAGATGCAGGCGGCCCACCTCTTGCGCCCAAGGGACGCAGGCGGGGCGGATTTGGCGCCTGAGAACCGGGCCCCTGGATGCGGGACCGCGGTGGCTGCGGCTGCGCGCTCCCTCCTCTGCCTCCAAGCTGCCTGCCTTGGATACTCCAAGTAATCTGATGCTCTGTGGGCGCCCGGATTTGGAGAGAACCGGGATGTTGCTGGGAAAGGAGCCCCAGCCTGCTCCCCCGGACGCCCCGGCGACAGCCGGTCCCCAACTCGCGGCTCCGGAGGCGGCTCCGAGGACGCCTTCCCAGGGCTGCGGCTTTCCTCGAGGAAGAGCGGTTTCCCGCCGCCGCCCGGCGCCCACCGCAGCTCTTCCTACCCTCGGGCGGGCGGGCGCCGCGGGCTGCGCACAGGGCCCCGGACCCGGGCCCCGCCCCCAC
>NW_027530380.1:702461-702823 GCF_008692635.1 Crocuta crocuta | reverse complement strand
CGCGCTGCGTTCCCGCGTGGCCCCGGCCGGGTCTCCTGCTCCCCGCCAAGCGGAGCCGTGTCAGCCCCCGGCCCCGCGCCCCTCCCCCGTAGGCTCGCACGAGCCTGGGGCTCCACGGCCCGAGGGGCCAAACCCTGGCGTCCCGCGGGCCGTGGGGGCGGGGGGCCGGCACACCTGCGCCCCCAGACCCGGGCGGACGCCTCTCCCAGCGCCTAGCTCGTATCCCGGGGCCGCACACCCGGAGCGGCGCGCCCTCCCCGCCTTTCTCTCTGCGGCCGAGGGCGGCGGTTCTGGCCCCGGGAAAGGACTCCGTCCCTGCGGCGGCAGCGGCTGGGGCGCCCCGCTGGGCCCCGAGCCTCCCG
>NW_027530380.1:702180-702451 GCF_008692635.1 Crocuta crocuta | reverse complement strand
GGCGTCAGCGCCAAGGAGGGCGGAGGGGCCGGCGGGGCGCCCCGGGGTCGGCAGGAGGAGGAGAGGTCGCGATACACGCCTCGTCCAGCACCTTGTCTCCCACAAACTCACGGGGCTCCAAGTTGTCAGGGCCACGGAGCCCAGCCGGGCGGGGCGCCCCGGGGGTGTCTCCGCGCGTGCCCTCGCAGGCGAGCCTCCTCCGCACCCCAGCCCGGCTCGCCTCGCGCTCTTCTCCCCGACGCGAAGGGACAGCGGGGGACCCCGGCGGGCA
>NW_027530380.1:695633-702133 GCF_008692635.1 Crocuta crocuta | reverse complement strand
GAGAGGGAGGGAGGGAGAGCGAGAGCGGGAGGGAGCGAGAGAGAGGCACCTCCTTTAATTTTCACCCAGGATCGGGTGAAATTTCCGTTGCTGCGCACAGCGCGGAAAGAAAAGACGGTTCGGCAACAAAAGGCCGACGTGGTGCCCGGGCGGAGGCGCGGGAGGGGCGGGNCCAGGCGGCCCCCCCAGGCCCTGTCACCCCCTCCCGCCCCCCATCAATCCCCTGGCACAATGGGAAAGCCGCTGATGACTGATGTCCGCGAAAACAACTTGCGGGGAAGTCGCGCTGACGAACGCCCATTAAAGGAGGCGCATAATGAAGGGGGCCGCGGAGGGCGGCAGAGGGGAGGGCCCGGGGCGCGGGCGCGCGTGGGGGACCCCGGGGCTGGGTCTGCGCCCGGGGCGCCCTGCTGGAGCGGGACGCTGTCCCGGTGGCCCTGGGGCGTGGCGGGCTGGCCCAGAGGCNGGGCGGGCCTGGGAGGGTCCTGTCCCAGCAGCGGGCCCGAGAGGGGGCTGGGGAAGCGGGAGGGGGCGGGAGAGCCAAAGAAGAGGCACCGCGGCAGACCGCCTAGAGAGCAAGACAGGCCAAAGCGAGAGCTAAAAGGAAGGGGAGAGCTCAGGCTGGAGAGGGAGGGACAGACCTCTGCGCAGAGCAGAGCCAGAGCCCCGGGGAGTGACCTGAGAAAAGCCGGAGGAATCTGGTGACTGCAGAGGAGGCAGATGAAGCCATGAGCAGTGGCCGGAGGGGGCAGATACCCCTGTCCGGGTGGAGCAGCGTTGTAGATGTCCCTGGGTGGCCCCTGGATTGAGGGGGACCCTGTCCCTTAGGGACCCGGGTGAGGAAGGGCTTCAGACCTAGTGTTGGGGAAAGCCACAACCCCCCTCCCTTCTCCTGCTCCCCTGGCCTCCACCTCCAGCAGCCCCCTGGCCAGCAGCCAGCCAGATGCGGACACACAGGCTCAGGGGGCTCACCCATGGGGGCCACTGGCCTTGCCGGCGACCTTGACTCCAACTCTTGGGGCTCTGGGATGAGCCAGGTGGGCGGGCATCCCTTATTCTTCCTACTGGCATCGAGGGTCCGGACCGCGGTCCTTTCCAGGGGAGGGACAGGTGTGCGGGGGACCAGGGGACTCCCCTGAGCTGCAGGAGCTAACACACCCCATTGGGACGTTTCTTCCCAGCCCTGTCCTGACACAGAGCAGCACGTCCCCAGTGAGCCCACCTCAGCACGCTCAGTGCCCGAGTGGTTGGGGGGACGTTCTGCAGGGCCTCACCCGCTGCCTCCATCCTGCACTCTGTGTAGACAGAGCCCGCGAACCATGTGAGGACCAGGCCACTGATTGCTAGAGCCCCAGATTCTTAACGATGGTGCCTGCTTTGAGGAGGACAGAGGACAGGCCCCTGGGTGGCCCCCAACGACAGAGCCAAGAGGGGAACTTAGTCACTGGGGCTCCGCCCCCCAGGTCTGGCCTGGGACTGCCCACGGGAGCTTCTCAGTACATATTCCTGGAACGAATGAACAAACGAACGAACAAATGAATGAATGAATGAATGAGTGAGTGAATAGCTCAGCCACTTCCTGGCCATGTGACCTTGGCCATGTGGCCTTGCCCATTGGAGATGCTCACTCCTCATGCACAAAATGCCTCGGATGCAGTAAAACTCTATAGAATTAGCCGTGCAAAGGTCCCTGCCGCCGTATCAGCACACAGGTCACTCTGGGACAGCAGGCACCCACGGCCTGAGGTCCTTCCGGAGGACCCCGCTCGCCACAGGCTTCCTGTCGGTGTGACGTCTCAGGGGCAGCATTTCCCCCTCTTCCCAGGACCCTGGCGTCAGCCTCTGCCCTGCAGCCAGAGGGAGCCGTCTAAAACCCACCGCCCGCTGCCTTCTCCCCTGCAGCGCGTCTGCCGTGCCAACGGCCCTTGCCCACTCGCCTGCACGCCCGTCCACAGCCCGCAGCCCTTCCTCCGGGCTCCCGGCCTTTGCTCACCCACCTCTTCATCTAGAGCTCCCTGTGCTCCCCCTACCCGCACCCCAGCCCGGGTTTCCTGGCCCAGGAAGCCCCCGGCCACCTCCTGGGGCCTGGGCTTGGCTCCAGACGTTCGGTCCCAGCTGAGGGAGGGGTGCCCGGTTTTGGGGTGTCCTCCTGACAGGGCAGGAAGCCCATGCCCCAAGTTCGGGTGGGCGGCTGGGCTGGTGCAGCCCCTCCCCCACCCATACGGAGCCGGTGGGGGGTGTAATGCGGTAATAGTGACCCTGTTAATTGCTTCCAAATGGTCACTGCTGCCATTTGACTAATTGGTCTCTTCCCGACCCCAGCATGGGCACCCCCAGGCCTGGTCCCAGCCTGCCTCACCACGAGCTCCGAGTCCCCAAGATCTCTGTTCTGGGCGCCCTCAGCCCCAGTCACCTCCCAGCGCTGTCAGGCACCCGGGTCGCCCCCTGGAAGCCCACCCTCAGGTCCGGGCCCCACACCTCCAGGCCCTCACCCTGGAAAGGGAGCCAGGGAAGGGGAGGGGGCAGAGCACAGTGTCCTGCGATGTGGTCCCAGCCTGCCAACTGGGGTGACTGTCAGATGCGGTGCTGGCCCAGGGCCCCGAACTCACTCTAGTTAGCACCCGCCCCCCCAGAGCAGGGGGAGAGAGAGACCCGCCTGAGCATTCCCCCCCCCGGGGCTGGTGGGCCCTGAAAGCCTGCAGATGGTCCAGCTCGGCCCCACATGGGGAAGCGAAGGGACTTGCCCAAGGTCACACAGCTGGGCGGCGAGGAGGGGAGGTTGGGATCTCCATCCGTCTGCCTCAGCTTGGGCACCTGGCCCTTCACCCCCTCCTCCACAGGCCGCGGGGTCCAGGGCCTATGCGGAGCTTGCTCTCAGTCTCCCCTTTTTGCTTCTGGCTGAGATCGAAGCCAGAGGGTAGCGGGGGGGGACTTAAGGCAGAATCTCTGCACGCAGCCCGGCCAGCCCTCTGCCTGGTAGACCGGGGGTAGACCAGCCAGCCGCCCTCCTCACTCATAAGGGCAGTGCTTTGGCCCAGCCCCAGCCAGGAGCCCACCAGCGGGGTCATGCCTCCCCCTCGACGGTGCTCTTGGAGGGTGCCTGGCATTTGACATTAGCTGGAGGAGCTGCAGGACTCAGGCCCCGAGCGGCTTGAACACCATCTGTGCCGAGAATGGGGGTTGCCGGACACAGACAGGTGCGGCCCCCACTTTCCTATGTGCCAGCAGCCCCTCGGGGTCGCCAGGAGCCCCCCAGGCGCACAGCTGCTCACCAAGGAGGCAAATAAGGGATTCAGAAGGTCTTTTTTTTTTTTTTTTTTTTTTTTGCTGTCTGGAGGCTTAGCACTCAACCACCCAGGCTGAGTCTTTCGAACGTTTTATTCATTTCCATTTTTTAAAGAATTTTAAACAGCTTTCCTGAGAGAGAATTCACATACCTGGCCACTCACCCACGGAAAGAGTGCAGCTCGGGGCTTTTGGTCTGTCTGCACAGCTGTGCGCGTCTCACCAAGTCCACCGCAGAAGCTTTCCTTCTCCCCAAAGGGAAGCCCGCGCCTTCGGTCATCGGCCCCACCCCTCGTCCCCCCTCAGCCCTGCGCAATACTCATCCACGGATTTCCCTGTTAGAGACCCTCATCCGAATGGACTTCTGCAGGGGGCGCCTGGGCGGCTCAGTCTGTTGAGTGTCTGACTTCGGCTCAGGTCATGGTCATGCCGTTCGTGAGTTCAAGCCCCGCGTCGGGTCTGTGCTGGTGGTGCGGAGCCTGCTTGGGATTCTCTCTCTCTCTGCCCCTCCCCTGCTTGTGTGTTCTCTCTCTCTCTCTCTCTCTCTCTCTCTCTTTCTCTCTCTCTCAAAAGAAGTAAATAAGCTTTAAAAACATTTAAGTGGGCTCCTGTAATACATGGCCTTCTGGGTCTGCCTACTTGGAGGGATGTTTTGAGATCCATCCTCTCCCACCCCAGGGGCCGTGTGTCAGGGCTTTGCCCCTTTCTGTGGCCGAGGAATAGTCTATCTCGTGGATGTTCCCCATTTGCCTATTCGTTCCGATCCCTTAGGGATGGACTCCGGAACTCCTTCCCGGCGGGCTGGCTATTGTGAAGCTCTGAGCTAAGTCTGAAAGGAGGACGAAGAATTCTTTGGGGATTGAGAAGAGGTGGGGGGACACGCTTCGCTCTTCCCCACAGCACTGCGGGTGACCTCTGGCTGGTGCACCCCTCAGCGCCTGGCACGGGGCATCACACAGAGCAGCTGGTGTGACCGGAAGCCTGGCCTCTGGACTCGGCGGCCTGTGCCTGTGGCCTCCGTGTGCCCCAGCCTCCTGGTCTGCGGCAAGAGGGACCATAACCCCCATGACATGCAACAGCTCCGGGCTGGGAGGGCCACCCCCCGCCCCTGCTGTTGAAAGTCCAAGTATAACTTCTGACTCCAAAGCTTAACTACCAGAAGCCACTGTTGACGGGAAGCCTCACCGATGCTACGAGCCGTCGAACACGATGAACGCAGATCGTGTGTGTCGCGTGCACCGTACGCTGTGTTGTCTCAGTGAAGTGAGTTAGCGGGAAGGTATCAGGAGAACCATGAGGAAGAGAAAGTGCCCCCACGCACTGGCCTGCGTTTATATACAACACACACAAGTGGCCCCGTGCAGCTCAAACCTGGGTAGTTCGAGGGTCCCTGTCCCGGGTGCGAGGGCTCGAGTGGCCACGCCAGCAGTTGGCTGCAAGCGGTCAGGAGCCAGCGCTCGGGACAGGGCAGGACACGTGTGGCGGCCCCTGTATGTGCTCAGCCGGGGGCGGGGTGGGTCTTGAATTCCAGGGTTCACTGTCCCCTGTCCTGGCGGCCGGAGCCCGAGGTCCAGGCGGGGGCCGGGCCGGGCCCCCCGAGGCCTCTCTCCTGCGTGTGGACGGCCGTCCTCACCCTGTGTCCTCAAGGGGCCGTCCCTCCGTGCGTGTCTGTGTCCTGATCCCTCTTCTTACGAGGACCCCGGTCACTTTTCACCCGGGGAGTCTGTCTAGACGGCAGGGCTGTCAGGACAATGTGGGTGACGAGAGTGGGCTTGGGCGCGTCCCCCAGGGCCACCGCCCTCAGGGACACCATGCCGCTCTGCAGTGACGCCTCCTTGCCCGCGGGGCCCCACAAAGCCCGAAGGGGCGCCTGGGTGGCCCGGTTGGTTAAGCATCTGACTCTTGGTTTCGACTCCGGTTATCACCTCACGGTTCGTGAGTTCGAGCCCCAAGTGGGCAGACAGCCTGGAGTCTGCGTGCGATTCTGTCTCTCTTTCTCTCCCTCCCCGACTCGTGTGCTTTCCCTCCCTCTCAAAATAAATAAAATAAGCATTAAAAAGAAAGGAATTACTCCCAAGAATGCCCAGTGCAGCACGAGGAAGCACATGACACCAGAAACGACCCAAACCACCCTCGCGTGGCCCGTGAGGGAGGCCACACAGTAGCGACACAGCGTGGGGCGTGCACTCCCATCTCCCGCCTATGGCCCCGGTGAGCTTGGGCGGAGGGATCTGCACAGGCTTCAGTCTCCTTATCTGTGAAATGGGAGCATGGCCTGGTTCTTGTGGGGCCGAGATGCCCCAGCAGGTGGGGACGTGCTTTGGGCGTTGCCGCTGTTGTTAATACTCATCGCCGTGCTGACTTCTACTCTGGATTTTTCCTGCGAGCGGGTGGGCATCGCTCTGGCGGCTCCGGAGGGAGTCGGTGCGCCAGGCGCGCGGGGCTGCCCAGAAGCGGGGGCAGGGGCACCACGAGGGTGGGGACGGACATCTGCAACGGGTGAGGGCCATCGAGCCCCACGGGCGAAGCCCAGGCGGGCACGGGTGCGTCCCGTGTGGACCCCGGGGCCGGGTTCGGATCCGACCACTTTGCCGTCAAGGCCCTTGTACTTCCCATTGACACTGCTCTGTGGGCAGGAAATGCGAGCCACCTCTCAGCCCCTTGCAGCCTGTCTGCGGACACCCAGGGCGGTCGGGAGCCTTCCACTCCCCCTCAGCACCGCACGCCGCGCGCTGGGTGTGGACCTGGGCAGCGCTCCCCGGGGACGCCAGGCCCTGGACCCCGGCCCCACCGTGCACAGAACGCCAACGCAGCAAAATGCAATTGCTCTGACCCCAGGACGGACGGACGGACGGACGGACGGACAGGCTTCCGCAAAGCCCCCGCGTGATTTGAGAGGAGAACTCGGGGCCACTGCCTGCTGGAGACCCGCACAATGTAGCTAATTGGCCTCAACGTTGTTCTGTCTTGGACTTTAAATCCTTTTAGCGACGGCTTACGGGACAACGGGCTGACCTCACGCTGCCGTCAGCAGGCCGTGCAAAGTGGGGCCGATCCTGGGCGAGTCCCCTTCCTGGGTGACTGGGAGGAGCGCGCGCCTCGGCTGGGACACGCACACGGGCGCAAAGAATGCCTCTGAGCTGCAGTGACACTCTCATTATGGGTGGCTGGCTGGCCCTCACAAAGGAGACTTTCCCTGCGGCTCCCTGCCCCCC